>NC_142223.1:4112670-4426623 GCF_049639895.1 Pseudopodoces humilis | reverse complement strand
CATTAATCACTTTCCTTGTCATGGGAATCTTAAAAAAAGGTAAATCCTGGAAAACCTCTGTGCTGGGGCCAGGGTTGCCATGTAAATCCACCCACAGGAAAACAGCCTCAGCTGGACACTCAGCTCTGTCTGGGCTTGTGATGCCACTCACTGTGACCTCGTTCCATTTTTTCTGCCTGGGTGTCTCTTTTCCCCCTAAATTCTCATTGGGACCAGAGATACACTGGAGGGTTATTTTCCTGGTTTCCTGCGATGCCAAGCAGGAAGGATGTGCAGTTTTTCCTAAGGAGGTCGTGCTGTCCCTGAGTAAGATCCTTCCTCTCAGGCTTTGTGTCTGCTGATGACTCGAACATGTCCTCTGAGTTCCAGCAGCAATTTATTCCTGGCAGGTTGTATTTGCCAGTCCTTTTGCCAATAAAAACTTCGGATTGGAATAGTGTCCCACCCTCCATTCCAGGTCTGCTGCTCACCATATGCTCCTTTGCTCTTTGCTCTGATGGCCTTTCCTGCAGACTCCAGAGCATCTCCTGCTAAAAACAGGTACAAACTGGGCAGTCCTGGAGTAGGAAATGTGAGATTTAAATCACGCTCATTTTTCCAAGGCATTGCTATATTGGAGATGTTCAACCATCCAGCAAATCCCATCCTCATCCAGGAGCTGGGTTGGCTTTAGGCAAAACGCTTTGTGTCCAGCTGCTCTTCACACAGTCTAATGATTCATTTTGCTATTTGAAGTATTTAATTCCAAGAAAAAAAGTCATAATGGTCAGTCATGGACATTTTAATTATTATTATCCTGATAGCACAGTTTTCTCAGAGTGAAGAAGTCAGAAAAATGAGATTTATTATTTAATCCTGGTGTATGTCTATGTTACTGCTGGGCCCAGAGCAAGGCTTTAACCATTTGCAACATGAATATTTGTGTTCTGGTGACTCCAAAGTGTCACAGAGCAAAATGGCCATGAAAGCAGAATATTCTGAGATGATCTTAAATGGTCCTTTTTTGCTTCATGATAGGAAGGTTGGCAAACTAGTAGCTGATGGATGTCAGGGTTTGCAGCCATGTTTGGTTTGGAAACTCACTCTGAAGTTTGGATGCATCTTTGAAATCCATCAGAACCTCTTTGGTCTGAAAAACATCCATGAAAACCTTGCACATGACTTTATTTTTTTATTCTTTCATAGATTTCTTTTAGTTCCTCAAACTAACTGGGCTGAAAATAACCAAGGAATAGATTTTCTTGTTGCATTTTCTCTGTTCTGTTTGTAGTGCCAGGGAAAGCCTGGAAGTGTTGGAAGCTTATGCACATAAATGATGAGAAAAGAAACTAATGGACTTTTGATTTTCTCTAAAAGTTCAGAAATCCTTTAGAGCTGGACAAGGCTTTGAGTGTGTTTTGATTCTTGCAGAGGAGTAGAACTCAAGAAAATTACTCTTTTTTAATATATCTACATGGATTGGCTCTCCACAAAGCACAATCACAAATTGATTGGCATAATAAGTAGATTTTAGGCTTTAAAGAGGGAGAAGGGATTTTCCAGCTACATTTCTCAGCTCTGTGGTTAAATTAACATCTAGTGTCAGACAGAAAACCTGCTGGACTCTCTTTGGGTAGGACAGAATCTCTGCTGATCTCACTGACCTCCTGTATCTCTGCTCTTCCCTCGGTTTTGTGCTTTTTGTGCTCTTTTTCTGTGATGCTTACAGATGTCAAACTCTGAATTATAAAGCCATGTGTTTGGTGCCTCTGTCTCCCCTTTGAGGATAACCAAACTTCTCTCTCTCTGTATTTACACAGCCGGGATTTACCTTTGTAATAGCCCCATTTCCACCCCCCCAGGTTGTTTTCACTCCTATAAAATAGCTCACCTGTGCTTTCTGTGCTTGCACAGGGGTCCCCCTTTCATGCTAACACAGCACATCAAATATTTGTTTGCTTTTTCTTTAAATATCGATGAATAATGACTTCCTTTAAAAAAGAAAAAAAAAAAGAAGAAGAAGAAGAAAAAAACTGCTGGGCATCTCAGTTCACAGGTCTGCTGTTGTAAAACTGCAAAACCAGAGTGGTGGCAGAGGGACACCCTCTTCAGAGGCAGAGAAACCCTTTAAAGAAATTAATTTGATCCGATTTTGTGCTTGTACAGGTGAAATTCTCTATCATAAGCAGTAGTCACGCTGTAAAAAAAGCAGCTGAAATACATATTTTGCATTAAGGGTCATTAAGGCTCATCTGTGTCACACACCGGTCAGAACAGGTCCAGGAGGAACCAGTCCTGTAGCAAGAAAGGTTTGGGTTGGATGCAGAGAAAAACGAGCCCCTGGGATAGCTGAGTACCCGAGGGCTCTCTGGGGAGGAGATAAAACCCCTGCCACTGCAGGCTCCTGAGAGTTCAGACGGATACCTGCCAGGCCGGCCTGCATCTCCACAATCCTGCATGAGAATGAGGGGAGCCGGGATCGCTTCCCCAGCTCGCTCGCAGCCGCAGGGCTCTCATGGTGCTCACGGTTATCTTGTTCATCGGTGTCAGAGCAGCGAGGGAGGCACAGCCCCACTGCCCTTTCATTCGCACGTGCGGGGAAAATGCGAGCTGGGGGCACTGAAAGCTTTTCTTCTCCTCTTAGGCTCTTTTTGTCTCCCTTTAATGGTGCCTGGGAAGTGTCGTGCTCTTTGTGTTCGCTTTTCCTTATCAGCCGAACATTTTTCTCCGTTTTCAAGTGGATTGGGTGCTCAGGAGAGCTGGCAGGTGGAGAGCAAAGCGATCCGAGGGGCTGAAAGTCCTGAAGTCCCACCTAGTTGAGTTATCCAGCATGGAAACCAGTTGATCCAGATTCTAAAACATGTAGTTATACCTGGATAACAGAAAAGCAGAGGGAAAGAAACTGAGAAAGAGAGAGAGAAAGAGAAAAAAAGGAGAGAGGAGAATGAAGGGGAAGGGGAAGGGGAAGGGAGGAAGGTCTGTCTAATAGTTAAACTGTAAGCCAGAGTGCTGAATTAATATATTAAGTTAAAACAAGGATGATAGAATATCGAATAACAGCTGCAAGTGAATGCTGGAATGCTCAGTGCTTTTATAAAGAAGATTTAAGGTGTCAAAGCATTTTTCTGTTTCAACATGGAAGTTCTTTGTCCTTGTGGCTGACATTGCTGAGTTTCTATGTATCGTTGCACTGGGTGGAAACATCCTTTAACTGCCAGACAGCACTTACCGATAAGCCACCAATTAATAATGTTGATTTGAAAAGCCCGAGAATAGGTGAGAAAGCAAAGTCCTTTGGTAAGTCATATTTGCACAGTATTAAGAGTCCCCTTTTACCTGGCCCAGCAAACACGGCTTCGGGAGCTCCGTGCCATTGAAAAGCTGAGAGACTCTAATGATATGTGCAACTGATAATTGCCACTCCTCGCTGCTCAGCACCCACTTATCGTGCCTTTTGTACATACATACCTTTGCAACAGGCAGCTCCCGGCAGATGTGGCTCTCTATCCTTTATACCGAGACGGGGGGATATATTTTTTTGGTTTTGTTTTTCCTGCTACATCGACCCGTTTTATCAGAGAAGTATATGTCGGGGAGGAATCAGCTTTTCCTTCAAAGTTGGTGGCCCTGGAACTGAAGGCTTTGCGTTGGGTCTGGGTGTGCAAACACCCCTCTCTGTTTGCTCAGCTGATGCCACAGTCGTCCCTCAGCGCCCGCAGGACAAGGCCAGCGCTGGTTCTGGTGGAACAAAAAGCGATTAAACCCGGTGGCAAACGCAAAAGCAACTCGCTGAGGGAAACATGGATGATTCCACACAGGCACCTGTGGGCTTTGGTGGAGGTGCTTTGTGTGGGTAGAAAAGATCTCAGGGTGCACACAGGGCCTGGGTTCCTGGCTCTTGAATCATGACATCCCCTAAACTCTCACTTATCAAAAGAACAAACTGCAGAAAAGTCAAAAACCTGATCCAGGCAGGTGGGACACTGAAGGTGTGAGGTGGGGACACATCTTGAGCAGAGCAGTTGTCGGCAGCCGGGCACGGAACGTGCTCCATCATCTCTATCTTTGTATGTTCCTGTGCTCTTAAAAAGGCATAGAAATTGAATTAATTAGAAGTAGATGAAGCTGTTTGATTAAAGGGCTTATTTGTTGCCCGGCCGTATGTGGAGGTATAGAAATGCAATTAGTTAGAGAGTGCCATTAGCAGTGTCAGGGACCAGAAGTAATAGAGCTTAACCCTCCCGGGAGGCTGCTGGGGCTGGGATCCCGTGCTGCAGGGCCCGGGTTACACCACAACAACTGTTTTTCCCTCTTAACTCTTTCCATTTAGAGCTTCCCAGCAAGAGCCAGCCTGTTCAAACACACACGGAGCCAGCTCTGCCCTCCCTGCAATCAGCAGCCTGCAAAAATGAGAAGTTCTACAAAGACTCGCTTTTAAAATATGCAAAATACATCAATTTGTCAGCTTTCAGAAATCCCTTGAGAGCATGACTGGGAGTGTGATCCTGCTGCAGCATCTGTTCGTGTAGCAGTGACCTGCAGGATTTTGGGGTGAGAGTGGTGATAAAACACACAGGATTGAACAGGAGCATTTGCAAGTGGCACATTCGGGAGCTGTGCCAGGCTGCTGCAGTTTCACTTTATCAGATGCTACCCAAATTCACTCCGGTGGCATCAGAATTTATCTGCCTGCTGGTCAGGGTGTGCTTTGGACACCTCTGGGATCTCTTTCAATGAGTTTTGTGTGGTCTTGCTACTGTTACTCCTCAACATGTGCTGGGTGTGAGGAGGGAAATGTTGGCCGAGTCCTGACTTTTGAGGTTTCAGTCTTGGTGGCCAGCACTTTTTCTGCTCTTTCATGGATTGACTGAAGTGCCAGAGTGTGAGTGCTCAGCTCCACTGACAGCTCAGCAACCTGTCCACAGCCGTGGTACCCAAACTTTCTGGGGAGAAACATCCACATATGGGATGCCCTTGGGTGAGAAAAAGCTCCCAGCATCAGCCAAGGCTGTGGCAAACCTGCTCTAAACCACCCTAAACGTGGCTGATGTATCTGTGTCCTTTCCCTTGAGAAAGTGCTGCTCTCCAGATGAAAAGAAATGAACTTCATATTTCAGCTGATAATGAGAAGTTAATAAAATCGGGATTTTGTGCAATGCAGGACCTCTGACATCTTAATCTTTATTAAAGAGACTTAAACTACCAGGAGCTGCTGGTGCTGACTGGCACAGCCAGACTCGAGAAACACCAGGAGAGACTGGTCAAATGAACTGTTAAACAACTTTTCCTAATCCATCAGGAAGAAACAATAAGTGCTGGAAACATCTATTTACCATGCATCAATCACGCTTACCTAAGCAATTTCTAAGTAATTATACTTCTGTTATATAGTTCCTGAGATGACTGGTCTGAATGAGACGTAGGCTTTATTAAAACAAACAAACAAAAAAAAATCACTTTCCTCGACATATCAAATGTTCTGTCACAGTAGTAATTTTTCTGGACATGATTTCTGCTAATTGTTGTGTTAAAATCCTATCTGGAATTCAAAAAACTGCTTTTCCCTTTTAAAAACTTCAGAAAAGGAAAGGTTTAAATTTTTTTAAGTGGTAGAGATTTTGTCTGTTGAGTTCTGCAAAGTCAGTAAAAAAGGTATTAGGACCAGCTTGCCAAGATGTGACCTATGTGAAGGGAATACTGGGGACAGGGAGAATAAAACTGATCTTTGCTGCAGTGAAAGCTGAGTGCCTTTTTCCTTCTTTATTTAAATTTCTGCCTGCTTTTATCCAAAGCTATCCCTACAGGAGCAGGCAAAGATAGGACATTCTGGTGGTCTCCAGGACACACCAAGCTGTGAACAACCATCTCGTTCCTATTCTGAAGATTTTGCTTATATTTTTCCTGACCAATAGAACATTCCAGGCTAATGGATCAATTAATGGAGGGCAGTTTGTCTCTACATTTTATACAGCCATGCAAATGCAGCGCCTTGTGTCTCATTGACCTTTGATGTTTGAACATCGTGGAGTTATAAAAACAGATATAAATATATGTGTGTTTTACAGACCCATCATTGTGTGGGGCTTTGAAATGTCGTTTTCTAATCCACTTGGAGGAAGGGGAGGGATGGAGTCTTTGTCAGTATCCAAGCAATTAGGATAATTAAAAAAGAAAGCTTATTGGGTAAACATGCTCTTAGATTGTGACCTCTTAATTAATGGACTACAGGGAGAAATTACAGCGGTGGCAAGATAATTAACACATGCATTTAAAAAGAACTGTTAGACAAGGGTATTATAGGATAGTAAGACACAGATTTGAATCACCGAAGGACTCTGGAGGTGAACAAACACGGTGGAACAAGACAAGATTTGCATGTGTGAGTGCCCCAGTACACAAGAGGGACACATTAGGATAACTTTGTTATCACACCCAGGCGGCTCCTTTAGTGCCACATTCCCCCAGCCAAGGGCTTTAAGTCCAGGCTGGGTTTTGTGGAGTCTCCCAGGAACAGAATTCCACCATAGGATGTGGTGCAATTCCTGATAATTCTGAATTTTGCCACGAGAGTGTTGGAAACTTTGCTCCTCTTGGGACATTGACACCCATCAGGGAGCTGTTCGTCTGTTTTGGGGCACCCTGCATCTGCAGTCCTGGTTTTGTGGCTCTCACTAATCCTGACAGCTCCAGCCAGCATTTTGGAAACTGGATCAGCCATTAACAAATAAAAAAGATCCATTTGAGAAGCAGATTGTTTCCCTTCTCAGAGCAGAGTTTGGGTCGTGTGTGCTGTTGGGTTACAAAGTCAATCATCAGCCCCAATGAGTAGAGAGCTCCGAACAGAATACCCAAAGCAGACATTTTTTGATTGATTTCCCTTTTTCTGTCACCAAAACTGTCTCATCCTTGCCAGGTACCAAGCAGTGCAGCTTGTGGAGCGGGGTTCTCAGGCTCTGGCTTTGTACACAAGCACCCAAACCAGTGTGAGCACTGGGATGAGTGATGGTTATCAGTAATGTTATCAATAATTCACCAGCGTAGGGTTTTGGTGCCTGGCAGGTGAGGGGCTGAGCACAGCAGCAGCATCTGGACATCTTCCTCACCTGGGATCATTCCCCCAGCACCACATTTGGCGTTTTTTCCATTTTTGAAAGAGGAGGGCCCAATTAAAGCTCTGTGATGGCCAGACCTACCTCTGCCAATAGGGTTTTTATCTCTGTAGAGAGAGTGGTCCTGAACAGGATTTCCCTGTTCAGTGCAAGGAAGCAACACTCAGACCAAGAGAGTCTCTGATGGAGTGTGGTGGGTTGCTCAGTGATTTGGGAAGGGTAGAAACGCCTAACAGCGATGTCCATGCTTATGGAATTGCCCATGGATCGGGCTAAATCTTGCCCAAAATGGGGAGGAACTTTGCATTGGCTATGGAGGTGCTTTGCCTGGCTAGGAAAGGTCTCAGGGTGCACACAGGACCAGGGTTCTGGGCTCTCTAATCATTAAATCCCCTTAACTCTCATTTTTGAAAGAACAAACTGCAGAAAAGTCGAAAACTAAAATGATGTGTGTTTAGGGGATCAAACCTCACACTCCAAGCATGCACACAAGCCAAAGCTGGATGATTAGGTACAGTTTGAGGAACATGTGATTTGCATAAGTCCCCACTCCCCACAGCATCCTGGGGAACAAAGAGATGCTCTGCCAAGCCAACATTTCAGGGATCCCACCGAGCACTTACCCAAATCCCACCCACTTCTTGGTGAGTCTCAGCACTGCTGCTTTTGTCTGAATATAAATGTCCCTGTTCAGTGCAGTGTTCATCCTACCTGGGACATTAAGAGATGCATGTGGACTAAAAAAATATTTTAAAAAAGCATTATGAATGTTTGATTAGTGACTTGGGCCCCAAATTTTTAACTAATTGAGCACATTAAATGGTATGTCTGTGAAAGACTAATACAAGACACTTTTCAAAGCTTCTTTAATAAAAATTCTATTTGGGATTTGACCATAATGGCTATCCTTGCTTGCCAAAACATGACTTCTTAGCAGGTGACTTTCATCAAGTACATCTGAAATAGTACCTAAATGAATTAGCAATAAAATGGACTTAGGCCGAGCAGTAGGAGCCTCCATTAATCTTGGGTTAATCACTAAAGAGATGCCATTCACTTTTCTTAAGAAGTCACATTTTTCTCCCCTTGCTGGCGACCAGATTTCATAAAGTAACATATTTCTAATGAAAGGGCTCTGCTTGAATTAAAACCCTGAAGGTTTATGCAGATTTTAGTTTTGATTACTGCTGGCATGGGCTCTTAGCAGACTCCGGAAGGTAGGGCCGCAGTGAAAGAGTCCCAGCATGCAGTTCATAATATTCTTTGAAATAAAATAGTGCACTTGTACTTAGTGGCTTTAATCAGCTCTGACTTTTGATAGTCAAACAATAGCTAATTACAGTAACACCTGCCTTCTAAGTCATGTCATGTAGGTTATTGCCAACAAGAGACCTTGTATCTTAGCTGCGTGATTATTATAGAGTCTAAAACCTATCTGTTCAAAAAAGAGGGGGGGAGAAGAGTGGAGTTTGGTGGCCATTATCCCTCTTTTTATTGTCTGATGCATTTCTGGCTTTTCTCGTGGCAGTTTGCTGCGTTTGAAAGGCAGAGAGTTGGTGTTTATGGCCGGATTAGAGATGGGAGGCTCGGGGAGAAAGATATGATTTGCAGCTCTCACTTTTCCATGCACTAACGGGAGATAATGCTGGACGTGTGCAGCCCCAAACCTATCTGAATGCATCTTGCTTTTCATGTAGCACAAAATTTGAAAAATGTTGTGAGTTGGTTGTATCATCGGATCTCTGGCGGGCAGCCACGGAGCAGAATTTTCTTTCGCCGTCATTAAATGCACTGGTACGGGAAGGGGAACAAAGGGCCATTTATTTCAACCTTCATCAGCTCTGGAAGGGTTTCATAAAATAAAAAATACCCAGCTAAGAACCCGATTTTGAAATGACAGACCATGTTTCTGGAAAGAAATCCACACTTTTCCCCCCAAAATATCTGCCTTTCCTGTGAGGAATTGAGTTGGACAAGTTTCCTTGTCAGGCGAAGGAAGCCATAAATTATTGTCTCATTGAAGACTCTTTTCTCATTAATTTTGCCAGCAAATAAGGCTTCGTTTTCACAAACTCAGCCAAGTGAATAATATCAGATGCTTGCCAGAGGGTCTCAAAGAGCTGCAGCTCTGTGTGCTGATCCTGGAGGGATGCTCCCTGCTCCAGACCAAGAGGATAACGGGACAGATTTGGCACCCAGCTCTCCCAGTTTGGGCTCAGAACTGTGTGAGCAGGGAAATTAAAGGGCTTTAATGCTCAGAGTATTCAGAGAAATCCTAGGAGTGTGAAAGGGACCAACTGGAGGCATCCTTGGATCAGGTTTTACAGGGTGTGTTTTATGGGCATGTTTTAGGAAATTGTCACCGGTGCGTTATGTGTGCCCAGGGTTCCACTGTTTTTCCTCCATGATTTTGAAGGCAAATAGATTGAATTCTGGGAAGAGCATCATTTTCAGATAGCTCTGCTCTGGCTGACAATAAAATCCCTCAAACTATTTTGGGATTTTGGCAAGATGTGGTGTATCTCTGCCCTAGGCTTTTCACCTGAAATCTTGCATTTCCTGCACTGTAACTCATCACATCCGAGTACTGAGGATGGGTGTAGGGGGGTTAAATTTCCCTTTGCAATCAGACTGCATGTTTAAAAAAATCATTCCTTCTGGATTATACACGGAATTTGCAAGGGAATGTATTCAGGGTTACCTCAATGAGCAGGGAATTCATGTCACAAGGACGTGTTGTTAACTCTGCTTCCCAAAACCACTTCTAAGTTCAGCCTTTAATGGGTTGCCTTTTCCCTCTAAGTTATTCTTTCTCACTCCATCATTTGTCACGTTAACCTCAAACTGTGTAGTGAGAAATCTTCTTTATATCAGTTACCATGTTTGCCATATCTGATCAGCGTGATTGATCATGGCCCC
Source organism: Pseudopodoces humilis (assembly GCF_049639895.1). Taxonomy (NCBI): domain Eukaryota; kingdom Metazoa; phylum Chordata; class Aves; order Passeriformes; family Paridae; genus Pseudopodoces; species Pseudopodoces humilis. The sequence goes on along the minus strand of NC_142223.1, from coordinate 4,416,616 downwards.
AGCCACAGGTTGGTAATAAGCTGTTTTGAGAGAGACACACATTTCCCCCAGGACAAAGCTGGCATGACAGCATTATAAACTGGCCATTTATCAAGCTGCTCCCAGGTGGTCACTGTCGGAGCACGGCTCGGCAGCCTGGGCTTCCACGGAGCTACGGGGGGATGGACCAGGGGCTGGTGGGCACCGTGCTGCAGCTCATGCAGGAGACAGTAACAAATGACACCGCGCTGCAGGCGCAATTGGGAGTGCAAATGTCACGCCTGGAGTCGGCCAAGTCCCTCCTCGGAGCGCGGCTCCGGAGGCTGCTCCAGGTGGCAGCGGGGCAAAATGCCATGGGACTGCTCCACAGGGAATGCTGGGGGGCTTTACTGTGCCCCGAGGGGATGGGGCTCAGTGCTGGCCAAAATACGGATGGAGCAGAATCATCTCCATCTTTGCAGCCCAGGAGTTTACAGAGTCTGTGTTAGTGGGGAGGCTGGAGAGCATCTCCCACAAGGAAGGGCTGAGGGAGTTGGGAATGCTCAGCATGGACAAGAGAAGGTTTGGGGTGACCTAAATGTAGCTTTCCTGTTCCTGAAGGAGCCGACAAACATCCAACAAAGATGGAGTTTTTACAAGGGCCTGGAGTGACAGGACAAGGGGGAACAGTGTCACACAGAGGGAAAGTTCAGGGTGGATATATGGAAATATGGAAAAAATCCTTCCCTGGGAGGGTGGGGAGGCCCTGGCACAGGGTGCCCAGAGCAGCTGAGGCTGCCCCTGGATCCCTGGAAGTGTCCAAGGCCAGTTTGGATGGGGCTTGGAGCAACCTGGGACAGGGGAAGGTGTCCCTGCCCATGGCAGGGGGTGGAACAAAATTAGTTTTAAGGTCCTTTCCAACCCAAACCATTCTGTGATTCCATGAAATTCATCTTCTGAAGAACTGAATAAGGTGTTACAAAACTGTTTTTCTTTTAACCTGCTCTGTGTTGTGTTCCCCCCAACCCTCCTCCCCTTTCCCTGAATTTTGGTAAAGTGACTTTTATTTTACAGCTTAAATGTGTAGTTATTCCCAGTCTGCACAAACTGCAATTTTTAATCTTAATGATAGATTTAGTGACCACTGAAGTGTAAAATAAACTACTGTGGCCTAATCAATCAAATCTGCATAGTTGAGAGAAAGCACCTGTATGAGGCTTTTATATCAGAATGTCTGTAATGGTAATAGATGTTTATTAGCAACCATAAAGCTGTTTGAATTTAATATCTCTCTAAATAACACCAACAGCATTAAAACAAATCTCTAAAGCAAATGCAACTGCGCCATAAACAGCCCACAATGCAGGGTTTAAAAGCCATTACGAGAATCCTGTGAGATTCATGGGTTGTTCTGTGGCTTAGGACACTCAGCTGGGAGGGAGCAAACACTGCACGTGTGGAAAGGAGCCCCCAGAATAAAGCACTGCCCAAGTATTTGTCGGGGGCAGATTTTGTATTTTGGCACAAATTGTTTTGTTGAATACAACAGGCAGCAGAGGCTTCCACCAGGGCAGTGTTCACATCTGAAATACCCTTACAAATAAATCAAATCCCATCAGATTTCAGGCCAAGAACCTCCTCCCGTGCAGTGCTGAGGACTCCGAGGTGGTTTTGAAACACTGAAGAGGCTGCAAACACTCCAAACTTGTTCAAGTGCTCGTCCCTCATAGTCAAAAGTGAACACAAAGTACCTCCTGAGCAGTTTTTTAGGTCTCCTCGGCACTTCGATATCTGTGGAAAACAAATGTGTGGTCCTAAGAAAACGGAGTAAAAGTAAAATCATTAACAGACCACTAAGCCCATTAATGCACTTTCAAGGATTTAAAAAATATTCAGGTTTTGTGGATTTAAAACAGTTCAGGTTTTCTTCTGTTTAATCAAGAGTTCTTCTTTAGTCCCTTATTTACTGGAACATTAAAAACATCCTTGGGGATGGTTAGAAGCTGAAAAACGCTCAGAAAAGCTGCTTTTAAATCCTAAAAATACTATTTTCACCAAGGGTGGCTACTTATGGACTGGGGAGTATTTTTAAAAAATATGAGCCACTCTGGGAACTTTTGCTGGGCAGCTTGATAGGATGATTGGGGTGAGAAGGAATGGATCCCATGGATCCACAGGCAGAGACTGGCTGCACTGGGTGGTGCTGGTCCTGCTGAGGCGCCTAATGCTCTACTCCTGGAGTATGAACATTGAAATCCACACTTTTATGGGACATGGAAGCAGATAAACTACAGTTCTGGGATCCTGACAAAGCCTGAGGCTGGGGCCTCCAAGAAGTGGTTGTTTTTTGGGTAACATTGGTCAGATTGAAGTGGTTGGGAAGAATGGGAATGTTCAGCTAGGGCATGTGCGGAGGAACAGGGACAGTGTTCCCCAGGTTTGTTCCCAAGGTCCAGGACTCCCACAGGGAACATTGGGATGCTCTGTGCTCTGACATATATCTGACAGCCAGATAAGCCCCTCCTGGGAGACACCAGATGCCAGGATTGTCCAGAAGAAGTTATGCCCGAGCAGGGATTTTTCCCAGTAAAGGAGGAGAAAATCCAAGTGAAACACCAGCCTGTTCCTGGGAGGGAGCAGGGAGAGGGCACCTGGTGCTGGCCGAGCATAGCTGAAATCTCATCTGTTTCTGGGATGGCCTGGAGTGGCAAAGGGAATCCTCTGCAAGCCTGGAAATGAAATTTCAGGATTCATTTTAGAGGTGTTAAGAGCCAGGTGAGGCTCTGCAGTGCTGGTGCAGATCCCAATGCCTGGTGACCTGTCTGGTATAGCTGTGGCTTCCAGACACTGAGCTGGACCTCCAAGGAGTCGGGCAGGGCACTGTTTGTAATCCCTGGGGGCTGGGACCGTGGTGGAGAGGGCTCAGAACACCCCAGCTTTGTGTTTGTGCTGTCCCCTGAGCAGGAAACCCTCTGGTTCCGCTGGCAGGGCTGGCACAGGGGAGCCACAGACAGTTTGGGGAGGAGGTGAGAGACTGAGAGAGAAGCCTATCACCTACCAACCCCCAAAACAACTGTGAATGATCAAAATGAATGCTACTTATCATTTGTAGGAAGTGCAGATTTGATATGTGGCCTGTGGGAGGTGTTAGGAAGAAGAAGCTGCGTGGTTCGATGGCAAGCGACGGAACAGCTTTTCCTCAGCTCTTCAAACGCAGCTAAAAAAGGCCTCTGCAACAACAGAATGGTTTCTGTTCTAAGGAGTCAATTCTTATTTTGCTATAAATTACAAAACACCACCAGCAGCCTTCCAAAAAAAAAAAAAAAAAAAAGAAAAGAAAAGTGGCTTGAGCAGGAACAATTGCAGGAGACAGTGCAGAGGCTGCCCGGGTGTGATAACGAGCCCTGGGCTCAGCCGGGGAAGCAGAGGGGCAGCAGCCCCCCAGCACCAGGGATTTTCTTTTCCATTAGGGAGAGAAAAAAAAATTTAACAGAAGGCCACAGACCAGAGAGGGTGCCAGGAATTATTTCAGGGAATTAATGGGGTTAATTTCAGGATTTGTTCTGGGCTGGGTTGGGGAACCCATCAGAAACTGTTTTGTACCTGTTTCATGTAACTATTAAATTGTTCCTACAGGAGGCTTAAGTTTTGCCCATAGTTTCCCACTGCTGTTGTTTTTGTGCCACCTTTGTCCTTGCAGCCATTGGAATTTTCTCTGATCTCTGGGCTGTGAGTTCACCTTGACCCCTGGGAATCCCCCAGGTGTGATCCCCAACCATGGAACTGCAGTGAGGAGCTTGGGAAGCAAACAGCAAACCTGGCTCAGCTCTTCCCTCCTCGTGCTCTGCCCTGTTTCTTTTATGTCTTGCTTCACTCCTGACTTATGAATTCCTTGAAACAGGCCCTGTTTTCTTTGTCACTTGGCTACTTGGCACTTCCTCCAAGGTGCCAATTCAGGCTGGATTTTCCTGGGTGCTCTGACAGTGTACTCAGGGATGCTGGAGGAGCTTTTCCCCATTGTTTTTTGTGAGGCAGGTGTGATGTGCTGAGGACAGAAACAAGGTGTTCTGTGAAGGGGTTCCAGTGGTTTTTGGGGAAGCCTTTCAAGGGTGTGAGCAGCTGATGCAAAACTGCCATTGTGGCTGCTGGTTTTCACACTCTCTGCTGGATGAGAAATGGGTGAGCTGAGATCAGCAAGTGTTGCAGACTTCTCTTGCAGGAGGGAAATTAGGACAGGAAGAAATGGAGAAACTCCTGTCCAGCCTTGCCTTAGGTGTAGAAAGATAACCCAGCTCTGGGGCATTAATCTCTGCCTTCTGAACACAGCTTTTAAAAATATTTCCTGCTTTGTACATCTTGTTCAGAAACAAGACACCAAAACATGGACATTTTCGAAGCTACAATATTAAACTGTGGTGCAGACTCACAGCTCAGATACAGCTCTCCCATCTTGAGTGCCTTACTCAATGAGAAGAACAATCTCTTAATTATTCTCTTCTCTCAGCAACTAGTGACAGGGTGAAAGGAAACAGCCTCAAGCTGGGCCAGTGGAGGTTCAGGTTGGACATCAGGAGGATGTCCATGGAAAGGGTGGTCAGGCTTTGAGGCTTTAGCAGGGGAGGTTTGGAGTCCACATCCCTGGAAGTGTCCAAGGAACTCCTGGACATGGCACTCAGAACTCTGGACAGGTGACAAGGTGGGGATTGGTCACAGGTTGGTCTTGGAGGTGTTTTCCAACCTCAGTGATTCTGTGATTCTGTGATTCTGTAATCAAAAAGTTACTACTGTGCATCATGAAGGGGAGAGTTGCCAAAATTTGGGTAGAAATTTGAGAGAGGCAGCCCATGCTTTCAAGGATTTGGGATGAGCATGTCCCAGCACAAACTTGTGGGGATGCTTGAGCACCTTCATAATCTCAGTTCATCAGAGCCAGCTTCCAAACAGGGGAAACTCGATTCTGTCTCTGAATGGGGTGGACTGGGAGCTCCTCAGCAGTGTGGTGGTGCAGCACCTTGTGTAAAGAGCCTGTGCTTCCCACAGGACCAGGAATTATCCCTAAAATTCCCAAGTTCCACATTTGGGAGCAGGACTGTGATGCAGATCCACAGTGGAGGGCAGTGTCCCCTTAAAACAGTGTAACTCCCAATGTAAAGGACCTCTTCTATGAGTTTTGCTATAAAATAAATGTCCTGTCCAACCACAGCACTCATTAGTCCAAATGAAATAATTTGTCTTTAAAATGCATTATTTCTCCTTCTCCAAGCAGAGCCAAAGGCCTGAGTCTGCCTTCAGGATTAGCAGCCAGTACAATTTCAATTTATATATGAAGCCCTTTCTGATTTGCAAATAAAAAGCATCTGAAACCACTAACCAACTTGGCTTGAGTTTTTATGCCTATAAAAATGTCTGAACCGTTTGTTTTTAGAATTTTCTAACTGGAAAATGTGCTCCTATAAGAAACTATGTCCAAGTTTCAACTGGAAGATGAGAGGAGAGGAGTTTGATTTTTGGATGAGAAGAGTTAAAAATCTTCATGTTTGCAAGGAAACTCAGGGCACTTGGTCCTCTAGAAACAGCTACAGTTTAATTTTAAATAACCATTCAGCCATGTTGCTGCACCTGAAATATGGACACGGAGCTAAAGAACTTGTTGTACTTGGATCCAAAAATTCGGATGCAGAATTGTGGCCCAAGCAGAGCAAGGAGGAGTTTTCCCATGGATTTCAGGGGGATTGGGATTGTCAATCCAGTATCCATCTCAAGGGGAAGCCTTTGCACAAGCACACACAGTGCTGACAAAGCCACCATGGGACTGGGTGTTCTTCCCACATTTCCTGGGCTGTCTGCATGTGGAGCCACTGAAAACCAGAAAAATAACTAATTGAGAGCAGAATAATTGCAGTTAGGTTGTAAATTATTCAGCAAAGAGCTGTAGAACCCCTGAGCATCAGCAAGTTCAGGTGAGCACAATGATGGCTGTGGCTGTGTGACAGGCTGGGCTGGCTCAGGGATGATTCTCCTGCTTCCCAACTTTTCTCTACCCTGATCTATGCAGGTATTTCAGGAATATTTTAGTGCCATTGGTTTCATAGCAGAACTAGGAAATAAAAGGTGTAGAACTCAAAACTCACTGTTACTTTTTAAATGTTAAATTGGTTTGGGGCTGTGGTAGGAATTCAAGACAACTCCTGAGTTTTGGGTTTCTTTGAGTCGGAAAGATTTAAGTTGTCACCCCTTTACCCAGGTCTGATTTCTCGATTTCTTAACCCCCAGTTTAATGTTGGTTTCTGCTGCTGAAAGATGAACATTGCTGTGCCAGGCAAAACAGTTGGAATGATTGGAAAACCATTCCCAGCTGGGAATTTGCAGACCGGGGCAGAAGATCACAGCATCATTTATTTTGGAAAAGACCTCCAAACTCTTCCAGTCCATCAAGATACTCCAGGTTGCAGGACAGCTTGGGCTGCATTTGCTTTTCCTTGTTACTTTATGAACTGAAAAGGAGGGAAAAGAGGGATTGTAAACAAAAAGTCTCCGCTCTCTGTTTGTTTGGTTCAGACTGGTTCCAGACTGTTCCTTCCACTCTTTCTTCAGCTGGTGCTTCACTTTGGCTGCTGTTTGTGTGCAGGGTGTTGCTGGAACCATGGGCTGGGGGAGACTGTGGGGTTGTCCCCACTGCACCCCATTTATTCAGGATTACTTTGGAGTTCATTGTCTTTTAACACTGCTTGAAATCTGTTTTGTTGGGTCTGAGCTGCCCTTGTGGAGGATTCCTGCTACAGGAGGAGGTTTCCTTAATGGCTGTTTGAGGAGACATCAGGGGAGATCTGTGGAAGGACAGGGTGAAGTGTCCCACAGGCCTGGGGCATTTTGGTGTCACCTCTTGGCCCTATCCCCACCTACCCCAGCCCCTCAGGAGGGAAAACCCTTGGAAGAGCATCCTCTGGAGAGCATCCCCTGGGAGTGTCCCTGTGTCTCACTGTTGCTCCAGCTGATGGGCAGTGAACCAGCCTGGCCTTTGGCATTCCTGGAGGAACCACTCAGAACACAGGGGCTTCATTTGAGTCTTAACCAAACGTTTTCCCAAACCCAGGCAATCCCTGTGCTGTGACAACCTAAGCAGTTCTCAGTGCAGTGTCCAGGATGGGGAATTCCCATGGATGAGGGACACAGAGAGCATCTTTCCACAAAATAGATCACTATTAAATATTACTGAACTATAGATTAATTTCCATAATTCTTCATAATTTCCCATGTTAACCCTACCTGTCCTGCTCCCATGTGTCCCTTACTCCTCCTGGAACACTGCTGGCCAAGGAACTGCTGGTGGCTGCGATGGATGGGCCAGGGCTGCGTTGCCAAGGGGCATTCCCTGCTCCCACTTCTCCTCATCCCTGTGCCCACTGCAGCAGCGTGCCTGGGAGAGCCCCATTACCCCCCATTACCCCCCGTTATTCCTGTTATGTCCCACTATTCCCATTACCCCGGTGTTGTCCCTGTTACCTCCCTGTTACCCTCCACTATTCCCATTACTCCCATTATTCCCCCATTAACCCCCACTATTCCTCTTATTCCCCTTTACCCCCTGTTATTGTTATTCCCACTACCCCGTTATGCTACCGTTATTCCCTCTGTCCCCCCCTTATTCCTGTTATCCTCCCTTCTCCCTTGTTGTCCCCCATTATTCCCCCATTACCCCCGTTATCCCTCATAATTCCAGTTATACCCCCGTTATTCTCGTTATTCCCATTACTCCCTGTTATTCCCCTTATCCTCCATTTATCCTTTATCCCGTTATCCCCCATTATTCCCACTATCCCCCATTGTCCCCCCATTATTCCCGTTATCCCCCATTATCCCCCGTTATTTCCATTATCTCCGTTATTTCCGTTAATCCACCCTTATTCCCCTGTTATCCCCCCGTTATCCCCCATTAATTCCCCATTATTCCTGTTATTCCCCCGTTATCCCCCACTATCCCCTGTTATTCCCGTTATTCCCGTTATTCCCATTATCCCCCGTTATCCCCCATTTTTCCCATTATTCCTGTTATCCCCCGGTTATTCCCGTTATTCCCGTTATCCCCCGTTATCCCCCGGTTATTCCCGTTATTCCCGTTATTCCCGTTATCCCCCGGTTATTCCCGTTATTCCCGTTATTCCCAAGTTATCCCCCAGTTATTCCCGTTATTCGCGTTATTCCCGTTATCCCCCCGTTATTCCCATTATCCCCCGGTTATCCCCCAGTTATTCCCGTTATTCCCGTTATTCCCGTTATTCCCGTTATCCCCCGGTTATCCCCCGGTTATTCCCGTTATTCCCGCTATTCCCGTTATCCCCCAGTTATTCCCGTTATTCCCGTTATTCCCTTTATCCCCCAGTTATCCCCCGGTTATTCCCGTTATTCCCGTTATTCCCGTTATCCCCCGGTTATTCCCGGTTATCCCCGTTATCCCCCGGTTATCCCCTGGTTATTCCCGTTATTCCCGTTATCCCCCGGTTATCCCCCGGTTATTCCTGTTATTCCCGTTATTCCAGTTATTCCCGTTACTCCCATTATCCCCCCGTTATTCCCGTTATCCCCCGGTTATTCCCGTTATTCCCGTTATTCCCGTTATCCCCCGGTTATTCCCGTTATTCCCGTTATTCCAGTTATTCCCGTTACTCCCATTATCCCCCCGTTATTCCCGTTATTCCCGTTATCCCCCGGTTATCCCCCGGTTATTCCCGTTATTCCCGTTATCCCCCGGTTATTCCCGTTATCCCCGTTATTCCCGTTATTCCCGTTATTCCCGTTATCCCCCGGTTATTCCCGTTATCCCCCGGTTATCCCCCGGTTATTCCCGTTATTCCCGTTATCCCTGTCCGCCCCCGGCGCTCGGCCTGGGCGAGGGTTCCCCCTCTCGGCGCTGCCGCGGAACTGCCTTAAGGTTCAGTCCCCCCATCCCACTCCTGCCTCTGGAACAGAAAAAATCCCATATTTTATCTTCTATTATTCGTTTCTCATCAGTGCTGAGCCTGAATCCAGGCTTTCTCTCAGGCAAATCTTTCATTGGAAGGATCATTCCCTTTCACATAACTCTTGGAAGAATTTCCTTCTTTTCCTTTTTCTTCCAAAGTCTCAACTTCCAGGATGGTTTGGTCTCAAAGGAGCCCGTAGGTGTTTGTGTCTCTATGGAGTCTATAAGCGCTGTGGTTCTGCTCCCCATGGCGGGTCTACACCAAAAATGACAGGAAATTTCTGGATATTATTATTCCAATGGAATAAACTCTGCCTGGATACACGACTTCCAGGGCATTGTGAGTGGAGTTGTGTGGGAAGATTTGGTAGGAATGGGATCCAGCTTTGGAGTTCATTTGTTAAAAAAAACATGCAAATAATCCCCAAGCCACCCTGGGTGCTCCATGTGAAATGGGAATGCTGAGGGGAGAGATATCGGCTGCTTTGGTACTAACAAAACTCCAAAATTCAGGATTGATTTCTCTAAAGACTCGTCTCCAGCATTTCAGGAGAAGTTCCATGCTCAGAGAACGTGGAAATGCTGTCAGGCATGTTCTGAGTTCTGTGCTTAAATCCAGTGTTGTTTTAATGTTTGTGGGTCCTTTTAACCCCTGAGCTGTGGCGGAGGAAGGCCCCGAGTTAACAAAATCCCTGAGAACACCCTGTTCCAAACTGTTCGGATTTATGATGGCACTGGAAATATTTCTGTGGTGTGTGTGTGACATCAGCTGGAATTTTATTAGATGTATACTTGAGAATCAATTCACAAAAGGCAGAAGCAGGAAAATCTTGGTGAACCATTAATCAGCCCTTCTTACCAGCAAACCCAGCACAGTGTTTATGTGACAAGTGGGATGGATTCCATGACAATTTTATCTGGAGGTTCTCTTTCTGCCTCAGAGCAGTGCTGAATGCAATTCCCTTGCTATTACTACTTAGAAATATATGTTTGTTTAGTCTTTTATTTCTGATAGCTCCGACTGTCTGGAAGTTCTCAGCAGGTTTTTTCTTCTGTCATAAATGATGACACCTCTTTGTATGTGGGAGGACTCATGGGTATGTGCAGGTATTTGTGATTTTACCCCAGTCAGGGAGTTCAGCCTCACTCCTAGTTTTCATTATCCTCTGTTTCCCTGAACCTAAATTAATTCAGTTTAATGTGAGAAACATTTAATGAGCTGTGGGAGTAGGAAAGGCTGTGGATATGTTTGAAGCCCACTGCAATAATAACTTGAATGGTTCATTATGGGCCAACATAATCAGAGGAACTGCAAAATGTTGGGGTTTATCCAAGTTTGTTCACAACTAAAAGTCCCACCTCAAATGATAATTTGTTTGGGTTTGGTACTTCCAAACACTATTTGTATGTACCAGATATTGGAGATCAATCGAAGGTTGGACTTGATAATCTTGGAGATCTTTTCCAACCTAAATGATTTTATAATTCTGTGATTCTGTGATTCTGTTCAGTTTGAAACAACACCCAAAATCTGCTGAGTAGGGACTGGCACCTGGAGATTTCTGCTGCATCCATTTACCTCCCTAAGCCAAAATATCTCTTGCTTCTTTAGGCCTGTGAAAGGTGCAGAAATGAATTTGGACTTGAGTAATATTTGTTTTCTGATCCTGTTATGTTTTATCTAAACCAGTTTGAAAAAAAAAATTGCAGAAGTCTTTGTGGATGTGAATTTAATTTGGGATAAACAGAGAAAATGGGAGGTAGAGGATCTCAGCTGTCTCATGGCAGATTTCAAGCAGTTTTTCTTTGTGAAATTAACATGTAAAGATGATTTCAGGTCACTTCATCATCAAAGGGTTAATTCTAATTTTGAACTTCCCAAATGTCAGTGCTCTTCTATCCAAAATTACAGCAACTGGCTTTATCAACATATGCTTTTCATTACCTACAAGACTTACAATATTTTTGGTGTCTGTATCAACTTGATTCAATTACTGGTACCACTGTGAGGGAACATTCCCTCCAGGGGAAAGGGGGTGAATGCATCAGTGCCCATGGATACAGTGTAGGGAGCAGATTAATATAACAGATTTACATCGAGACTGCTGACTCCATTACTTTAAAACTCCTGTAATTGACTTTTTTAAAAATGACATTAGCATTTAAATGGTACTATCGTTACAAGGGTGAAGGTTCAGCAGAATATGATCAATTTATTGAGCTCTTCAAATGTTCTTTTGATATTTATTTTTTGTTGTCATGCTGGAGGGGTTTTTAGTGTTTTGTCAGAGGCAGGAAAAAGTCTATAGCACAGAGATCTTGGGCTGAGCAGCTGCTGGGGAGGAAGGTATGGGACACACAAGTTGCTCAGGGTTCCCTTCCTCATCTCCATCCCTCCCACCTGGAACTTTCCCAAGAAGTAAAGTTCCAAGACAGAAAGGGAGAATTTGCAGAAGTTGTCATTGCCCTGTGGGAAGAGCCCAGTGCTCGTGGCCTTCTATAGAAAACAAGCAGGGCCTTTATCCACCATGAAGGGTGTTTCCAGCATCACACATCAAAATTATTTCAGTTGCCTTCAAAACAGCTTCCAGTCCAACCAGTGCAACTTCCCCTTCCAGAGATTTCACATGGGTCTGGAACAATGATGCTCTCCAAATCCTACTGACTTTGGCCCATGCTTTTCAGGAGAAATTTCTTCTTGGCAAAGGTGGTCAGGCTTTGGAAGGGGCTTCCCAGGGAGGTGCTGGAGTCCTCATCCTCGGAGAAGTTCAAGAAGTGACTGGATGTGCCACTCAGCGCTGTGGGCTGGGTGACAAGGTGGGGATGGGGCACAGGTTGGACTCAATGGCGTTTTGGAAACATCTTTTCCAACCTCAGTGGTTCTGTGATTCCATGGACTGGATGTCTGATGCACCGGTGACCTTTTCTCTGGGGCAGTTGTTCCACACAAGGTCCAGCACCATTTCATCTGCAGGGGGCTGTGGGAGATACTATCCTGCAGGTGAGAAGGTCTCTGTTCACTGAACACACCAAATCCGGAGTTTCTGCAGTGCACTGCAGTGCAGTGTGACTGCAGTGCCAGAAATCTGGAGTAGTTTCCTTAGACCTTGGCATGGTGCAAAATACTCAAGAGGACAATCCTATAAAACCAGCATGTTGTGGATGTAACCTATTAAAGACTGGATTATTGTAAAGGAGATTTTTTTGGGTACCAAAAAATTTGTGTGGCTGCAAAGTATGTTGGAAAATATCCCTCTAACAGAAAAGTAGCAGGACAGAGCCTGTTCTTATGGAAATCCTAACCCAGAAAATTGGGATGGCCAACAGCTGGTACCTGCAGTGTCATCCCTGCACACCTGTGTGTGCACACCCAGATACACACATGACAGACAGGCACTTGTGTGTGCACATGGACATCTATAAAATCAGTAATTCTGACCTAAATATTCAGATGGCATCTCTGAAGCAAAGCTCTGGAACCCTCTGAAGGCCAATCGAGGCCTCTTTAGGAGTGCCATCATTTTCAAGCCTTCAGACGATAAAAATGGTGGAGGTTTGGGGGTAAATTTGTGGTGCCTTACTTTGACATTTCCATTTGTGGATAAATACGCTTTAAGGCTTTTCCTCCTGAGTCATCAAGTGCCACAAAACCCAGCACAGAAATGTAACAGCCCATGGGGCTTTGATGGGCCCACTTTGTTTCTCCCTATTTTAAAATCCAAAATTTAAAAGGAGAAAAGAACAACTGTGCTGATTTTTTACGGTTTTAACTCGCAGCTCTTTGGTTGCTGCCAATAAAATCAATGGATTCCGCTCCTGATCTGTGTGGAAAAGCAGGGTCTGGGATGCAGGGGGAGTTCAGACCACAGCAGCAATAGGTAACTTGGGATCCCTCCTGCTTGCCTGGCTATAAAAATGTTTTGTAATGACCCAGTTCGACCCTGCCAGTTCTCCCTGACCTCCTCCTTCTCAGGATGCTGCTTAATTTGCACTAATTACATTCCGTTCTGACAGAAACTTGGACATTGTCTCAACCTCTCAGGTATTTTCACTGCCACATCCCAACTCAGAGTGCGAAAATGGCAATAAGTAATATATGAAAATACACTGTTTAATATAATACATCAGTAGCTTGCACGTAGTGTCATCTGTGTGTATAAACACCCCTTCAAATATGACTTGGTGTTTTAATCTTGAATTCTTCCTGGGATTCAGGAGGACAGCTTAAACCTAGCAGTAGCACTTGGAATAATTAATGCAGTCATTGGCTTTGGGATGTTTTTTTCTTGGTTTGCCTCCAGAATCCCAGAATTCCTAATAATAATTCTGAGGTTGATGACTACAGAGAATTCTGCTTCAGAGAGGTCAGTAAGATAGGAAAGATCTTCAAAAAGGAAAATTTATTGGATGGGTTCAGCTTAGGTTCCTCTAAAATCAGGGCAGAGTGAAGGTGTCTGCACATGTGGGTTGAATGGAGATGAAGAAAAATGAATTCATTTGTTTGGCTTACAATGGAGTGAGCAACAGACCTGTCCAGCAAGTTGTTCACAAAATTGGACTGTGTCAAAAAGCCTGTTTTGGCCTATACTGAGCCTTTTTAGTGAGGAGGGGGCCTGGCATAAGTGTGTGTGTGTGAAAGAACATGGACCTCTCTCCTGCTTTTCACTGACACAGCCTCTTCCCTGCCTGATGTGCGTGGAGTTTGTCACCCCACATGCCTTTGCTTTGTGCAGAGTAATTTCCACAGCCAGACCTGTTTTGCTCCTTGTTCAGGTGTGTGGGTGATGCTGAGCACAGCTCAGGACCCCTCTGTGCCATGTCAGAGCCAACAGGCCACGAGCCCCTTGTGCAGAGAGTGGCAGAAAGGGGTTGGTGTTGTTCCAGTGTGACATGGGGACACAACCCAGCTGTGACAGCCACATGGCAATGATGGATCCTGCTCCAGAGGCTGTGAGAATGCGTCTTTGGGGTGGGACTCTCCCAACGAAAGTGGATCCCCACCCAAAGGCCCAAAACGGCATCCAAAAAAAAGAGCCCACAGAGCACATGCCAAGGCTTTGTGTTACCTCCCAGAGCAGGAGATCCGAGGCATTGTTGGACTGCGCCGAGGCTTTTAGGCACAGACAGTATCAGCAAAGCAGTTGCATGTTTCAAAATATTGTATCATTTTAAAGTGCAGTGCACATTAGGTCAGTGAAAGGGGATCCGCCAATTTGAAGCGCGGGTGGATAAAGCGGCTCTGTGTTCGCACAGACAGAGGCACCCCGGGCCCGAAATCCCTGGAGCTGTCTTTCAGAGAGTGATAGTTACGGAAATTAGCAGTGCAGAAATCCATCCTAATCATTCATCGGGAGCCTTATTAACTGTCTTAGCCGTGTTATTAGCAGAGGGCCCGGCCCCCGCGCAGGCACGGGCACAGGGATGGCTCCCTGCGTCCCGGCCCTCCCGCGGCCCAGCCCTCACAAACACCGGGAATCGCTTCACAAACGGCCGTGGCACAGGGGAAAAAATGATCTAATCTTCATGTAAATGCCTTGTTGTGCCAGGGAGTGTGATGCAGAGAGAAACACCTCCTGTACAGCTCTGCTGTACAGCGAGGCTGGGAGAGCCGGGGGTGTTCATCTGGAGAAGATAAAGCTCGAGGGTGATCTTAGAGCTCCTTCCAGGGCCTGAAGGGGCTCCAGGAGAGCTGGAGAGGAACTGGGGACAAAGGATGGAGGGAAAGGACAGAGAGAATGGATTCCCTCTGCCAGAGGGTAGGGAGAGATGGGATATTGGGAAGGAATTCCTGGCTGTGAAGGTGGGCAGGCCCTGGCACAGGGTGCCCTGAGCAGCTGTGGCCGCCCCTGGATCTCTGGAAGTGCCCAAGGCCAGGTTGGATGGGGCTGTGAGCAAACTGGGACAGTGAAAGGTGTCCCTGCCATGGCAGGGGGTGGAGCTGGGTGATTTTATGGTCCCTTCTACCCGAAACCATTCCATGATTTCCCTGGAGGAGGTGAACTGTGACTCTGAGCTCCTCTGTGCTCTTCTCTGAGCAGCACAGGACTCCTGCCTGTCCCTCCACCCGGATGGGGCTGGCATGGGAACAACAAAAGGGAGACAACCAGGAGAGGGTCCTGGGTGACTGTACCAGTGACTAAAGTAATTTCTGTACCTGGTTTTGAATGGCCATGGCTGGAAATGGGAAGTGCCTTGGAAGCTGTTAGTGTCTAAATATTATATTTAACACACTGGGATTGTAACAATTTTTTCGTATTGACAAACTTTACCTGAATAAGGGAAAATCCAATAATATCTTGTCCAGCTGACCTTCTCATAGAGAATTTTACCATAAACTCTTCCCTAATTTGATTTTATTTTGATTTTATTTTCTGAGTATGAATTTGAGACCCATTTCTTAGAAAAAAATAACACCAGAGTATTTCAGAAGGGCGAGCTTTGACTCTGACCCTTGGGATCCCCATCTGATGTTAGTTCCAAATGAAAGAAAATTAAATTACACACTTGGGCTCAAGGATTTATGTCTGTGAATCCCACTCTGGCTGGTATCTCCACCATTAGGGAAACAAAGAACATAGAGGAGATAAATAATACTTGGGAAAGACAGAATCTTTTTTGTCTGCTCCTTTATCTGTAGTTTGACTGTGTTCCTTAAGTGTTGAAAGGGGCACTTTCTTGGCAAGTATGACACAAATAACCTTCACCCTTGACTGCACTGTTGGAGACGGTTATAAATTTGAGGATAAAGGACACGAACAAGAGTTACTTTATATGACATTTTCTCATTATAGCAGGGATGGGGAAGTGAAGGAGTGTTCCCTCCTCACTTGTCCTGGGGTAGTTTGTCACATGGTCAGGTTTGTGGCCCTGCAGTTCTGTGTCACAGCGAGTGAACTGTGGAGGTGTTGGTTTCTGTGCCGTGGGGTCCTTTTTCCTGACTTTTGTCACCCAACCAAGCTGTGCTTCCTCCAGCAAGGACGTGGCACTGGGTGGCCCTGACTCTTCCCAAAGGGCCATTTGGGAATCCCAGTGTTTAATAACCTGATCCTGTGCCCTCAGCTGAAAGCAGGAGAGAGCTGTCTTTTCATGAGACAGCTTGAAAGAATAATTTTTTTTCAAAGAAAGTGTTTGTAATTTTTTTAATGAAATGTCTTCTCTTGAGGGAAATGTATCATGTAGAATTTAAGAGTAAGAAAGACCCTACACAGCAATACATTGAAATAGTTTAATATTAGCAGCTGAAAGATATTAATTAAATTTATCAGTTATATATTCTTAGGAGGAGTTTTATCATTTTTCAGGCTGAAAAGTGGGAAATTTGGATTGGATATTGGGAAGAAATTCTTCCCTGGAAGGATGGGGAGGCCTTGGCACAGGGTGCCCAGAGAAGCTGTGGCTGCCCCTGGATCCCTCAGAGTGTCCAAAACCAGGTTGGGTAGGGTTTGGAGCATCCTGGGATAGGGGAAGATGCCCCTGCCCATGGCAGGGGATGGAATGAGATGAGCTTTTGGTCCCTTCCAACCCAAACCATTCTGTGTTCTATAATATTTTTAGACACATTCAAAAGATTTTCTAAGGTTTTTTCACTCCTTTAAACATTTTCGGTTTAATTGCAGCAACCCGCAGCATGTGGCTGTGTTTATGCAGTGAACAAGCTCAGGGTATTTTCTTCTTTTTCCTATTGCAGAGCTTTTGAGGAAATTTTTCAGACTTTTATAAGTGCATTTTTAAGATTATTTTTAAAGGTCATTAAAAAATTGCAAAAACCTGCATCAAAAATCCAGCAGTACCACCTTGCTTGGCATAATGTTTAACACAGAAACCCTGATGTATCCAGGGTGCTCCTGGGGACACTTTGGGGCTTCATTCCTCCTCCAGGGTCAGGACTGGAGTTGGGGCACAGGGGGTTAGAATGAAACCTGCCCATGGACACTGGGTTTGATACCAGTGTCTGGCTAAAGCCCACTGTTATCTGTGCAGTGATTCATCGACTCAGAACCAGGACAAGGCTTTAATAAGAGGCAAATATTGCCCAGGGCAAAGTGAGAGCACAGACTTATCAAAAGCTCTGAACTTTGATTCAAATCTAATTCCATTATTGCCTCGGAAATAGGTTAAGGTCTGTGGGCTGGTGATTGCTTGGGAATGCACTTTAGGTAAATTAATGGTGTTTGCTTTGGGGAAAAAAATCTCTAAAGCCAAATCATGGGCTTGTTTTCAGAGTTTGTTGCACAGTTTTTTTGAGGAATTCCCTGTGTTTGGCAATCCAGAATACCAATGGCTGTAGGTTGTCCATCCTTTTTCCTCATCTACTTCCTTTAAGAGCTTTGATTTTTTACTGTGAAACCTTAGCTCCTAACCCAAACTAAAACCAAAGATACCTTCAGCTGTGGCCTCATCCCTCAGCTTGCTTTCCTGCTGTGGGATTATTTTAATAACTTGCAATTTTAATAATGTTACAGCTACTACTTAAGTTTGCTGTGTTGCTGGCAAACTTTATAAATAATTGTGGTGGCTAAAGCTCTGGATTAAACCAGGGAATGGACAGAACACCTCATGCTGTGTCTCTCATACACCTTGCAGTCTGCTGAGCCCTCCAAGCTGGGCGATGAAGGAGGTCCTCTGTCTGTTTTTCTGATCAGCTTCATTTTTTGTAGGATTATCCATAATTAGTGAGGCTCAAAATTTCTGCAGCCCTGAGTTAGGCAGTGGGAGCAGAGGATTGTAGGGCGAGACTCTCCTGTTCCTGACCCCAGCAGGCCCTGTCTGCCCTTCCCCTCAGCTCTGTGGGCCCAGGAGTTTCTGCCTGGTTTTTGGCGCAGGAATTGTGTTTAGTTTGTACCTCTGAACATTTATTCCATTGAAGCATTCACATTTCTCTCCTGGGACTTCTTCTGCTCCTGGCTAGCTGCTGTTCCATGGATGGGACAGTGATGTCCTCTCAGGGGAGCTCTGTCCCAGCTCCCATGTCCTTGTCCTTCCTGGGCAGAAGCCACCAGCTCTCATTCCTCCTTTTCCACTGAAAAAGGTCCTTTGCACACCTGTTTCAGGGAGGCTGTGGCTGGATCTGCCCGAGATGTTTATCATCTCCCCTAAGTGTAGAAACAAAAGGCCACTTTGTTGTTGATGGATATAATCCTTTTTTATTATTATTCCATGCTTCCACACACACTTTTAAGTCAAAGCAATATTGCCATGAGTTTGTTTTTCAAGAAAATCCCCTTTTGTCCCCTGTGGTTAAAGCTGTATTTTAAGCTCTATATGGAATTGTCTATACAGAACTGTATTTTGATAGAAAATAGATGCTGCAGTTGAAATTGCAATAAGGAAACAGAGAAACAACAGGCACTGCTGAGATCGAAGCGCTGATTAGGAGGGCAAATTAGATTTAGATTTCCTGAATATCTAACAGCAGCTAAACATTTTTTTTGTCCTTTGTGTATGAGCATTTCCATTAAAATTTACTGGAATTGAACTGGATTAGACTCCCACAGTCACTTTGAAATAACAAAATACAACTTGGCTGACAGGGGCTGTTTAGAAACCTTTTGCAAAAATTATCTTCAGAAATGTTAGCACTTAGCAGTTACAAAATGTCTACTTTTGTCTTACCCCCTCTGCCAAGTTGCCTTTTTGTCTTGCCGTTAGGAGGATAAATTATCCGACTTGCAGAGATAAACCACAGAGAGGTGAGATTGCTGTAGCTCAATGCTCACAGCTCCCAGTGCTCCGGCCTCCGCTCCGGCTTCAATTTAACCCCCTGGTTCTGACCGTGTCAATCAGGCCCTTAATGAATACATTCCTAAACGAGCTTGTGGGTTTTTTTCCCTGGCTAGAAGATGCAATTAATGTTTTGGCTTAAGACACCCAGTTTATAATAAATGTATAGGGTGTGGCAGAAGGTCTTTGGGGTGAAATGAGGAATTATCCAAACAGAAAAAGGCTTTTCATGCATTGCTCTGGAGAGATTGGGAAGTGCTGGCACAGGCCAGAGCAGGGGAAATGCCACCTTGGAGGTGCCACCAGGAATTCTTTATGCCCTGGCATGTGTGTTTGTGCTCAACACGAGCTGGGCATGGGGCTGAGGGCAAGGACACAAATAAAGTCCCTTTTGCTGCTGTGTTCTCAGTGCCCTTTTGTGACAAATGTCTGCAAGAACATAAAAAGGGGGAGAGTGTCTGAGAGGTTTCCCTCCAACAAAAGGAAGAGCAGGATTTTCTTTCCGAGATAATTCCCTCCAAAGAAGCAGTGACATGTAGACTGGCTGAAACAGGAGGTGGAAGACAATTTTAGCAATAGGTGGTGACAGTTTCTTTTAATCTCCTTTATATTCCAAAGTCTCAGTCTAGTGGATGCCTAACCATATCTGTGGCTTCATCTAAACAGGAAGCCTTTTGACAGTGACATTTTTCCATCTATATTTTTTGGTAAGATCTGTGCTCTGGATGTGCTGGTGGTGCCATTAGAGGAGTCAGGGGATTGGAGGGGTTTCCTCTGTTTTCCCTAGTCAGGAATAGAGTTAAAGGTAATGCAACAGGGAAGATCTGCTCAGAGCAGGTTGGGGGTTAGGGAAGGTGTTGAACTGGGTGAGATTGTCTGTTTATATCTAAAATCTACTTTGAGAGGAGTTTGCTCCATGATGCCTTCCCAGTTCAGGGGGTTGGGACTGGCAGAAGACAATGAGAAGAGGCCAGGAAATCTCATTTCAGGCAAACCTTTTATCCTAGTGCATTCTGGAGATGAATCAAACCTAACCAAAGCCTGGGCAATATGTGCAGGTTGTGTACAGTACTTCAGGCCAGACACCAACTGCAGTTTTCTTTTGGGTCTCTCATGTTATGGGCCCAAAATCTGTGTCATCCCTGCAGGCTGTCATTGATAACTTCACCTGGTTTCCTTATTTCATGGAATCACAGAATCACAGACCAGCTGGGTTGGGAGGAAATTTAAAATTCACCCAGTCCCACCCCTGCCCTGGGCAGGGACACCTCCCACTGTCCCAGTGCCCCAAGCCCTGTCCAACCTGGCCTGGGACACTTCCAGGGATCCAGGGGCAGCTACAGCTTCTCTGGGCACCCTGTGCCAGGGCCTCCCCACCCTTCCAGGGAAGAATTTCTTCCCAATATCCAACCTAGACTTCCCCTCTTTGCACTTGAATCCATTGCCCCTTGTCCTGTCACTCCAGGCCCCTGTAAATAGTCTCCCTCCGTATTTCTTGTTGGCTCCTTCACGCACTAGAAGGCCACAGTTAGATCACCCTGAAGTTTCTCTTCTCCAGGCTGAGCAATCCCAAATCTCAGCATTTCCTCACAGAGGAGCTGCTCCATCCCTCTCATCACCTTGGTGCCCCCTCTGGACTTGCTCCAGCAGCTCCATGCAGCCCAACCACAATTTCCATCCCCCTGCAGTTGGTGTGCAGTGAATTTCCTACAGAAAAGGGGATTGGACTCTAAATTCCCCTTGGCAGTGTCTGGACCTGCTTTGTCTGTGCAGAGTGCCCAGAGCAGTGGGGTCTGTGCCCAGAGCTGCCCAGGCACAGTGAGGAGCTGTAGGAATCATCCCTGGGATTCACACTCCTTGGTGTCCTCAGAGCTCCCACACCTCCCAGTGACTGGCACTGGATCCAGGGTCTCTGAAGGAAACCAAACCATGAGTTTCATGTTTCAAAACACAGATTTTGCCCTGGCCTTGTGGGGCCTGCTGTGAGCAGGGCTGGGGAAACGTGGGATGTTATTCCTTCCATAAGGAAATTTTTCGGGCTTTGTACCCAGCTCCAGGTGATCTGCCTTGCTGACACTATCCTGGAAGCTCCAAGGCACATGGAAATGTGTCCAAATAAATTCATATTCCTTTTGGCTGCTCCTGCAGGATGGATGCAGTTTGAAAAATGCAAAGGCTGGAAGTGTGCTGGTTACCAATTACCATTTTTAACAAGATTTTATCCCTCCCTCCAGGGCCTGGTGGGTGCAGCACCTCCTTGGTCTGTTCAGGATGGATTTTCCAGGCCACGATTCCATTGGCAGTCTGACTTTTAAGGAATTAAGAACAAGGCAGAAAACTTCATTCCATGCTCTGCAATGCTTAAAAACCCCTTTTTGCCTTGGAAATGTGTTTGGGCAGTGCTCGGAGTGGATAAATGAGATCTTCCCTTGCCAAGAGCAAAGCATCTGTAAATCCAGAAATATTCCCAAATGAAGCCAGTAGCTCTGAGTAGTGAACACATTCCAAAGTTTACCAGGTAATACACAGAAACCTGTGAATAAAAAAATAAAAAAATAAAAAAAAAAAAGGAGTGAAAAAATCCAGTGGTTCATTGCCATTGTGTAACTGTAGGATTTTGCTGTTTCTGGAGAGTGTGAGGCTTGGACTGAACACAGAATAACAGTTTACTTCTGTATAAACAGAAAAATAATACTTATATTATGTTCATATAAAATCAGCAAATGTATAATTTAAATTAGTGTGTTAAAATAGAAGCTAACAATGCACAGGTTTTCACTGCTGGCTTGGAGTAGGTGTCTCCCTGCCACAGAGTGTGTGAGGTTTTTTGGGATGTGGAAGCAGCACAGGTCACGTCCCTCGTGTCCCCTCCTGGCTGTGCTGGGTGGGTCACATCCTGGCAGCCTCCCCCGGTGCTGAACTCACCTGGAGGGACACCTGGTCCTGCAGGAATTCATCTGTATATTGAGTTCTTAGCCAATTTATAGATAGAAAAATACAGGGCCTGGATTTTTTGATGGGGTAAAACAGCCCCTAATAAACAAATTCTGACTTCCTTCCAACTTGAAGACTGAAAACAAAAGGTCTCCTCTACACTCAGCTTGGCTGCCAGCAGTACCTGCAGTAATTCCATACTGCTCTGCCCAGCCTGGAGCAATCCCATTGTCCCTGGAGCAATCACACTGTTCCTGGAGGGATCCCACTGTCCCTGGAGGGATCTCACTGTCCCTGGAGGGATCTCACTGTCCCTGGAGGGATCCTATTGTCCCTGGAGGGATCCTATTGTCCCTGGAGGGATCTCACTGTCCCTGGAGGGATCTCACTGTCCCTGGAGGGATCTCACTGTCCCTGGAGGGATCCTATTGTCCCTGGAGGGATCTCACTGTCCCTGGAGTGATCCTATTGTCCCTGGAGGGATCTCACTGTCCCTGGAGTGATCTCACTGTCCCTGGAGGGATCTCACTGTCCCTGGAGGGATCTCACTGTCCCTGGAGGGATCCTATTGTCCCTGGAGGGATCTCACTGTCCCTGGAGGGATCTCACTGTCCCTGGAGGGATCTCACTGTCCCTGCCTGCGCCAGGGGGGTGGGATCAGCGGGGCAGGCTGTGCTCCCACCGGGAAAGGGTTAACTGCCAACGCAGAACACAAACAGAGATGCGAGCAAACAGTCCCGGGCAGAAACCGGACCCATCACTTCCCTCTAATGAAAACCAGATTCACTCCTCCAACAATCATCCCACTGTTCCGGCACGGCCCTCCCTGCCGAGGAACGGGAGTGTTGTTTCTCCTAAAAATAAAAATAAAAAATTAAAAAATCCCCAAACCCGAACCCCTATGTTCTATTTCTAGAGGTAATCTATTTTTTCATCTGGCTAAGGAAGAAAATAAAATTAATTTTGTTTTCCAGGTCTATATGCTGAGTCTGCCGAACAAAAGGGAAAGGGAGGGAGTTTGCAGTGCTGTCGGTCCGGATCTGAGTGGGAATTAATTCAGAAAAATAACTGAAATTGCACTAGTTAAAGTCTTAAATGTTTCTTGCATCCCCCTTTTTTTATTCTTTCAGAGAGGTGGACAGGTAAAGAAGCTGTTCAGAGAGAGCATTAATTCCATTTTGGTAAACAGACCTTGTTTCCCTCTATCACCCCATCCACCTCTGCCCGGGAGCTCCCCTTCCATACCAAAAGGGAGACTCAAGCTGAGAAGGATTGATTTTATGGTGCAAAACTGGGCTGCTGGATTTGGGATGAGATTGGGATTTTTCCGGAGTGGATCTCACTGGCCCTTCACAGACCAGAATCCTGTTTTGGATCTCTTTAGGCAGCCTCAGAGTGACAAAAAGTGACAGATATGTTTTGGAAACCCAGTCTGTTTTTAGCGGAACCTTGGGAAATAGGGATTTCTCAGACACTTTTGCTTGCACTGTGAATATTTTTGCACTCCTTGTTGGGTGTCACATCTCTGTGCCCATGTTTCTGGGGTGCCACGGGAAGTCTGCTGAGAGCTTTCACTGCCTGCCCTCGTGAGCAACATCGGCTCAGCCTTCAACAACCTGATCAAAACAACGCAGTGCTGAGGCTTTTCTTCAGCTGTTGGTTTGGATTTCATGCTTTGGTTGAGGAGAGAACAGGATTCTGATTTGACTGCGAAAGAAGCAGATTCAGACTTCTATCTCCTAGAGCATTTCCCTTGAGCAGACAAATCAACTGTGAGCTCTTTATAAATTTACCCTGCCCCTTGATATCTCCCAACAGCCGAGCTGTTCTCTGTGAAGGCGAGCACTTCAACTCACACAAATACCCCTGTGCTTTTTAAACAGGGTCCAAAGAGACATTTGTGTTGGCTGCAACAATATTTTCCTTTTATTGCTGTTATGAGATTCAACATTTCCAGAAATAACTTCTGAAAGATGCTGAGGGTCTGGGGTATAGGTGTTGTCAGACAGAGCAGGGAAGGCTTTTACAATGCACAGTGTGTACTAAGTCTGATTTTGAGAAGGAAGGAGCTGGGCTGGGAAACTGGAGTAGCTTTTCCAAGCAATTCGTTGTGACTCATTAGGAAATAACATCCTTTCCTGCACCCTATAGAGCTGTTATCCCCTAAATTCACTGTGGAGAGATTACTGGGTGCATCTGATGATCTCTCACTGAAGTTTTGGGTTTGAAGTCTCTTCTGAATGGGCTCAGCAGACTACATGGAATGATTT
The DNA here is from genome assembly GCF_049639895.1 of Pseudopodoces humilis. Lineage (NCBI taxonomy): Eukaryota > Metazoa > Chordata > Aves > Passeriformes > Paridae > Pseudopodoces > Pseudopodoces humilis. Next base: position 4,392,775 of record NC_142223.1, on the reverse strand, counting down.
CTAAAGCTTTATTTTGGGGGGAGATTGAAGGTATTGAGTGATATTTAATTGAGTAAAATCAGGAATCAACAAATTATTTGCTCAACTTAAGAGCCTGTTTGTCTCTTTCCATTTTCAAGCTAAATCCCAAATTACCCTTCAGCAAACCCCAAGTGCCAGCATCCCTTGCTCTGGGTTTGCCTGCAACCAGGTGCTTTGGGCTCAGGAAAATGTAATTCCAGCCTGTGCCCATTTCCCACTCATACCTCTGCCTGTTGCAGATATTTCCTGAATGCTGGGAAGTTATGACTTTTAGGATCATAAAATAATAGAATCATGGAATGGTTTGGATTGGAATGGATCTAAAAGCTCATCCAGTTCCACCCCTGCCCTGGGCAGGGACACCTCCCACTATCCCAGGTGGCTCCCATCCCCATCCAACCTGGCCTTGGGCACTTCCAGGGATCCAGGGGCAGCCACAGCTTCTCTGGGCACTCTGTGCCAGGGCCTGACCACCCTCACAGTGAAGAATTCCTTCCCAATACCTCATCTAAACTTCCCTTCTTTCAGTTTGAACCCATTACTCCATGTCCTGGCACTCCAGTTCCTGATGCAGAGCCTATCTCCAGTTCTCTGTACCCCCTTCAGATCCTGAGGGTGCTGTGAGCTCTCCACACAAGCAGGATGAGCATTCCCAACTCTCCTAGCCTGGCTCCATAGGGAAGATGCTCCAGTGCCCTTGCTGCCTTAATGGCCTCCTCTGAACTTGCTCCAGTTCCCTGTTCATAGCTGGGGTCACCAGGAGTGTTTGCAGTATTCCAGGTGGGATCTCAGGAGAGCAAAGCAGAATTCCCCCCCTGGACCTGCTGCCCTCACTGGGATCAGGACTTGGGGGGGTTCTGGGCTGCCAGGCAACAGTGCTGGCTCACATTGGGTTTTTCACCAAGCACCACCCCCAGGTCCTTCCTGCAGGGCTGCTCTGCTGGGAGCAGCTCAGTTGCTTTGCACAGCAGCCCCTCCTTTGCAGGCACAAAGTGGCACTTCTGTGGGGCTGCAAGAAAACCTGCAGGGCTGCATGCCTGTGCATCAATTTTCTGTTTTTTTGGGGGCATCCCATAGGTGTGCAGATGTGTAGGCCTGTCTGACTGAGGGGAGAAGGTGCTGAACATGCATTCATGAAGAGCCCAGTGTTCAAAGAGAGCTGCATCACTTCCCATTCATTTCTGCAACACTCCCAAATGTGCTGACCCAAGCCAAAACCTCTCCTCTCCCTTCTGCTCGTGGAGAGGGGTTGGGGATTTGTGAATGTGTGAAAGTATTAGCTGCCAGTTATAACTGGAATGGAGCCTAGAGGAACCCAAATCCTTCAGCAGGAAAGTTTGTAATACATTATCTCTGGAATTGGCCCAGCTTTCAAAACCAGGAAGCATTAATAGGAATAAATGTGAGCACCATTAGCACTTCCAAAGGCCATGATTTATTGGCCATTTTGGTTGCAAAATATTGTTTAGCTGCATAATCTTATTCATTTAAATAGGAAATGTCATCAATGGATTAGTTTATTAAATACACAGACTGCAAGTGAGGGAATTCCTTAAACTCCCAGCCAGAGCAGGCAGGCACTGTCTGCAGTCCCTTCTGGACTTGCTTTGGGAGACAGGAGCATTTTCTGCTGGAAGGAGTTTCTGAGCTTTCTAAGAGGAGTGAAAGCAGAAGAGTTTGGGCTGAGGGATGCTGGGCATGTGCATCACCAGTGGAGGGGCCAGCACTGCCTGGGTGGGAGCAGGGAGGGGCTGGAGGGACAGTGCCAGGCTTTGGGGGGCTTTCTGCTCATGGCAAATTCTGGTTTATTCTTCTTGGGGAGGGGGTGGGTGAAACTGGATTCTTTCCCTAGCTCCAAAAAAGAACGAGGCTGCTGGGGTGGGAGTGACAGGGAAGGATGGGCTCAGGCAGAGATGGGATCAGGCAGGGCTGGGATCAGGCAGAGATGGGATCAGGCAGAGCTGGGATCAGGCAGAGCTGGGATCAGGCAGAGATGGGATCAGGCAGAGATGGGATCAGGCAGAGATGGGATCAGGCAGAGCTGGGATCAGGCAGAGATGGGATCAGGCAGAGATGGGATCAGGCAGGGCTGGGATCAGGCAGAGATGGGATCAGGCAGAGATGGGATCAGGCAGGGCTGGGATCAGGCAGAGATGGGATCAGGCAGAGCTGGGATCAGGCAGAGATGGGATCAGGCAGAGCTGGATCAGGCAGAGCTGGGATCAGGCAGAGATGGGATCAGGCAGAGCTGGGATCAGGCAGAGATGGGATCAGGCAGAGCTGGGATCAGGCAGGGCTGGGATCAGGCAGAGATGGGATCAGGCAGAGATGGGATCAGGCAGAGATGGGATCAGGCAGAGCTGGGATCAGGCAGAGATGGGATCAGGCAGAGCTGGGATCAGGCAGGGCTGGGATCAGGCAGAGATGGGATCAGGCAGAGCTGGGATCAGGCAGAGATGGGATCAGGCAGGGCTGGGATCAGGCAGAGATGGGATCAGGCAGAGCTGGGATCAGGCAGAGATGGGATCAGGCAGAGCTGGGATCAGGCAGGGCTGGGATCAGGCAGAGATGGGATCAGGCAGGGCTGGGATCAGGCAGAGCTGGGATCAGGCAGAGATGGGATCAGGCAGGGCTGGGATCAGGCAGGGCTGGGATCAGGCAGAGATGGGATCAGGCAGGGCTGGGATCAGGCAGAGATGGGATCAGGCAGGGCTGGTTTAGGGTTGGTGCTGCCACAATCACCCAGGATGTCCCAATATAATGTTGTTCTCGCCAATGTTTGTGTTCAAAATATTTCAGTTACTCTGAAGATCCTGAACTTGCTGCTGTTCCATTTTCTCCCAGAAAATCAAGCTCCAGTTTTCCAGCACTTGTCTCTTGCAACTCAGAGAAAATGTTTACTTAAATAAAACATGGCCATGTTCTATTTCAGTGGGAACAAGCAGCTGCCCAGTGACCATTATGTCTCATTATCTGCTGAGTTTTACTCAGGATCTGTCTGATTCATGGAGGCAATGCTAATTACACTGCCTTTTTTTCTAGTACAAGATATTTCTTTCCCCCTAATGTCTTGCCCCTGTAGTCAGTCTGTTCCCTGTAAAACCCTCTCCTCCTTTGATCTCCTGGTTAGGGTTCACCTCCTTCATTTTTTGCAATTACCAGTCTGCAGTGAGGATGCCCCTGACCTTTCTGCAGCAGTCTGGCAGACACATGGGGCAGGAAGCTTGGCTTTTATTTCAGCCTTTTCCACAATCCATCTTGGATGGATTACAACAGTAGCAGCTCTGACTGTCTTGGAGCCCTTTTTGTGATAAACAGAAGTAACCTCAGAGACACAGGGAAATGTGCAGGCTGGGGCTGGGCTGAATGGGCACATTTTTGGTGGGTAATCAGATGCAAAAGCCCCTCATGGTCTCTGTGTTGCTGTACTGGGAAGAATTTCTTTTATATCAAGTTCAGCAGCTCCTCCAGAGCACAGTCTGTTCTGGGGAAGAATCCATGGGGATGTCAATACAGAAAATGAGTAATTTGCTTCAAAAAAAAAGAAAAAAACTTCCTTCTGTTCTGCTGCTGCTTCACTGCATTCTTCTGATTTCAAAGTTTTGAATCTACAGCAGCAGCAGCAACAGAACAGGCAAAATAAATCAAAGTGCCAGAAATACTGTGCCAAAGATTAGGACAAATTTTGGGATTTGTGTTTGCATCTCAAGGAGATGGGTAAGTTTATTAGGAAGGGAGTGAGTTTGTCTGTCAAACAAGAGGGGGAATTCAGGTTGGATGTTAGGAGGAAATCGTTCCCTGTGAGGCTGGTGAGGCCCTGGCACAGGGTGCCCAGAGAAGCTGTGGCTGCCCCTGGATCCCTGGAAGTGTCCAAGGCCAGTTTGGATGGGGCTTGGAGCATTCTGGGACAATGGGAGATGTCCCTGCCCATGGCAGGGGAGTTGGAACAAGATGGTCCCTTCCAACCCAAATCATTCTGCCAAACTTCTCTGGGCAATCTGTGCCAGGGTCTCACCACTATGATGGGGAAGAATTTTTTCATACTATCTGATGTAACCTTGCTCTCTGTCAGTTTGGAGCCATTCCCCTGCTCCTGGCATCTCCTTTTAAAGGTGCTGGGATTCATGGCAGCAAGAAAAAGTGAAGACAGGCTCCTATGTGAGGGGAGGGGGCAGGGAGGGAGAGATGAGCCTGTGGAATGACATTCTAACTTTACCTGCTGGCTGAATGTATCTGTGGATTTAAATGACATCTCAGGGGACAGTATCAAACTTCTGAATTCCATTCATCCATCAGATGGGAGAACAAGACCTGGCTTTCAGTCGGGCAGGAGCTGGAGATTTCTCCTGGAGTAAATGAGCTCAGACCACACAGATAAAGAACGTCTTCTGTTCCATCTGAAAACATTTCAGGGGAGAATCATCTGTCACTTGGCTCCGGGCTGAGGCCTCTCGGCTCCCACTGAGGTGCAGAGGCCGCCACAACAGGGACGCTTTTCAAACCCTTCCCAGTCCTTCATTCCACTGGAACCTCCAGAATTTGCTCCTTGTAGTTTAAAGCAAATTGCCCAGCGAAGGAAAGCTGCAGTAATTCTCCTGCAGGCACCGGTTCCTTGGGGAAGGCTGGGCTGGGTCACCCCTAAGCCCTGCAGTACTGCTGGGTTAGGAATTTAAAGTCCCTTCACTTTTTCCCCTCCATCAAGGGTCTTTCTATCCTGACCAAACCCCATACTGAAGGAGATTTTGCATGGGGAGTTCATTCCCTGCAGTGGATCCTCACTCATCTGTGTTGTTTCAAATTTTATCCGGGTTCAGATGTAATTTTTACTGTTAGAATAAGTGTAATTGAGTAAATGTGCCAGTTAATACCAGTCCAGTGCAGGCAGGGACCTGTGCTGTAACTTAGAGCAACCTCTGGGGAAGAACTAAATCTTCACATGCCAGCCCAACCACAGTGTCTGTGATTTTGGAAGGTTTTGCACAGTTTTTATACTGCTTGTGCTCATCCAGTCCAGGCAGACTGGCTGGTCCTGCAGGTGGCGATGCCTTTTTTTAATGTTAACAGCTGTTTATTCACCAAAACGTTCTGTTCAGGAGGCTGAAGCTGATCACAAATTTACTAAATTCTAATGAATATTTTTTAATGAATGAAAGATGTATTTTAAAAAGTCAGAAATCCATTTCAGAGAGAACATGAATCTCCCATACTTTTACTTCCCAGTGGCTTTGAGACACTCCCACCTGAGGCTCCCACCGACTGCCTTGTTTAATATCTCACTTTGTCTGAATAATGACGTTTTTATTTGGTGAAGGGGGATAACAGCTTTTCCAGGGAATGGAAATCTGAAGGGGATCAGTGGAAGAGGGCACTGAAGCAGGGGGCAAATGCTTCAGGAATGGTGTGAGCCCTGGGGTCCTTTAATTGCCCTGAAAAGAAAAAGTGGGTGCAGAGGTGGGAGAGAACTTCTCCCAGGATAAAATTACTTAAAGATCAAACCTGGTCTTTTTGGCTTCATTTTAAAGACAGACAAATGTGTAGCGAAATTGCCTCAGAGTCCCAACCTTCCAAACCCAAAAATCACTGGAAAACTCAATGTCTGGGTGGGTTTTTTGTTAAATATTTCAGCGTGATTCCCAGAACAAATGAGTTTGGCTAAACTGGAGATAAGGATCTGCAATGTGAATCACGGGCTCGTTTCGTTGAAAGCTGCCATGGAAACAGATCCCCGGGTAACTTGGTTATCTACAAAGGCTCCATCGGAACACACGATCCTAATGATTTCCACCCAATTCACAGCTATCTGGGTCAGGCATTTGTGGATCACAGAAGAATGTGTGCCTCGTGTGTTTATAGCGTGGTTTTCCCTGCAGAATGAGGCAAACACACCGCGGGGAGAGAAAAGGGGCGGGGGAGGCGTTTTAAAGCAGAATTTCGTTTTAATTAAAATTAAAAGCAACTTTTCAAATCCGAACTGTCAGGCTGGTTAACTTTGCATCCCGAGCCGGCAGAGATAGATTTTCATCTTTGCAGAGTCTTAGTTAGTGGTTCCTGGCACATTACATTAACTAATTTGAGATCGAATTATCAAATTTGCTCATTGCTGCTAGCACTAATTTGAAACCTTACAATAAAGAACAGTTTGAGAGGCAGATGAAAGGTTGCCACCCACAGAGGCTCCAAGACCTGTCCCTGGTGTATCACAGCAAGGTTCGGAAAGATTTGGGGTAATTGCAGTCATGAGCTGGAGTTGATTGAAGAAAATTATACCCCATTTTTTTACTACAAGCCTTTTCCCCTCTTTTTCTTCCTTTTATTGTGTGCGTGGCTTTTCTTAAATTATGCTGGGAAACACTATTGCAGGGGGGACAAAGTGTTGCATTTTTAATAACTTTATTAAAACTTTTCTTAAAGCGCTTGAAGCTTTAACACTGCTGAAATCCTGAAGAATTCTTTATGTACATGTTACCTGTGTTTTCCAAGACGTTTTAAAGTTTATTGTCTCTGAGGTTTTTGTGTTTGCTAAACTTCCAGGCAAAACCACATTAACGATGTAAAATCTTTCACGTCTCGTTAGCAAAGCTCTTGTGGCCCTTCTGAGTCTCGTTTTTATGGGGAAAGCTCCTCAGTTGCTGGGATTGAAAATGATAATTGTGAGCTGAGAGCAATTTCCTAAACATTTCCTAACGGGTATAAAAGTGATGCAGCATTTTCTCCACTGCTTGCTTGAATTACCGTGCTCAAAGAACTTGCATTTTAACAAGTTCTGCAGGCTTGGAGCAGTGGGGGTCCTGAGAGAGGCATTTTCTTTCTGACCTTCCTGAGATAAATAATTAAGATGGAGTCTAGATAAAGATCACTGTCAAAGGTGAGGGGTCAGCCTGGCTGCCTGACCTGAGCGCTGAAATTGCCCCTCTTGCTGCAGCAGAGCCTCAGAGGCAGCTGGGTGTCAGCAGGAAACAAAAGTTTGGGGCTCTGTGAATAGGCAGAGCACTGGGAAAGGAGAGGGGGGTGAGTGGAGGTCTCTGTTGGCACCAGAGCTCCAGCAAATGGGGGATTTTCAACCCAAAATTTCCCTCTCTGGTCAAGGGGAACAGGTGAGGGGGTGGAAACAGGGGTTGGAATTTGCAGAGTGCAAGATTAAAATCAGAGAATCAAGGGATGGGCTAGGTTGAGAGGGACCTTAAAAACCATCCAGTGCCATCCCTGCCAAGGGCAAGGACCCCTTCCACTGTCTCAGGCCACTCCAAGCCCTGTCCAGCCTGGCCTTGGACCCTTCCAGGGATCCAGGGACAGCCACAGCTTCTCTGGGCACCCTGTGCCAGGGCCTTCCCACCCTCACAGGGAGCAATTCCTTCCCAATATCCCATCAAGCCCTACTCTCTGTCAGTTTGAAGCCATTCCCCCTTGAGTGAGGATGCTCAGACACCCTGAGGCACCTCAGCACTGAGCTGGGCCAGCCCCAGCCCAGAAGTGGCTTCCAGTGCTTCCACTGCTTCCAGTGGGAATTCCTGAGTGCCCAGGCTTCTCACTTTTTGCGTCACATTTTTATCTGGGAAGAAACCTGGGGCCATCACAGCAGGCCCTTTGGTGGGAATCACCTCTTGGAACTCCCTGTAAGGAGAATCATGCCTCTCTGCCCCACTTCCAGTGCTGGGTTGCTGGTCAGGAGATCTCACTCCATGAGCTGGAGGTCACTGAACAGCAATGAAGGTTTAGAAGCAGTTTGGAAAATGCTGATAATGAACTGATCTATCATCAACCACGAGCCAGGATGTGAGAGGGAAAAACAGGGGAAAATAATCCACCTCCCCTTCCCTCTCCATTGCTGGGCTTGTCCTGTTTCCCACACTCTGCTTTGGGGAATGCTCTCATCAAACACTCAAATGCTGGGGTTCACCCCTCTCACAGCTGTAGATCCATGGGATCCCGTCCCCGATGGAGCAGCCCTGGCCCTGCTCATGCCAGCTCCAAGGAGCCGCTGCAGGTCTCCAGTGTTTTTGGGGGGTGGGAGCACATTGTGCCCAGGGTGTCCTCACCCTGAGGGTGCCTGGGCTGGCCCCCATTCAGCCAGAGAGGGAAGGAAGGAGCTGTGCCTTTAACCATCCCTGCAAGGTCTCTGCAGCCTGGGCCGCTCTTGTTTTGAAGAGGGAGTGCTTGGGGGCTTGTTCCAGAGCTCAGTGACAGAGAGGAAACAGGGCCAGGAATAAATGGCCTGTTGATTTACTCAAGTTACATCATTTTCTTCCCCTCAAGAGCCTATAAATCTCACGCTCCTTGTAAAAACAGAATTTAAAAACAATTGAGAGCTTCTGAGACGACCCCATCGCTTCCAGCCGCTGCGGCCTCCGAATATAGAGCTGCCTTTCACAGCCTGGCCCACTTGTTTCATATTAGATACTGGGAGCCCTGCTCCCAGCTAAGCAGCAGAAGCTGTTAAGATATTTTATAGTCATCCTAGTGGTTTAGATAACACTCTCCCCATACACAGGGCCGGACTGGAGCCAAATAGCAGCTTCCTGGCCTGGCCATGGAGCGCCGAGTCATTAATTCACACATTTGGGTTTCTCCTCTCCCCACGAATATTTATGATCAAAGGCGCCCAGGCTGGCAGAGGTGCCTCTGTTAAAAAGTGGATTCTTCTGATTATTGCACAATTTATGGCCTCTTGGCCCTGAGGCTTTGTATTTTAAGAAAAATGATGGGTTGTTGAGGTGGCTGTGGCAATCGTTAGTTTTACTTTCAGTCTCGTGGCTGAAGAGATTTTTAAATTCAACAGGGATTTGTGTTTTGGTGTTTTTTCATGACTGGTGTGACACAGAGAGCTGCAGCACCCTGGGTTCGTGTTCTGGGGTGGGGACCGGTGTCTGGGGTTGAAACAATGGATCAGTGAATATCTGAAGGTGGCAGTGCCCCAGGTGAGGAGCTTTGCACCACTTCTCTCCTCTGAACTAGGAACTCACCAGGAACTGGGATTTCATCTCTCATAATGTCAGCAGCCAGGTCTCCAGGATAATTTTCTGATTGTCATGTGGGGATGTGGAGCTTATGGAGCAAGGACTGGAGTTCTAAAGCTGAGTGGGGCCTCATGCCTTAATCAGTGGCAGTGAAAAACCAGTTCTGGAATCTCAGGGTACCCTGAGGAAACATCAGGGGCTTCTCCCAGTGTGTTTGCAGCCCTTTGCCAGCTGTGCAGCAATGTGACATCCAGTGATGTCCAAGACACATTTCTCAGCCCAATTCAAGCTTTCCAGTGGCCAAATCTGAATTTTCACACCAAATCTCCAAAGTTCTGCTTTCGTTATTGTAGCTGATATGCTCTAAAGTGGCTTCTATATTATTAGATCTGTAAATATATAAAAATCTGTAATTTAAACTACTTTCTTATGCATGAAATGTGAGTGAAGATTGTTCTTTTCCTTCAGGGAGAGTGGTGCTTGCTGCTCTTGGCTGAACAGGAGATGGGAGTTTGTATTTCCTTATCAGGGGATGCTTTGATGCTGATATTGTGGTTAAGTGCAGGAAAAGCAGAACTAAACAATGAAACCAGCGATTCCTTCTAGACTGATTTTCTTTTTTTGCCCCCCAAGAAAAGAAATAAACAGACAAGCTGGGAAATGCAGCTTGGCTCGTGCTGGCTCTCTGCCACCCCAGCACAAGGGTGAGGAAGAGGGAATCCCTGCAGGCACAACTCACACAAACTAATTGGATTTACTTATCATTTATGAAAACAAAAAGAAGGTATCTGATGAATCACTGGGTGGATTGAGGGCTGCACAGGGACAGTTGCAGCAGCAGTTTTATCGTGTGCTGGGTCCTGATTCCAATTTGCACTTTCCTTTTAGGAGTTTCCAAAGAACTCCATGGCTGGGTTAGAACAGCTGGGAGATGTTTCCCTCCCCAGACCTTTGAGCCTGATGAAACTCTCTTATTCCAGGAGGATGCCCATAGACATGAAGACATGCTTATGCAGAAACTTTACATTGAATTGATGTATATATATACACACACATATATAAAATACCTGTATTTACAGGGATAGATATGGATGGTTTGTGGAAGTTGCTACCAACCTGTAATTTTGAACTTGACTTTGGGTTGCTCTAACGGCTTTGATTTTGCAGAGAGACTTTTAGGAGGGAAAAGTTCATCAAATCTGGACTAGTTCATCTTACTCTGATACTCAGGAGTTTAAGGGCTGGACATTAAAGTCTTTTCCTTATGCTGATGAAATTTTCTTTCTCTTCATTCCAAAATACTGCATAAAAATGAGGAGCATTCTCCATATGTATTATGTAACTTCATCAACTTCATATTTTCAGTGTTGTGAAATTGATGGGGTTTGGGTTTTTTTTTAATTGGAATTTACTTTGTTTGTCTTTTTTTTATACTTCTTTCCCATTGCCTGCTCTTCCCAACATGCTAGCTTGTGCAAGGGATTGTTTTGTGTCTTGCAAATTGAAGTCTGCAGGGCTTGTCAGACATGGTGGTGACTGAATCCCCTGGCTGACAGCTGCAGCCTCTGAACCAGAGCTGGGGATCACAGAGGGGTTCTGAGATCCTGACACCATTTAAAGGAGCTTTGGGAGCTCATCCCAGTGAGCCACTGCCCAGAAGGTTCTTTTGGGTGGAATAATGTGGGGATTGGCTCCTGATCCCTGTGGTTTTCAGAGGGAAACTTTAGTTTGCCTGTTCCTACAGTAAAATTACAAATAGGGTAATTTTGGGGGGGTTTATGTTCATTAATCCCATATTTAATCCTTTTTAAAGTATCTCTATAACTTTTTTATATACTTCCATCACAGTTTCTATTCTGATGTGGGTGCAAACTGTTTTTTGTGTGGTTTTGTGCATGACTGCACAACACAAGCCTTTGGTGACTCTCAGCAACTCAGTGTTGTTCTCACTGCCTCTGGTACACATTTACTATTATTTTTATCAGTTTTCCTGGCCCAGCACTATAAAGCAGGTTGAAAATCTGGTTCACAACCCTGCTGTGTGCAGCAGAGCTCCCTGTTTCCCTCCCATTTCCCCTTCCAAGGGGAACAATGCCTGTTTCCACATCTCCAGCAACCACCCAGTGGCCCAGTTGGGTGAGCAGAGGCAGGTTCTGAATCCCACAGTGTTTTCTTTCAGCAGGGCATTAAAAAGCAGCTAAGAAAGAGACCTCACAGATGCCAGGAGCTGTTGAGCATTGAGTTGTAGCCTCCATGGAGCTTCAGCCCCTCCGTGGGCAGACAGGCAGGGGTTTTCATGCTGTTTGACAGTTATCTCCCCAGCAGCATTACTGGGCTTATACATCCCCTTTCAGCAGCTCCAGATAGAGCTGACAGCAGGGGGATTCTGTTTTGTCTCAGGGTAGGAAAGAAAAAAAACAAAAAGGTGGTCTTTTGGCAGTAGCCAAGGCCACACTCGAGCACCAAGGGGCACAATGTCTTCTCTGTCTCGGGGAGAAAATAGCTCCTGACAGGAATCAGCTTTCAGTCAACTGCCAGGCATCTGTCCTGCTGGGAGGCCTGAGCTGTGGGCTGTGATGGAGATAACCTGGGATGGAGATAACTGTGATGGAGATAAGCTATGATAGAGATAAGCTGTGATGGAGATAACCTGTTATCAGGGCGGGCTGAATGTGAAGCTCGATCACTGCATGCTTCTGCAGGTGCTGGGGGGAAAAGAAAATATCATCCTTGGAATTTGTCCACGTGGGAAAAATGGAAGTGGAAGGAAGGCAGTGCCCTGGGTGGGTGCACAGAACCTGCCTGTGGCTCGGGGTGTTTCCATCTGCCCCTTGCTGTGGCTGGGACACAGCTGATCTCGTGTGTTCCGAGATTATTGGAAAGGGAATTGCTGCCTTGGAATGAGCTTTGTGGGGTGGGAGGTGGGTGTTTGGAGCTGGACATTTTTCTGGTTATAACGTGGCCATACATGATTGTAACAGGAAATTTCTCCATGGAAAGGGTGGCCAGGCCTTGGCAGGGGCTGCCCAGGGATATTTGGAGTCCCTGTCCCTGAAGATGTCCAAGGAAGGGTTGGACATGGCACTCAGGGCTCTGGGCTGGGGACAAGGTGGGGATTGGGCACAGCTGGGACTTGATGGTCTTGGAGGTCTTTTCCAAGATTCTAGATTCCAAGAATCAAGGCTCTGTGATTCTAAGAAGTGCCTCAGTGGCTCAAGGTCCTCTAAAGCAGGGGTTTATCCTCAGAGCACTGCACTGAAATGAGAATTAATGGCTAACAGAGACAGGACAGACAGCAGGAGCACCCTTTCAGAAGTAACTTAGTTCTGTGGAGTTTCTGTCCTGTAAATCCTGTGCTCTGGGCACTGCACAGGGATATTTCCCCCTCTCCCTTCTCACACATGGGGTGCACAGCCCCACTGACAACCTCAGCCTTTCACATTTCACCTCAGGCATGCAAAATATCCAAACATTCTGAAAAAAATCCCTTAACCATAGCACACAAAGGAAAACTTTCTGTGCCTTCTGCAGGATCAGTGGTGAATTATCATCTTGTGTTAGACAACTTTGGGCCAGCTCTTCCTACATTTGCTCTAGGATCAACCCTATTTTTTTTTACCCACACACCTGGTATGAAAGGACTCAGCTGCTGCCCCCATTTCACAGACCCCTTCCCCAGACACCTTTTTGTGCACCAGGAATAATTTTCCACAGATCCAACCACAATTAGGGCAGCATCAGATGGGTTTATTGCAGTAATTCTGTTTGTGCCGACAATAAGTTATTTATTTGACCTTCAGGCTATTAACATTTCTGATATGGAATATTCCAGCTCCCTCACCCGCTGATCATGTGAAATCCATTGCACTGACCCCTGGGATGCTGCAGCTGGGCTGTTTAAAGGCAGGGAAAAGATACTGAGGAAGAATTTCTCACCTTTATGTCCTCTAATAAAAACGTTGGGAAATGAGGACATTTTTCTTTCTCCTGGCAGGGGAGAAAGGTCTTCTGAATAATTCATTCCAGATCAACCTGTTTGTTCAGGCTGCTTGGAAAGTTGATAAACCAATTAAGAGGGGATGAGAGTGAAGCTCAAAGTTCGTCTGTTCACCTGTTAATGCAGTCGAACATTCAGAAGTTGAACCGGGATGCTTTAATTACAGCAGCACTTTGGAAAATGGGAAATCTCACCAGAAACATCCTTCCCAACTCTTCCTTCAGAAGATTATTCCCAAATATTTAATGTAAAAGGGATGGCAATTCTCAGTTCCTTTGGAAGGAGGAGCAGGAGGAGCCTGGCTCTTGCAGGAAGCCAAGGAGGTTTTCCCTGTTCTCTGAGGATGTTTAGGGATGGGTACAGGATTTCAGGGAAGGGGAGATTTTTTTGGGGTAGTATTTGTTTTCCTCCTTTCATACCAAAGAAAACTGCTGTCCATCCTGAAAATCCCTGTGTCCTGGGATCATTCCTGCACCAGCCCTGGGCTGTCCATCCCCTGCCCCTCACTCCGAGGCTTTGCTGCTCCTGCTCCTTCCCCACCACCTGTGCTGGGGTCTGGAGCAGTGACAAAAATAAAGAGGAGAGAACACCCAGAGCTCATCATGAGTTCAAAGGGCCCCAGACACGTTGTTCAGGGCAGGCTCTTGCTGCTATCTGGGATATGACATAGTTTGCCCAACGATTTGGGGACAACTGTGCACTGTCACCTCGCACTGTCCCGCTGGGGCACAGGCAGCAGAAATGCTTTCATGTCACTTTTATCTGACCCCAGACGCCTGAGCCAAGGGGACAGAGGTAGCACTGGGCTCTTTTTAATAAATAGTTGTGGGATCCTGGATGGTTTTCCTCAGGAGCTGCCCCATCCCAGCCTGGGGGATGATTTCCTTGAGGAATATTCTCCTCCCTTTATCCAGGGGCTCTGGGGAGGGCAGGATGGGGATTTAAGGATACCTCCCACAGGCACCAGCCAGGTACTGGTACAGGTACTGATACAGGTACTGGTATCAGGACCAGCCTCTCCCCCCTGGAATCGCCGAAGGAACATTGAGGAGTTCCAGAACTTCAACATTGACATACAGCTTGGAAGAAATTGTAGCAAAAAATTCAGTAACCATAGATGTAAAAAGCAGTTTTGTTATCAGGCTTGGAGTATTTGTGTGGCTTTAATTTGCAAATTATGAAGTAAAACTGCAGGCTGAGGATCTGCTCACACACCAGGACAGTGCTCAGCCACTGAGCAGAGCTTCAGCCCACAGGTGTAACTCATTCTTTAAACATGGTTTTGTCAAAAAAAAAAACCAAACCCAAAGATCCTTGGCTTTCTGAAGGTTGACAGTTAATTTTGATGGGAAGAAGCTTAAATATTGTCTCACCAACAAATGTTTATCCTCCCAAATCCTTAACAAGGCACATCTATTTCTGCCACTTGAAGTTTTCAGGGGCACTCATGTTGTAGTTCCCTTAATTGTCTCGAGTCCTTTCCCCACCGAAGCTCCTCAGCTCAAGTGGTCTGGCTGTGAGATGTGATAAAGCTCCTCCACAGCCAGCCCGGGGCTGAGAGGGAGCTCTGATAAGAGCTGTTGTGCAGGGCATCCTCAGGGAAGGAGCCAGTTGAATTTTGGACTTCAGTGACAGAGAACATTCCCCCAAACCCACCCATTTTTATTGCTGAAAATCCTCATAATTCAAGGCAATTCTGATTTGAGTGCAGATAAGATCCTAATTTCTCAGATCTGTTTGTGTAGGGCAGCTTGCTTTATAAAGGGTACATTTTAAAGGGGTTTTGCAGCTTGAGATTTGCCATCTTCAACACCCCAACAATGAACCAGAAGATGATGTTTTCTTTTATTCTCTCAAGACCCAGAGCCAAAGGACTTTGCCACCTGTTTGGTGCTGGCAGAAAGAAAACCCTGTGTTTGCAGCCATGATTCAGGGTCAAGAGGTAAGGAGATAAGGCCTCTCTTTTGTGAACAGCAGCTTGACTTTCAGCGTGCAGGAAGTGGGAATGAATGCAGGAGAATGGCAGGAGTCAGGATGCTGAAACTCCAGCCTGCTCTCATCTGATAAGGAACAGACACTAAACTTAACCCTGACGGGAGGCTCTGCTCACAGCCAGGCAGCCTCAGGGGCTGTTTGGGACACTGACAATCCTGGCCATGCCATCAGGTGGTGTTTGGGGACAGGGACACGGATGATGCCCACCCCTGTCCCCCTCGTTCTTTCTCTCTCTGGCTTCCTCACACGAGAGCACTTCCCAGCCTCCCTCTCACCACATTTTTCACTTTCTAGGAACATTTTGAGTCTGAAGGGAAGCAAAACCTCTGGTGCTCCATGCAGAATTCTGAGGGAGGTTTTGGGACATTAGTTATTCCTGAGGAAAAACCTGTGAGTGTCAGTGGAGCAGCAATACTGCTCTAGGTGTCCAACCCATCCTGCCCTGGGGAGGGCTTGGGAGAAACTGCAGCCCAAAGGTATGCCAACCCCTTCCCTTCCCTTCCCTTCCCTTCCCTTCCCTTCCCTTCCCTTCCCTTCCCTTCCCTTCCCTTCCCTTCCCTTCCCTTCCCTTCCCTTCCCTTCCCTTCCCTTCCCTTCCCTTCCCTTCCCTTCCCTTCCCTTCCCTTCCCTTCCCTTCCCTTCCCTTCCTTCCTTCCCTTCCCTTCCCTTCCCTTCCCTTCCCTTCCCTTCCCTTCCTTCCTTCCCTTCCCTTCCCTTCCTTCCTTCCCTTCCCTTCCCTTCCCTTCCCTTCCTCCTTCCCTTCCCTTCCCTTCCCTTCCCTTCCCTTCCCCTTCCCTTCCCTTCCCTTCCCTTCCCTTCCCCTTCCCTTCCCTTCCCTTCCCTTCCTTCCCTTCCCTTCCCTTCCCTTCCCTTCCCTTCCCTTCCCTTTCCCTTCCCTTCCCTTCCCTTCCCTTCCCTTCCCTTCCCTTCCCTTCCCTTCCCTTCCCTTCCCTTCCCTTCCCTTCCCTTCCCTTCCCTTCCCTTCCCTTCCCTTCCCTTCCCTTCCCTTCCCTTCCCTTCCCTTCCCTTCCCCCTTTGCTCAAACAGAAACTGTCCCGTTTCAAACTTTTCTTACTTCAAAATCCACACGGCAATTTCAGCTTTTTCAGGTTTTTCCCAGGCTATGGAAATGTAATTAGGATTTGCAGGCATAAAGCAGTGGTTCTGCAGAAAATTGTCAATTAATTGATTCCAATTACCCGTAATTGTTTCCCATACATTTCAATTAGTCCGCGGTGCTGTTGTGGCAGCACCAGTCAATTATCCAGGTAATCAACAGGCCTTCAGGAGCAGGCATGGAAAGAAGTTGGGGGAAAAGACTTTAGGAAGGAAGGACAACATTGAGGAAGTAAAAAATGCCATTTGTGCTGATTTATGATTCAGCTGGATTTTCAAGACAGGGAAATCACCAAACTGAACAGGGCAGATGTGGTGAGGAGGCAAAGGATTGGGGGGCTGAAAACCAAATTTAGTTACTGACCAGTAATTAACATAAAATGCATTCTCTCACCACCTGTGAAGGGTGATTATATTTATTTTATAGAAAACACAAGTTCCCAGTTTCTTGTCAAGTGTCTTCACAGCCTTCAAGGAAACAACCAGGAAATCACAGAATTATGGGATGGGTTGGGTTGGAAGGGACCTTAAAGCCCATCCAGTCCCACCCCTGCCATGGCAGGGACACCTCCCACTGTCCCAGGTTTCCCCAAGCCCCATCCAACCTTGGGCACTTCCAGGGATCCAGGGGCAGCCACAGCTGCTCTGGGCACCCTGTGCCAGGCCCTCCCCACCCTCATGGGGAAGAATTTCTTCTTAATATCAAATTTATTGGACTCCAATAAATGGTACCAAAGCACAGTCAGGCATCCCTCCCCAGATAGAAAACATCTCAGCTTTGCCCTTGCCTCCAATCCATATGGAAATCCGAAGGACTGGAAAATCAGAAACTTATCAAGCCAATAGAGCTAATGAAATAATTAACAGAAGGAGCATTGAAATTATTACAGTAGATATTTTCATGTTGATTAGAGATGTGAGTTTGTAATGAATATTTTAAAATCGATTCTTGGCTACAGCAGCAGCTGCAACTTTCATTGTTCTCAGGAAGCCCTGGGAATGTTGGTCCATGCTGGAGCAGAGAATTCCTGCCTCAGGAAATACGTGGGATCCCAGGTGTGAGGAGCTGCTGCTTCAAAGGGGGTGTCACAGCTCAATGAACCAGCAGTGCCTTCATGGCTGCAGAGGGAAAATGGGTTAAACTTCTTCCAAATCAGGGATTGTCATGATTTGGGATGTGTTGAAGAAATGTCAGACTGGGGCTGGATTCACTCACACATTGTTCAGGCCTTAGAAACTCTGCAGAGTTGAAAAATTTCCTTTTCATTGCTTTTGATTTTAGAGCTCAAGTGGGAAAGGTGGCCTCACTTCTTTAGCAGCATCCTTGTTGAGATTATTATTATTATTATTATTATTATTATTACTACTACTACTATTATTACTACTACTACTATTATTATTACTGCTATTTTTAACAACCCATTTGCTGTTGTTTTGTCTCCTACCCTCTCTCTGTGGCTGACAAAAGTGTCTGGAGCTGGGACCAGCCCTCTTAGGCACAATTACATAATTCCCATTGCAGTCAGCAGTGGAAAGGGAGCCAGTTCACTGTTGTGACAGCCAGGCTTGGCTGTGAAGTTTTAGAAGAAAATGTCTACATTCTGAATATTCTCTAGATCTGAACATCAAAAAGAAAGGTTTCATACATAAGCTTAAAAAAATTCCCTTGTAAATGTGTTCCCCCTTAGCTCTAGTGGCTTAGGAGTGCCTCAAATGGCTCTTGCAGGTGCCTAATTCTGATATAAAGCCTAAAAAAGTCACTCAGAAATAAAGCAGGATCCCCAGATTCTGGAGATGGATCCTGTCCTGCCTTGCAGCACCTGTAAATTACCTCAATTCCTTTTGTCACAGAGTTTTGGTAAATGCCAGGATTGAATATTTCTGCTGTGCTGAGGAATCCATAAAAATTGACACAGGTCCCAGATGATGCTGTTATTCCCATCATATACACTTATAAATCCCAGATTCTATTACTTTGAGCTTGTTGTGCTGGTCATCACACCAATATCCACACTGCCACAATGTCCATTCTGCAGCAGAGTGTGGGTATTTACATGTTTAATAACATGGTTAATTATTTTTGCCATTAGAAAAAGGGTGATTCAGGATCTAAATGTGTGTCTGTATAATATTGTGCTGTGAACAGATAGATTTTTAACAGATTTCTGACTGCTGCAGTGCAACAGCCACTAATTCAAAGAGGTTGTGGGCAAGATGAAAGAAGTATTGGAAATCTAATATTTTGAATGTTGTCAGTAGCAAAGTCTCACTGAGGCCACTCAGTACAGCTCGACAAAGCCCATTATTCACTGAAGTTGATAACAGTATCTGGGGTTTAATTAATATTGGTGATTTTTTTGATGTGTGTGGACTCCATTCTCAGCAGAGTAAAGATGTAGCAGCAAACAAAGCCCGGGGTCCTGAGGTCAGGGACGGTCACTATGGAGCTGATATCAGTTACAGAACAGACAGGAACAGATTTCGTTTATCTGACACTGAGCATTGTGCTGGAAAAGTTGGCAGTGCTAATAATTAGAGATGGGAGTGCTGGCTAAAGGAGCCCTGCTTAGCCTGTAATCAATCTTTCCCCCTCCCCAAAAAAAAAATGGGAAGAAAGAAAAAGAGGGAAAACGAAGCAGCGCACACCTGCGAGGGTCCGGGCACTTGAAAGGGACAGAGAAAGTAAGATCCCATCTTAGGCAAACACTGGGGGCTTTCTGTGCTCAGCTCAGACCCCAGCTCTCAGTGTGTGAGGGAAAACAATCCAGTCCACCTCTGCAGGCCCTGTTCCTGGGCAGTCCTTGTTGCTGGGACTGGAGGCTGGGGTTTGCTGATTCCCAAAGAGCTCAGCTCCGAGGCAGTCACAGGGCTGGGAAACGGCACCATGGGGACACCCAAATGTTGCTGTGTTTGTGGCTTTAGGGGGAAGGGCTCTGATCTCCAAGGGAAGTGTCTGCGTGGCCAGAATTGCTCTGGGAGGTGGGTGAGCATCGCACCTGTCCTGCTTCCCAGTCCCTGTGGCCATGCCAAGCTCACCTGTGTGCTGAACACTCAGAGAATTCCAGAATCCCAGACTGGTTTGGATTGGAAGGGACCTTAAGTATCATCCCATCCCACTTTGCCATGGCAGGAATACCTTCTACTCTCCCAGCTTGCTCCATCCTGGCCTTGGCCATTTCCAGGGATCCAGGGGCAGCCACAGCTTCTCTGGACACCCTGTGCCAGGGCCTTCCCACCCTTATAGTAAAGAATTTCTCCCTAGCAGCCAACCTAAACCCTCCTTTTCACTTGTTTTCCCCTTTATTTTTGTTGGAACACTTGACCTGCATGGGAGCATTGTCTCAGTCTGGGTTCCATGTGTGGTACTGAGAGACTCTCGGTGCAGAGGGGTCCTGTTGTTGTTGCAGAGTTTATCTACAGGCAGATGCAGCAGGGAGTAAATGCTTTGAATTCATTTGCCAGAGAGGAGGAGAGGAGCTGGAGCACTCTGCCTCCACTAACAGCGTCCTTGCTGACTTCTTTTTTCCATATTCTGCCTCCCAGCCACATCCATTTCATAAAGATAATACAAAACTTAAACAGATTATATAAAATTAATAGCAGGCTTTTAAAGCACAGAGATTTATTTCCAAAGTCTTTCAAGTTTCTAAGAAAACAGTGACACAGGCAAAAAGCTTTGAACTCACCAAGCTTCAGCCATAAGAGTTTGGTGTGTCACAGAGTGTCTTGAACATTCCCTAAGAGAATAATTATTTTGGGCAAACTTGCATCGATCCAGTGTAACTTTGCTGCAGCATTCTCTGCACAGCAGGCATCCCCTGTGCTCCCTCCCACGTCTTCAGGAAATAAAACTGACAGGAAACTCAATAAACCAACTGTTTTTCATTGATCATATTTTGATTCAGAGAATTCAGCAGGCAGCACTGTGATAAATTATTAACTCCACGTCATCATTCATGGGGGACCTGGGCTTTTGGGTGGCCTTTGGAAAGACCAAACGCTCCTTTGCACTTCCTACACAAAGGAAAATCCTTGGCTGATGAGGAGAACTCCAGCCATGAGAACAAGTGGCAATGGGTGTTAAATTCCAGATAATTGTAGGGAAAAAGAGGAAACTGGGGCAATGTCTTTGTCTGTGGGTGGGAAGGGGTGTGGTCAGACCTGTCCCTGTGGGTCACATTGAATTTGGGGTGAGGGCAAAGCTTCATGGCACAACCAGCTGAGAGTTTGCTGAGTTGGCCCCAGGCTCTGACTCACAACCCTGTGCCTGGCTCTCAGGAAATTACAAATTTTGATTCTAACCAAGGCTGTGGCAGACCCTGGAGATGTTTTGAAAAATATGATGTAAAAAAATTCCCTGAATATTTCAAGGGTCAGATACCTTCAGTGGCAATGGAGGGGACAAGAGAAAGGAAAAATACTTCCACGTGAAGGCAGTACGTGCACAATACTTGGAATTCTGAGGCCACACCACCGATTATCAGAAATCCTTCTTTTAGTCTTTTGGGTTGGTTTGTCGTTGGTTTTTTTTGGAAGAAAAGCTCAAGTTAAAAGGAGTTGGAATACAAATTTGAGTTTGTTCTGAACCAAACAGTGATTTAGGCCTTGGGTTTTCATGGTGGAGATGTGGCCAGAAGAGAAAGCTGCCTTTCCCACTGATTCCTCCTTGGAGAGTCACTGCCAGCGGTGGGCCAGGGCAGATAAACCCCCAAAGCTGTCACAAGTGTGTGACACCCAGGTGTCCTGGAGCTGTCACCTCAGCATCACAGCAAAGAGCTCCCGAGGACATTCACATGTGTGGGCATCATCTCCTGGGGTTCCAGAGCGCTTCCCAAAAAGGAGCCGTTGATGGTGACAGAGCCAAAGGACAGGGATCAGTGGCCACTGCTGGAAATGGTGACACAGCCAAAGGACAGGGATCAGTGGCCACTGCTGGAAATGGTGACACAGCAAAGGACAGGGATCAGTGGCCACTGTTGGAAATGGTGACACAGCCAAAGGACAGAGATCAGTGCCCACTTCCAGAAACCACAAGCAGTTGTAGATGCTGGGACAGCTGGGACCTGTCCTGCTCCTCGTGTCCTATCCATGAGTCAATGCTGCCTCTAGAGCCCATCAGAGCATCAAGCACATGCAGATTGAAACAATCTGGGCTTTGTGACAAGCTGAGCTGTTCCTGCCCAAGTGGAACCTCCTCGGAGTGCTGCGAGTTCATTTTCGCTTTCTAAACCGACTTTTCCTGGAGCGCCCGGGCATGGAAAATGTTTATCAGGCTCTGCTTTTGTTTATAACAATTGAGAAAAGTCATTACGATGTCCCTGGTCAGTTTAATCCACGCAGAACACGTCAGCCTGATGTGTTTATGTTTTCTGCTCTGTGTGTTTCATCGGCCTCTTTTACAGCTTCCAGCAGCACCCGGCGTGTTCCTGGCAGCTTGTGTTCTGACACGGTGTTACCCAGCAGGGGAGGAATAAAGGGAGGATGTTTAGGTTAATGTGGTTTAATAAAAGATGTGGGTTTAAGTCTGGAAAAGGCATAGAGAAGAGTCTTTATCCCAGTGTTGATGGTGAGGGCTGTGTTAGTCTCCAGACTCAATAACAGGTTGGGGATACAAGGAAATAGAACAGAAGGCAGCATGATTTTTCAGAGTTTGGCTGGTGGGACCAGGCTGTTGGAGTTGTGGGTTTCTCATGTCCCACAAGCTGATCTTTCCAAGTTACTCCAATAGATCAGTTACAAAAGGGAAAATGCCACTGAGAACAAGACACTCTTTTAAAAAGCAGAGAAAAAAAGAAGACAATCGGAAAAAAATGAGAACATTTGGGTCAGGATGAAAAGTACTTTGGAATATCCCAGAGAACTTACAGTGGAGAGAGAAGCATCCATGATGTTTTGGCAGGATATCCACTGGTAGGAGATGCTCCCCAGGTGGATCTCAGCAGCCCTATGCAGCAACAGTGTGATCAGCTTTTCCCTTTAGCTCCCTGCAAGGAATTGGCAACATCAGCATTCAAGATTCCAGATTTCAGGGAGGGTGGTTTTCCTTGTTTGTTTGCTTGCTTGCTTGCTTTGAATTCTAGGCAGGACATTAATTTAGGAAAATGTGGCATTTGTCTGGTGCAATGTGTGCCACAGTGTGAGACCTACTGTGGCTGGAGTTGTCCTCGGAGTGCAGTGCAGGATTTATTCTGTATTTGTTCCATACTGGCACTGCCTGGTCAGTTTCCAGTCCTGAGAATGGGAATTTCAGCTCTTACCCACCTCCTGTGCTTATTCCTCACTGCCTGCTTCTGACGGCTCTAAATCCACTCAGAGGGATGATTAACTCAAACTCTACAGGTGAGGCATTAAAGAAAAAACATTCCAGAACTTTCTCAATGTTGGGCAGAGCATCAATTCCCTGTCAGGGCAGGTGCCCAGGGGCTTTGCCATCCCTATGCTGGTGAGCAGCAGATGCTCTTTTATTTTCCTGGCCCTCAGCAGAGTGGGATTGCCAGCTGCCTGCCAGGACAGGAAGAACATAGGGATCATTCCCATGCAGGGATTGCTCCCATGCAGGATCATTCCCATGCAGGGATTGCTCCCATGCAGGATCATTCCCATGCAGGATTGTTCCCATGCAGGGATCATTCCCATGCAGGATTGCTCCCATGCAGGATTGTTCCCATGCAGGATTGTTCCCATGCAGGATTGCTCCCATGCAGGGATTGCTCCCATGCAGGGATTGTTCCCATGCAGGGATTGCTCCCATGCAGGGATTGCTCCCATGCAGGATCATTCCCATGCAGGATCGTTCCCATGCAGGATCATTCCCATGCAGGATCATTCCCATGCAGGATTGTTCCCATGCAGGGATCATTCCCATGCAGGATTGTTCCCATGCAGGGATTGCTCCCATGCAGGATCATTCCCATGCAGGATCGTTCCCATGCAGGATTGTTCCCATGCAGGATCATTCCCATGCAGGGATTGCTCCCATGCAAGATCATTCCCATGCAGGGATTGCTCCCATGCAGGATCATTCCCATGCAGGGATTGCTCCCATGCAGGATCATTCCCATGCAGGGATTGCTCCCATGCAGGATCATTCCCATGCAGGGATTGCTCCCATGCAGGATCATTCCCATGCAGGGATTGCTCCCATGCAGGATCATTCCCATGCAGGGATTGCTCCCATGCAGGATTGTTCCCATGCAGGGATCGTTCCCATGCAGGGATCGTTCCCATGCAGGGATTGTTCCCATGCAGGATCATTCCCATGCAGGGATTGCTCCCATGCAGGGATTGCTCCCATGCAGGATTGTTCCCATGCAGGATTGTTCCCATGCAGGGATCATTCCCATGCAGGATCATTCCCATGCAGGATCATTCCCATGCAGGATCATTCCCATGCAGGATTGTTCCCATGCAGGATTGTTCCCATGCAGGATCATTCCCATGCAGGATCATTCCCATGCAGGGATCATTCCCATGCAGGATTGTTCCCATGCAGGGATCATTCCCATGCAGGATCATTCCCATGCAGGATCATTCCCATGCAGGGATTGCTCCCATGCAGGATCATTCCCATGCAGGATCATTGCCATGCAGGATTGTTCCCATGCAGGATCGTTTCCAGGGAGGGCGGGCAGGATTCATCAGCTTTGCTGTGCCCATCACCCCTTTCAGTCACCTGATGCCTCCCAGTTCAACCAGCAGTGACCAACTTGCTCCCAGTGTGTATGTTCTGTTCACCTCAATTGCAGCCCAAGGAATTTTTCCATTCCAGTTGGGTTGGTTGTTTATTTAGTTTGGTTTTGGGTTTTTTTTAATTTAAAATATCACTTTAATTTTTTAAATGGGATTTTGCATACTTTAAAACATTCACGCCTACTGCATTTTGCTGTAACAACAGAGCAGTGTGGAGAGGGTTCCCCGGGACCCTCCCAAAGGTGTTTGCTGAGGATGTGAAACCATTCCCTCCTTGCTGTGCCCAGTACTCCTTGGGCATCAAGAGAACATGCAGCTTCTGCCAGGGAGAGGTGGCGTTTTCCTGGCAAAAGCCACCTTTCATAAGCCATCTTTAACAAGGTAAATCAGGGTGAGGTGTCCTGGCATCACCCCAATCTCTGCCTGCCGGCTCGGCACTGTTCTGAGAGAGCTGCTTTTCCTCCCACTATCCAAGTCTGGGAGATGCCAAAGGATTTTTATGGGAAGAAATTAAGAGAAAATGCTGTTGTGGTTTTCAGATGCAGTAAGGGAGTTCCAGCACCCAGCCACCAGGAACAGGGCTGTAAATGAAAGCTCCTGGCCCTCGCTCATGTGCCGGTGATGATAGGAGCTCAGAGCAGCTGCGCGCTGGATGCTGATGGAAGCGTCCCAGTAGCTTTGGGCTGAAATTACACTCATAATTCTTAAATTATAGCAGCCGGGAGTTAATGTATTTCTGCTCGGCATTGTCAGTGGCAAACCAAAGCCCATTAATTTCCCCCTCGGTGTTTGTTTGAGAAATCATCCCCTGTCAGCTGCCGCTGGCGGCCGTGTCTCCTCGGCGCATTCCTAGACGTGCTCTCTGTCTCCCAGCGAGGGTCCTCCCCCTGCGGGAGATAAGATACAACCAGCATTCCCTGGGAGGTGTCAGCGGGCTGCTTTGTGACACATGATGAGTGATAAAGGCCGTGGAGAGGTGCTGATGTGGCCACATTAGTTAATGAGGTCATAGCTGAAGTTGCTGCCCCACTGATAACCTGCAAATCCAAATAATGTGCAGATAGCAGTGGGGTGTTCAGAAGTCCTGTCCCCGTGTTCTCTCTCTGTCCATCACAGGCAAGGGCCCAATCAAAGGGAAAAAGAAAAAAAGATGATGCTACCAGAAGGGGACCACTCATTCCTTCTGCAGCTCCTTGAACTGACCCAAGCTATAGGAAAGCAGTGGGATTCATGAAATTTCCTCATGGGCTTAGTGAAGTGCTGTCACAGGGAGCCCTGCATTCTTTTGGTGTCTAAGAAGAGAATTTTTATACTGAATTAATAGCTCTGGACCAGGTGGAAAAGTGGGGCTTCAGGAGCTTTGTGTGCATATTGTGAGGAGTGGGAAGTTCAGAGTAAATCTCCTCCAGCTGAAAAGTGAAATCCTTGTTGCCACTGCACAGATTTGGGAACAGTTGTTGCCTGCAGACAATGACCTTTGGCACTGATGCTTCTAAACATGATGGGGACATTCCTTGTGTGTCACAAAAGAAGTGTTGGGTTTCCAGAGCAGCATTTTTAGTGGGGAGGAGATGGAGTTTCCCTGCAGCCCCTGTGGGGATGAGAAGGGCTGGCCCGAGGGTCCCAGTGCATCCCAGTGACAGTGTGGGAGCACCATCACCAGGTGGTGGCACAGGAGATGCCCTGGAGGGCTCAAAGAGGAGCAGAGAAAAGCAGATTTTTAGGACACTTGGGAATGAGAGCTCTGTTGGGATTGTCACTGCCCCTCTGCACACAGAAGAAGTGTGGCTGAGCCCCTTCCCTCCTCAGCAGCGGTAGTGTGGCAGCTGCCAGAGCCCTGTGCATCCTGTCAAAAATCAAGTAAGAACTCACAGAGCTGGAAATCATATTGTCACTTAAATATAAAAAATGCACGGAATTTGGAAATCTGTTGAAATATGCTGGATTTTGCCCTTTTTTCTCTTGGTAAACAAGTCAAGAGCTGGCAACGTCTTGTCGTGCTGGTAGTGAACTTTCTGTCCTTCCCTTCTTAGCAGCTCAGGTCTAATTTATTTAATCATTGGAGCAAATTTTCAAAGTGCTCTGTGCCTCCTCTTTTGTTTCTAAGGTTCAGATGTATTTTTAGCGCTTGTTACTGAACTGGGTCTGTGCATTGGAGAAGAATTAATTATTGTTTTGGGTTTGTTGTTATTCAGACGTTCAAAAAAAGGGGGATTTACAGACTTTGAACACCTCAGGGGCTTTGTTATAGGCCACTTGTGTGTTGTTGGGGTTTTAATGATGATTTGGGCTTTAATATAAATTCAGGCCTGTTGAAAGGTGACAGCCTTGCCCAGAGCAGCCCTGAGTTACCCACAAAAACCACTGCAACCTCAGGAGCAGCAGTGAGGCCCCAGAAATCCCCCCAAGGCTGGGGCTTTAGGAGCTGAACTTCCACCAAATGCTTAAAACAGATGAAGTCACCACATTTTCAAGTTTTTGGTTATGTTCAATAATAAAAAGTTGGGTTTGTAGGTTGGGAGGTTCCAGCCTTCTTAAGAACCTTTGTCTGTTGTTCAACACTTCCATGGAGTTCCTTTATCCAATTTTCTGATAGCACTTTTGGGGCATTTCCATATGGATTCATGGCACAATCAGTAACACATTTATTTGTGTTACTTTAGTGAAAAATCCAACTTATTTTTGGTGCCACAACCAGGTGGTGGTGGCAGAAAGGCTGGGCATGGTCATCAGGAAATAAGAACACAATGTGCCTCTCCAGCATTTAATGCAGCGCTGTGCAAACCTCGCAAACAAATATTGACTTTGTGAAAATTCATGGAAATTAGAGACTGATGGTGTGGGTGGAATGTCCTGGGATTTTGGTTGGTGCTGATGGCTTTATTTTATTGGGAGTATTATACTTCTTGTGAAACAGTGAAAAATGTAATCTGCTGCTTAGTGCTCCATGGGGCTGTTTGCTGGGTGAAGGAATAAATAAATACCTTGCTGAAGTTCCAGACTTCCCAGTGAGGTGGATTTACCATCTCCATGGGGTTGGGTTGGTGTTTTTCCTGTGGTGGAGAGTGTTTTGTAAGTTCCCTGCTCAGAGCTGGGAAAATGATGGTTTAAAGGAATGTTTTGAGGGTTGTTAATGTTTGAAACCTCTGAACAGGGCAGGAAAAGGTGAGAGGGAAAAAATTGCAAGTGGAACCAGGGCTCAGATGGGCTCCAGCACCATCTGAAGTGTTTTTGGCCAGCCCCCAGTGCTTCCTCACCCCCTAGAGAACAACATTTGGGCAAAACCATGCCTTAGAACATCATGTGGGCAAAAACCAGGACCGAGTTAAGCCAGGCACAGCTGTAGCAGCCTCTCCTCCCCACCCTCTGCACAGAGCACCTTCCCCCAGGTGAGCTGTCGTGCACACCTCAGCATCTCTGGGTTTCCTCTGTGCTTTTATCCTAAGAGAGAAATGGAAATAATACTCCCACAACACTGAGTTTGCTAAGCACATTGTTGGGGGTTCTTCACACCCAGGGGTGTCCTTCAGTGTCCCCTGCCCCTGTTCATTCACATGGAGGATGGCCAATATCTGATTACTCAGTTGACAATACCTTGATGGAGATGTCACCTGCAGGTTTTTGTCCACCCAGGACAGGGGCTGACCTGCAGTGCAGGGTCAGGATCAGCCCTCTGAGCCTGGAGCTCTCCCCATTCCTGCTGTGTCACCAGGGATCTCATTTGGGCCTGTGTTTGTTTGAGGTTTCCAGTTATCGGAGATGACTCTGGCTCCATGAACTAATAACCAGGCACAAAGCAGCAGTAAAGACTTGTGATGTCTTTCTCTGAGTGGTTTGTTCTCTATGATTTCACTCTAAAAACAATTTTGATGCATTTTTTCAGGACCTGCTGCCATGTGGAGCACCAGTGTTACCTGTTCTGCTTTGGGTCTTATTTTGTCTTTCTGGAATTTTTTGCCATTAAACCATAAGTAATTCTCACCCGTGAAGTCTTCCACCCTTCCTTGTTTTGGTTTTGAAAAGAGATTTTTACATTTGAAACATTTTTGGACAGGGCTTTTAAAGAAACCCTCACCTGGTTTCGTGGCTGGTGTGAGCATGAGTTAGTCTGAGCTCTCCTGCACCTCTTCTCTGTCCTTCTATTCATTCTCTCCTTTTTTTGTGTCTCACTCTTCCTCCCTCCACGGGCCCAGCCTCTGTGATTAAGTCTGCAGCTCTCCTGCTGTTTTTAATAGGCCTGTAGACCTGACCATCTGATGAGAACCAAACTGCACAGCGTGCTCCTGAATACTTTCACTGGAATCTCCTAATGCAGGGTATTAATCATTACTGTCAAACCATTCAGGCCCTAAATGTGTCCACCCAGTATAAAATCATACTAAACAGGAGGGGAAAAAGGACTTGGCCCATATTAAAAGCAGACATTAGACAGTCCCCTGACTTCTCAGGCATGATGGCCCAGGCACTGTCCAGTTTAACAAACAATAGTGTATTCAGCACGGGCTGCTGGTGATTGACGCTCATGAAAGTGCCAGAAAATGGGCATAATGAGTTAAAGGAAATAGAGAAAGGAGTGTCTTCCTTGTGTATTTGCTACTCCAAATTCCTGGGAAGTAGCTCTGTGTGTGTAGCTCAGATGCTCCCACCTTGGGGATCTGAATAAACGTTTGGGTCTTCCCTGGCTGCCACGGCAAACAGGAATTGCTAAATCAGCTGCTGTCACACTGAGTTATTGCACAGACAGCCCGGGGAGTTCTTGCTTCGGTGTGTCCCTTGAATCTGATCCTGGGAAGTGCAGGGCACAGTGTGCTGGAAAGGCATGGGGTTACTGCCCAAGGCTGGAGGAAGGTAAGGCTGTCTCTGTTAGCTGGGAATTAGACATGCATGTTTTACACCACACTTACCTCTGATATTCCTAAGCTGCCTGGGAATGCAGCCCCTTATATTAGAATACACTTTTTTTTTTTTTTTTAACCCAAAAAGCTGTTTCTAATTCTCCCCTGTAAGAATGCCTTTATTCTTTGGAGCTGGCAATAAAAGTTAATCGAGTGTAAAATAAAAGTTACATAAGGTGAGTGGTAAAACTTTATGATTGCTGATGTTGGGTTTATTGATGACTGCACTGGCTGTTATGAGCTATGGCATCCCACCAAGCCCACTGCACTTCCCTGCCAGCCTGTGCTCCACAGGCACCTCCACATGGGAAAGAGCCCAGCACCCTCACATGTGCCCCAGGAATTTATGGGGAAAGCTCTCCAGCTCCCAATTACCATATTCTTAGGTAAATGTGGGATGCTTTACTGGCTAATGGGAGGTGCTGCTGGTTCTTGCAGCCAGGCCAGGGCTCCATGTGTGCCCTGAGTGGCAGCTGGAGTGGGACAAGGCAGCCACACACCCGTTGCTAGTGGCTCCTCTCTCCCAACATGGAATTTTCCCAAGCCAACTTACCTAAATATCCATCCTGGGGCATTCTGAGCAAGAATCCTGAGAGGGAGGGATGAGGGTGAAGAGTCCTTTGTCCTGTCTCAGTGCTCAGGATGTTTCAACTTCTCCATACAGCATTTTCACTTGTTTTTCATGCACTCTTCATGTGGTCTGCACTCATCCTGCCCCATCAGAAGAACACAGAAAACCAGGGAAAGTAAAACAGAATATCTGCACACTCTGCAGTGTGCAAAGTGAATAAATTCCTTGCATTTTGGGCCTGTCATTAGCTGTGTTAATTGGGTGGCTAATAGGCTATTGTGATCATTAATGGTTCATACATTTATTTCAGGGTAGTAATGCTTTAAAGTTCTTTGTTTCCCCATTAAGTTCTGTCTGATAAACATGGCTGAAAATATCACAGCATATGACACTTCTGAAAATCTTGCTAAGTGTTTTTCTTCCTTTAATATTATTTTGCATTCTAAAATCTGACTGGAACAACAATGACAGTTTAATTAAGAAGCTGATACTGGAAGTTATAGCAGCAGAGCAGTATTTCCTACCCTGACTTGCATTTCAGATTTACCATGCAATGAAAAAAACAAACCCCAAATCCTCCTGGAATTGTGGTGCAGCAGGTTAGTGGCCATTGATCTCGGCAAGAATGCTCCAACCTGCCAAGTGTGTTACATGCTTGAAGTCTAGACAGAGATGTAGCAACCATGCGTGTTCCAGCTGGATTTTGCTTTTGGAATGACGCAGGGATTGCAGAAACGGGGCTGGAGGTCAGTGCTCAGACACAAGAACTTCACAGCTCTCCGGAAGAAGATCTGGTTTTGTTTTCTTATCTGACAGGGCCCAGCTGCCAAAATAATGAATTTATGGGGGAAATGAGAGGAGGGACTTCTTTTCCTTCATCCTTCATCTCCAGTGATGCTGCTGGGTGCTGGAGGATGGAGGAAGGGAGCTCTTTGCACTGTCCCAGAAGCGTTGTCAAGATTTGGAGCTCAGGAGGAGCTGGGCAGGTTGTGCTGCCCCAGCTCTCTTGGCAGCTTCCAGAGAGGCTGCTCCAGGTGCCGGCCCAGTCACGGCAGCACGGGTTATCAGGGATGTGTGTGACCACTGGCAGCTGGTGCCAAAAGCTGAGTGTCCAGCAGGGCCAGGGCAGGGATTGTCCCCCTGGTGCTTGTGAGGCGCCTCAGGCACTGTGGCCAGCTCTGGGCTCCTCAAGACAAGAGGGACACCGAGGGGCTGGAGCATGCCCATGGAAGGGAACGGAGCTGGGAAGGGGCTGCAGACCCAGGAGAGGCTGAGGGAGCTGGGAAAGGGGCTCAGCCTGGAGCAAAGGAGGCTCAGGGGGCCCTTGTGGCTCTGCAGAACTCCATGCCAGGAGGGGACAGCCAGGGGGATAGGGATTTCTCCCAGGGAACAGGGGCAGAAGGAGAGGGAACAGCCTCAGGCTGGGCCAGGGGAGGCTCAGGTTGGACACCAGGAGGTATTTTCCCATGTAAAGGGTGGTCAGGCCTTGGCAGGGGCTGCCCAGGGAGGTTTGGAGTCCCCATCCCTGGAGGTGTCCAAGGAATTCTTGGAGGTGGCACTCAGAGCTCTGGGCTGGGGACAAGGTGGGGATTGGGCAGAGCAGACCTGTGACTCCGTGGCCTTAGAGGGCTTTTCCAGCCTCAGTTTGGGATTCTGTGATTTTCCCTCTTTAAAATACATGTTCCTGTTTCCAGCTCTGTGTCCCTTTCTCACCTATTTCCTGACTGTATCTCACCCTCTGGAGGGGACAGGGGATGTCCTGCAGGCCTTGTGCCCTCACTGGCTGTGCTGCTGCATCCCTGTTTCCATAACTCCATTATTAGTTTTGTCCAGCCTACAGGAAAAAGTGATGCTGTAGCTGGCATCCCAGTGTTAGGTCATATTAAAACCATCTGTAACAAATCTTTATTTGCAGTTACTTTGGAGTTCAGATTTCAGCTTCTACTCCACCTGTCATCAGTGTTTATCCTCATAAACTTTCACAGCTTCTTTTATTCTGGTTCTTTTTTTTTCCCTTCTGAGAGACCTTTTCAGGGTTTTTGGCACTCTTCCGCCTACTTCGCCTGGCAGAATTTCACTCTCCTTGATTTAGAAAAGATGCAGGTTTCATGAATCTACAGCATCTTCAGAACAAAATATTTTTAATGTGATTTCCAAGAAAAAGCAGCCCAGTTGCTAGTTACGATTTCAATAAGAAATAGGAAAATAAAACTCACAGCAGAAGATTACTTTTTTTTATGTGGATAAATAACCCTGTTCATGCTCTAAGTAACTGCATAAAGGGGATTCTAACAAATTTTAGAGGTGGATTAATTCAGATATATTTAGTTTGAAGATAAAGATGATGAAGATCACAAGCCTTGGTGGGCTCAATGCAGATGGGCTAGATGGGACAGGACAGGGTGGTGCTCTGGCAGTAAAAAGGATGGGAATGAGGGGTGGTTGCACAGCCTGGCTGAAATTCCACTTACCTTTGGTTTATCCCAATAAAACCATGAATAAAGAGATTTTTGCAACACCCAGTGTGGTGAGTGCCAGACAGGGCTCCCCAGAGAAGCACCAGCAGCCTCGGGAGCAGGATGAAAATACAGGAGCTGGGTTTTAACCCATTTAAACTTTCCTCTGGTACTGTGTCAGCACCAATATCAGTTCAGGAGTTCTGTCCTTTTACTGGTGCTGTTGACCAAGTTTGAGTTGGGGTTGATTTGTGGGCAGCTCACCTTGCACAAGGTTCTTCCTGGCCGTGCATCCTACAAGGCATCATCATCTCAGAGGTGCTGTCTCCCTGCCAAATACCCAAACACAGCTTGGTTAGAGGTCAGAGTGGCTCTGAGGCTTTGATTTCAGTGTTTTGCTCAAGGGAGGCAGCTGGTTCCTGCCTTTGGTGCTGTGCCTGCAGGCTCAGGGCTGCTGGGGCAGCTTTGCCACATCAAACAGGTCCCAGCACTGGAACAGCAAATGAAGAAACCAACCAGAATTAGCAGCTCTAAGAGTTTGTTAATTAAGAGGTTTGCTTTCATCACTACTTGGTCTGGATAAACCTTTGTGGGTTGGGCTCATACAAAGGTTTTAAACACCTTTTTTTCCTCTAATTTATGGGGTTTAATAATCCTTTCTGTTCTTCCAAGCAGACATTTTAGCTGTCAATTGTTTCTGACTGTGCTGATTGCTGTGGTGAGCAGAGCTGGACATGCCAAAGCAAACAGACATTTCTACTGTACTGGAAGAGTCACAATTTCAATAATTGTCTCCAGAGTGTGTTCTCCACTGCCATATCTCTGTTGTTGTTCTGAGTGGGGTCTGGAGAACACTTCATATGCACATGTTTCCCCTCAGATTTCCCAGAGCTGCCCAGAGAAGGAAAGCCAGTCACAAGCATTCCTACAGCAGTGTGGCACACACTCCAGGGAAATAGGACATTCACTGGCCCTTGGGGCTTTTCCCACATTCTCAATATTCTTGCAAACAGCCCATGAATCAAGTGATTGATTTGGGCACTGTACAAGATCGGATAAAATGGATGAACCCTTGGAAAAGAAAGAAAAACTGAAGTCACTTATTCCAGAGAAAATTGCTCTGGCAGTGGCCGATGGTCGCAGGCTTTGGGGTTATTAGGGCACACAACTGTGTAAATAATTTGTCACAATGACAAGCTGCAGCCAGAGGGACAGGATGGATCTCTGGGTCCTCCTGGACTGGGTCTGCTTCCTCTGGCCTTTCCTCCCTTATCCCTCACCTTGGCCAGGAAGAGAACACAAGAATCTTGAGGTGATGCTCAGGCATTTCAGGATTCCAGCCTGTTGTGGCAGCAGTGGGTTTTCCACGTTGAGCTATATATCATTTCCTCGTGTGTTGATCTTTCCATAAGTTTTTGTGACACTTTCCACCTCTTATCCCACAAATTAATTTTCAAAACACTCAGAATGTCCAAATTCAGCTAATTGAGACCCTTCTTTTTAAATGATGGACAAAGCTCATCCTCAGGCAAAACAGAAACATATTTTGGTTGGATTTGCTGTGGGACATGCCGCATAAAAGGCTGAAATCCCTCTGTGTGGAACATGGGGGAAGCTAAAGGATGTGCATACGTGTAAAAACTGCAAACCTGAGCAGTTCTGGGTGCTGGTTAAAGTGGATGTCCTTGGTGGTGCAGATTTTTGATCCCTTCATGAACTTCAGCCCCACAAAGTCCCAATTTGGATTTTGGTCTCCCAGAGGAGTCACACATGCACAGCTGACAAGACAGAAAAAACCACAAAATGCCTAAAATGCTTAAAATGCAGATGAAGCTGGATTTCTGGAAAGTATTTGAGAGTCTATCAAGTCCCTGAGTAGTTTTGTTGAGCTGTGACATTCAAAGGAACGTGGCAGAACAAGTCAGCTTCCCAGGAAAGGTATTGACTCACAAGCCTGAAATTTCCAGCTCTGTTTTCAAGTCAAGCAAGATACGAACAGGCATATTTTGGGTGTTTAAAGCAGAGCTCTAGAGCTCCTCTTGTCACCACTCCATCTGTGCTGGCTTTCTTTTGATGTGTAAGTAAATACATGCCTATATTCCGTGTATATATAAAATAATCACCACTCTCTGTCCTTTGCCATTTGTTTTGCTGTTTAATGATTGTGTTTGTGGTGGGAGCAGGAGAGGTGGAGGGGCTGTAGCAGCCATAAAGTGGACAGAAAACAAGCTTCATCTTTGTAGCTCTGAAGAGTGCATTATGGATGTTTTTAATCTCTTTGACCTTGTGGCAGGGAAGGAGGGAAGTGGAGAAATTGTGACAAACACCAGCGCTTTAATGCCAGGTTTGTTACTGCCTGGAGTGCCCTAAGGGTTAATGTAACAGTTTTAAGTCCTTCAATCACACCCACCCCCAACTACAGAACACTTCCAAATAATCCCTTTATAATAGACCCTTTTCCACAGATTGTATCTAACCCATGCATTAATGGGGCCCATTGGTGTCAAGCGTTTCAACAAATTCGGGCCAGCCCAGGCTCTGGGAGCCCCTCTTCCCCCACAGACCTTAATGATCTTTTGCCCCTGTGACTTCGCTCCCCTGCTGCAGGGACAAAATTAAACTACTGCGGATGGCAAAATAGTTATTTGCTGCCCAGGCAATTACATCCTTCCAAAAGTCTCCATCGCAGAAGGCCAGATGGGCTTTATAGAAACCAGACCCAGGCCGCAGTTTTAATTATCATAGTCCTGTCAGAAATGAGTGAAATTCTGAATGACTGCATGAAACGCACCAAAAGCCTTGCACATGGATTTTTTCCTCAATAAAATTTTATGGCTTCTTAAAGAAACAGCATTCATATATTTTATGGGGCCTAATCATTCACTAATGCCTATATTAGTGCACCTGTGGCACTCGGCCCCATGGAAATTACAGCACCGGGCTCAGCCCTGATCTCTTGTGTTCTCTTGTGTTATTGCAAAGCTCTTGTCCAAAAAGCAGCACATGCTCCAGGGATAAGCTGGGCTCACTTTCCTCAACTAGGAGTCATTCTAATAAGGCAAAGAGATTTGTGGACCCTTATCTGCCAAAATTTTGGTGTCACTGCGTGGGCAAGGCTTGTACAAATAAAATCACCCTTCCTAATATATTATTTTTTAAATGTATCCCTGGGCAGCACATGTTGAAGGGATTGGATGTGCTGTGTTGGATTCCTCTGCTAATTCAGTGAGAGAAGGAATTTCCACTGAATATTTTCCCCCTCAAATAGCAGCACTTGCAAAGTGCTGAGAGCAGTTCACAGCTCTTTCCAGAGGGCACTAGGTAACAACTTGGTGTTATCCATCTGCTCACTGCTGCACACAAATCCTCCCATTTCCAGTTCAAATCCCACTCAGACCAGTGCAAGACCTCCAGATATTTGTCTGGGTGTTTATCTGACCTGTGTTTACAGACAGGAGCTCTGTGATCTCTGCTGGTTGCTGTTCCTTTCATCACTCTTGGCTGTTAATGTCTCAGTGTCTGAGCTGAATGTCTTTGTACCCCATCCCTCAGTCTTCTCAAGCTGTGACAACTCCAGTTATCCCAGTTTCCAGACCCTCATTCCCTTCTCTGTCTCCAGTTTCTGCCTCTTCCCTGGGGAGCACTGCTCCATCAGCTGAGTTCCAACACCTTTCATGTGCAAGTGCTTCCCTCTCCTGAGGGCTCTGGTCCCTTTGTGTCCCTCACCAGGATGTAATTCCACAGAGGAGTTTTCATTCTGCCAGGGAAGCATTTCCCTGGATGGAGGGGGCAGGTTATGACAGACCTCACCTAGCACAGCCTTTGTGCTCTGGGCACTGGAGTCGCATCCCCACGCAGCCACAGAGCTTCAGGTGAGGGTTTGTGTCTTGCCTGTTCCTCCTCTTCACATCCCTGGCAGCCTCCGGGGCTACTGAGGTCATTGTCACCAGCCCCAGGTCACAGCTGGGGGCAAAGAGTGCTCTGCTGGGACCTTCCCAGCTGCGCGGGGCAGGATGCGGGAAGGTGTGGCAGGGAAGGGCAGGGAAGGATGCGGGAAGGTGTGACAGGGAAGGGCAGGGAAGGATGCGGGAAGGTGTGGCAGGGAAGGGCAGGGAAGGATGCGGGAAGGTGTGACAGGGAAGGGCAGGGAAGGATGCGGGAAGGTGTGGCAGGGAAGGGAAGGCAGGGCAGGGGGACGGTGGAACCCAGGAACGCGTCTCCTCCGGCTGGGAAAGTCAAAATCCGCTAATGAGGTCCCGTCCAGCGCCGTGTTGACAGGCCAGGACACGCTGGGTGTGTTTCTGCAGCTCCGCTGGAGTGAAGTCAGCCCCTCTCCCGAAGCTTTCTCATTACTTCATGCACTTGGCAGCCGCTCACTTGGCTGGACGAGAAATAAGAACTGATGGAGAAACATGGAAAAGCCCGTTTAGCATCTCCAAACATTCTTCCCGGGGAGATGGCAGGAGGGGAGGAGGCGCTGCACTGTCTCTGTGGTTTCTTTCTGGGGAGCTATCAGATGTGGGCAGCCATGCCGGGGAGGAGGAGGACGGGGGGAGGATGAGGAGAGCAAGAGGAGGATGAAGAGGAAATGGGGGAGGAGGAAGAGGGCAGGGGGGAGGATGAAGACAACAAGGAGGAAGATGAGGAGGGCAGGGGCAAAGATGAGAAGGACAAGGGAAAGGATGAGGAGAGCAAGGAGGGGAGGAAGAGGAAAAGGGGGAGGATGAGGAGGACGGGGGGAGGACAAAGACAACAAAGAGGAGGATGAGGAGGACGGGGGGAGGATGAGGAGGGCAGGGGGAGGATGAAGACAACAAGGGAGAGGATGAGGAGGGCAGGGGCTCTGTGGGGCAGCCCGTGGTCCCTCCCAGCCAGGCGTCTCCGGCCCCGCGCCGGGCTCAGTTCTGCCCTGGCACTGCCCCACAGGTACAAAGTGTGCTTGTATTGAGTGTATCGGCTTAAAAAGGGGCTAGTAGTAAACTGAGAATATTTGGATAAACTCACCAGCCCTCAGGACTAGAAAAGGACTTTTGTTCACCTAAAGAAAAAGACTGTTCCATTTCCATAGGATGGTTGGATCCCATCCAGTAAAAACTGAGCTTGAAGCATAAAAAATTATCAGGAGTGTCAAACGAAGGATCTTTTACTTGAGGTCAGATATTTATTTTTATTTATTAGTGTGTGAGATCTCCATCTCTGGCTGGGCTTTGGGCTGAGGCAGCGTCTCTCACAGGAGCATCGTCCGCCACAAAGAGTGCGTTGTGCAGCATGCAGGGCAGCTCCGGGGGCCCTCCAGGTGCTCTGGGCTTTCCTGCCTTGTTTTCTGCCTCCCTGGGATGGGGACAGGGTGACACTCTTCCCTTCAGCACTGTGTTCAGTGTCTGCTGTTGGCCACGGAGCAAGGCCTGGGCCGGGACAGCCAGGTGTGCTTTGTACACAGCTGAGTGTCACTAGCTGTGGTGTTTGTTCCTCTGCAAAGTGGTTTGCCAGCATTTCTGTGCCATTTACAGGCAGGATCTTCTTCTGGCTCTTGAAACAGGCAGGGAAAAGCTCTGGCAGAGCCTCTGCTCCCATTTGCTCCTTCCCCAGCCCAGCAGTAACTGCTGGTGCTGGGCATCACGAGGCAGAATGGCACAGGGCACAGCTTGGGCCTGCCTCTACCTGATTTTGGGAAGTTAACACTGACACAGGAGTGTAGGGAGGAAGCGGTTTGGGGCAGCAGATGCAGATTTGTTAATCATATCAGAGGAAAAGTGAATGAGAGAGCTGGAGTGGTCTGAACTCACCCCCAGGTGCAGCCAATGGATTATTGAGTCAGGAACTTTTTTTCATGTGATTGTCCCGCATGAAATGTCAAAGACATATTTGGTGCAAATATTTGCCTAGGATTTATTTTTATCTAATTACTTATGAAACTTTTACTGACTAAAAAGTCCAGATTTTCTCAGCACCCATAAACCACATTTTCCTCCCTTAATTAAACCATTTTTCGTCCATGAGGTTTTGTTCACACACTGACTACATCAATATAAATATATCTCTGCAGGGTAATTAATAAAAACAGGCAGCTTCAGGGAGAAAGCAGATGTGTCATATCATCTTTGTGGACTCAGCTATTGCACAGTTCTTCCAAAAAAAGTGAACAATCACCCCCAATTAAAATGTTATGTGGCTTATGTATGTTCCCATTTAATTTGGTATAACTGAATTTATGTTCATCCTCAGAGAACTTCCAGGGCTGCAAGATACAGGCAGGAATCATTTATACCATGAGTTCGTTTAAAAGCTGCAGGATTAGAGCACAAGAAACTGTTTCAGCACCATTTCAAGGCTTGAGCAGTTGCTTCAAATTTTGTGTGAGTGTCTGTGAAAGGAATGGAGACAATAATGTCCTCACCATGTTTGTTTTGGATGCTGAACCACTGTTTAAAAATGTGATAATTTCTACTTAGCATTAAATTAATGCTTTTTAATAGGGTTGAGAGAGTTTTAAGTCTTGTGTTCTATAATTTTAAATTTTAAAATAAGGATTTTAAATTTTAAAATAAGAAGGAATCTGTCACCAAAAAAAAAGAAGCTTTTCCATTTATTAATGAGGAAATCTTATCAGGTGAACCTTCTAAATACCTCAAGTCTGATTTTTTTTTCCCAAGAGCATTTGATTTTAAGAGACAAAACCATCCTCACATTTATTGTAGCTGAGAGTTGACTGAGAAAATAATCCTAGATTGGTCTGGGTTGGAAGAGACCTTAAAGATCAGAGTGCCCCAGAAAGGAGGAGGGTTCCTTTTTCCTGCCCAGGGAATCCTGACATATAAAGAAAATATTTCTCATCCTCAACTCCACCTTTGAGTGGAAGTCTGGCTTTCCGAGAGATGAGAAATTAGCTCTAAAGGCAGATGCTGATATAATTTTTGTCCCTCCCAACTGGTTTAAAACAGCCCAAATTCAAAGGAGCAGAGGTCTCCTGCCAGGTCAGGATGTGGCTCAGGGAGGGCAGGGGGAGGATGGAGCTGCTGGCTGCTGTCTCTGGGGCTGGGCACAGGTGTCTGTGGAAGATAAGGAATTCTGAGTGGAGGTTATCAGCATCTCCTTAACTCAAACCTGCCCCTGCTGGGGCAGTGTGAGCTATCTGGAGTGTCAGATCAGGTTTGTTTTGAGGCCTGCTGTCAGAGAACCAGATGTGCTGGCATTGCCTCAGTAAAACAACCTGAGCAGAGGCATCGGGTCCCTCTCACTCGACGCTCTCCTGTAGTTCTAGCCGAGCCCTTACCTCAACTCCAGCACTCTGCTCAGCTGTCTTTTGACCCAGAGATGGGATCAGATCTGAGCTGGAGATTTTGAAATGTTGTTTCTCAGCATATTCAAAGGGCAGATTTATCATTAGAATCAATTCCCTGGGATGTATCATTTCATAAGTAGGTGAATTGGCTCGGGGTAAAGTTCATCCCAGCGGCACTTGGGACTGTGCAGTTTTACCCTTGTACTTCCTTATGGCTGAGATTTCAGCTCTTTTGGTGATGTCAGACAAGATACTGCTTTGCTTTCAGCTGCAGAGGGGGAAGAGCTGCAGGGGAAAATAATTAAATCAGTCCCTCCTTGACAGAATTTGGAAAGAAGGAACAAGGGTTGACTTGAAAGATTGTGAACTTCTCATAGATGTCTCATCAACCAACCAGCAGAAAATTATTGGTTCAGAGATTTTGGTGGAAAATGAGCACCCTAGAACTTCTTTACAAGTGTGACTCACAGTGTTGGGGGGAAATAACCATACTCACTGCATAAATCTGAGGGTAGAACACTTTGCACACTTTCATTGTGTATCTGTGAGTGAGATTGTTACTAAACCCACAGGCTGTCGTCAGGCTGGGGTCGGGGGGGACTCCCCTTCTGTAAAAAACTTTCATATCTTTAGGTGAGAACTGACTCCAAAACCCTCTTTTCTCACGTAGAAGCAAACTTGAGGCAAAATGTCCACCCTCGTGTCCCCAGTTCTGATTTCAGTGATGCTCACATTGAAGACAAACTGAGTGTAATGGTTGCATATTGAAGAAGTTCTTGCTCAAGATTTAGGTCATGTGAATAATCTTCATGTCCCTCAGGAGGCAAACTAGCACTGGAGCGGATTTTTCTGGGAGCAGATTTTTCCTGGAAGTGCCCTGAAGATCTGCTTCTTTGCCCTCAGTCTCACTCTTCAGCCAATATCCAAAAGCAAAGAGCTGGGATAAGCCTGGGCGCTTTAAAAACCCACAACAGAGAGGAATTTTTAACTGTGCAACAGCTCCCTCATCCCAGGTCCTTGTTGTCCTTCCAGCAGCCCGAGGCAAGGGGAGCAGCTGGTGCTCTGAGTCCCTGGGCCATGCCCCTCCTGCCCTGCCCACACTGAGCACCCCCAGATTCCCTCACAGGAAGGGGCAGCCCTTTCCTTGTGCTGGGAAGGCCTCTTGCCCTCACATTTGGTGATATTTATAAGATAAACTAGCGGCCAGCTGCCTTGCAGGGTGTAGGGCAGCGGTGGGATAGGCCCACAGGCCTCAGCGCCTCATTTCGCACCTTCTCTGGGTCATGCTTTCGGTAAATATCGCTCTAAAGTGATCACACATCTCAGCTCTCTGAGGGGTGAGCAGCACCTTGTGAGAGAAAATCTCTCTTGGGCTGCTTTGTTTCCTGAGCTCCTCAGAGAGGGGGCTGCTGGCCCTGTTTTCAGTCCACTGTCGGTGGGGGAACCTCGAATATCCTTTCGTTCTCTTTCTCAGTGCCAGCCCAGCTCACAAACTCTTCTGTTTCACACCTTTTAAAGAGCACAAGAGCAGGGCTGCCGAACAGCTGCTGATAAGAAAGGTTACGAGGACTCGGCTTCCCCGTCCCAGCGTGGCCCTTTGCGGGGGTTTCCTGTGTGAGGGGAGCCAGGGTGCAGCTGTGCTCGTGGGGGAAGGTACAGCCCTGCTTGGGCTGCTTTTTGGTGGGGATTTTTTCCTCCTTTTTATAATTTCTTTTTCTTTATTTTTCCTTTTTTTCCTTTTTTTTTTTTTTTTTTTGTAAATCTCTTTTCTGAAAGTGTCAGGTCATGGTTAAACCATGGGAATATGTAGCCTTTGGGCCTGTAAATTCAAGGCTTTTAAAGGCAACAGGAGGAGAGGTGTGCAGGTCCAGGTGAGTGTTCCTGGATTGCTGGGTTGTTGTTTTCCATGATGATGGGGAAAGTAAGGGATAATCATCCTCTATTAACCTTCTAAAATTAGTGCTAGAAGAGTGTCCTGTGTATCTTGAGGCTTGCCTTGCCACTTTGAGCCACACTTCTGGCAGGTTTTTGATGGGGATTCCCTTCTTCCCATGGTTGTATCTTGTTGTGTGGTAGTACCAGTCAGTTCTTGTTTGAGCAGCTCCTAAAGCAGGGTGCAGAAGCTCTGGGAGAAGACAGAAGTGAGACCAACACAGTGGTTGTCATTGCATGGGTACAATTGGCACCAGTCACACATGGAATAAAAGTCTACATTCTTTCCAGCCTCTCCAGGCATTCAACACCTTGCCCTTGTTGAACTGCTTACATCCTTTCCTGTTGGGAACTTTAGTTCCCTTTGCTTCTGATTCCCAGTAATTTTCATTCCTGGAAGAAAGTTTGATTTGTGGTGTTCTGAGGTGTTCAAACATGGCCCAACCACCAGAACCAGGCTGCAGGGTAACTCCAGGTATCAAGAATAACACTCCTAGTTTTCAGGAGTGAAACACTCAGATGTGTCCATCGAATACACCCCAGGGCACAGGCTGCCTTATCTGTGTCCCCCTCTTACTTGAACTTGGGCCATATATTAATTGTCTATTAAATTGTCTATAAAAGTCTATTAATTAAAGGGAAAATGGGTGCTATTTCAAGCCCCTCAGCTCTTTGAATTCATTCATCTCTCCATGGGGTACCTGGATCAATGTTGTTGGAATTTGTTTCATGTGTTATTAACAATCCAGTGTAATCCCAGAGCATTT
Organism: Pseudopodoces humilis; assembly: GCF_049639895.1. Taxonomy (NCBI): domain Eukaryota; kingdom Metazoa; phylum Chordata; class Aves; order Passeriformes; family Paridae; genus Pseudopodoces; species Pseudopodoces humilis. Next base: position 4,351,100 of record NC_142223.1, on the reverse strand, counting down.
GCAGGGGGAGGCAGTGGATTTACCAGGGCTGTTGGCAGTCCAGATTCTTCTCAAGGAAGAGGCTCAGAAGAGACCATAAGACATTGTCATTTCATGGGGGTCTCCTCCTGTTGGGATCTCCAGTGGCCTTTGCCAGGCTGATGCTTTAGAGCTGATGTCAGCACCAGGAATGGGCAGTTGAAGGCTCTGCTACTTTTCTGGCCAGAGTGTGAAATGCAGCAGATGGGTTTGGCACTGAGTGCTGCCCATAAATCACCCTGGAGAGGCCTCCATGCTCGAGGTGTTCCACAGCTCTGTTCCCAAAACATTGCTAAAACCAAGCTGGAGTAATAAGAAATTTAAAGCAAGCAGTGGCTCCCTTTGTCTGTCCTGATCCAGTGGAACTCCCAGGATGCACCTCAAGAAGATGATCAGAATTTATTTTTGAGGTTTTCCTTATGGCAGAATTAAGTACCTTTTGAGTATGGATAAGGGAAGCAGCTGTGCCTCAGTGCTAAGAGGACTCTTGGACAAATAACCATCAGAAAATGTTCCCATCTTCATACAATGAAGTTCTGTTCATCTTCTGCTCCCTTCTGCCAGGAGAGCTGCCCTGCTCTTCCTCCCCCTGGGCTAATTGGCATCCAGTCATTAGTGAGCCATTTTAGCCTGCATCATCCTTTGGAAATAGCAGCAGAGGAGTCAGACCCTAAAGCGTTTTGGATCACCACAAAAGCTCTGGGATGCAACTGATTTGTGTCCTTTTTAACCCCTTGGAACAGCCCTGGGAGCTCAGCACTGCTGCACCTCCTGCTGCTGCTCCCTCTGCCCAATGCAGTGAAATGTCCTGAGACTCCAACCCCTCCCCTGTCTGTGGTAGCCTCTGTCCTTTTTTTAATCAGAGGAAGATTTCTCCCAAGTTCCCTTTTTTTCTCATCTATTTAGAACTTTACAATTACAGTTCTTTTGGAATGAGCCAAAATGCTGTAGGATACAAAAATGGGATGACCTGAACTCTTTTGGTGTGGAGGAAAACTTTAAAGTTTTTGTGTGTGTATATTACAAAAAACTGGAAATCCCTTCCTCGCCTCATGTGTACAATATCTGATGCAGCCCTGGGATTTGATTCGAGCACAGTTTTTTATGGTTTACTGTTTAATTTAAATCAGTGTGGTATGAATTACGTTACTGGTGAAAAATGAGCTTTTGTTGAGATAAATGCCTGCCATCAGCTTGGAAGTCGTCTTCTGTTTTGACATCTTTACTCGGTGTTCTTCTGCGTGGTGATGAGATGTTGCTGTGCAAGGGGAGCTGATTGCCCTCTAGGAGGAGGAGAGTGGGGGAGAGAAACGAGGGGGTGGGATTGATTTTGTGCATCAATAGGAATCGGGATTGGCAGCACCTTCTGTGGCATCCTGTGTCATTCAGGGTGTCTTCTGGGAAGCAAAACTGCATCTCCAAGATGGGAATAGAAGGAATTATAGGTACAGGGGAGGGAAAGCATAACAGGGTGGATTTTTCTCAAGATTTCTTGATTTCTCCTCTTTGCCCCATTGCTCTGCCATGTGTCCATGGTGCCTTTCTGCTGTGGAGAGCAGGAGATACTTTCCTGGAGATCTGTGAATTTCCTGGGTGCAAACGTAAATTTAATGTAAATGATGTCCTGGATTATTTTTGCTGCTGTTGGTTCTTTCTGAAGCTTTGAGTGTAGGGTCAGGTTCCTTCAGCTGGAGTGAGTCTGTGGTGCCTGAAGGACACAGCAGCTTTTTTCTGCCCTTTTTATCCTGATGCAGAGCAGAGAGTTGGGAAATACTTACTGTGCTGGTGTGTAAGAGAAGAGCCATTAATAGTGGGAAGCCCTTCAAAAGGCTCAGCTGGATTCAAACGCTCTCCAGGAATCCAGCCTTGCTTCCCAAGCTCATGTGAGCCATCCAGGCTCCTCCGCTTGGAACCTGGACAGGGACTTGGGGAAGAAAACAGCCTTTTGTCATGTGATTCCTCATGTGCTTTGGATGTGGTGGGGAAAAAAGAATGAGAAGATTATTTCTTGTGACAGAAATATGTCCCAGCACCAGCCTTCCCTGGGATGTTTTTTCTCCAGACCCTTTGTGAAGCCAGAGGATGCAGCAGCCCAGCAGCAACTCAGAAATGCACACACCAGTGGAAAATTCCCACTCCAGACATGTGGCTTGGGTGGGAGTGGAAGTTCAAAAACATCCAGCCTTTTAAAAACCTGAGTTGGTCTCTCTCTCATCGGCTACAGCAGCGCTCTGCCTCCCACGAGCCAGTAGCAGTTCCAAACTCAACACTGTCAGCAAAGCCAGCAGCGTTACCAAGCTCAGCAGTGTCACTGGGCTGCACAATGTCACTGGGTTCAGCAGTGTCACCAGGCTTGGCAGTGTCACCTGCCTCCACATTGTCATGGGGCTCAGCCTGGCATCACCTATCCCACTGGCCCCACTGCAATCCAGCTGATTGCGACTCATGTTCATGGTTCTCCCAGCTCTTGGCTTAGTTTGGAGGAAGCAGAAACGTGCTTGTTTGGCAGGAGGAGAGTCATAAAGGTTTGTGTTCCTCCTCTCTGAGCATTCCCAGTGTTTGGATATGCTGGGGTTTTGTCGCAGAGACGGTGGGTCCTGAGCTGTGCTGCTGGAAACCCCAGGGTCTGCCTCAGAGGGGATGGGATAGGGGTGGTGAGGAGACTCCTGGGGACAGGATCCTGCTCCGAGAGCCAAGGAGATGAACTGAGCTCTGTGATCCTGCAGCCATTTAGCAACCCTTAGAACTTGCAGTGCCCATGTCCCGGAGGGTCATGCTGAGGATGAGGGTGTGACCATCTCACACAGGGTGGTGGTGAGAGCTCTGCAGCCTCTTTTTATCTGGTGGGTTTGGATCTGGGACCACCTTCCAGGACCTTCCATTTGCACAAGAAGTTTACTGTACATCACTCAAAGTAGTACTGAGTACACTCCAAGCTTTTCCTGTGGCCCTGAGCAGACAAGTTGGGTTTGGCTCAGCTGTTCTTCCCAGTGCTTTCCAGTGCTATGACCTGTTTTTGTCTGACACGTTTCTCATTAACTCTTTGTCAAATCACCAGGAAGCCTGCTTAATTGCAGGCAGAGTGCTGAATTTATGAGTTCATCTAGGCTTCGTGTCTACACATTGACAGAGGTGTTTCTCTGGATGAAGTCTTTTTCTCTTCATTTTGTGGCAAGAATGGACTTTCTGTTTCAGTTACTTCTGAAAGTCATAAATTGCAGCAGTCCCTCCCTTCCCTTTATTTAAAAGAAACACAACAAAACTTCATGGCAACAGTTTATTGCTCTAAATCAGCTCGTGGGTCATTAAAGCAAAAAAAGGGGGGAAAAAAAAGGAAAAATCTCCAACTCCTGCCAAATAAAATGTGCACATCAGCCAAGCTGTCAGAGGCAGATTCTGCGACCATGGGATGAGAAGGTTTATTACACTCTGGGCTTCTGGGGAGGGATGTTATAGCAACAGGACGCTGGGTCAGTGATGGCAAACTCCTGGTTGCTCCGTTTCTCCATGCACACTAGGAATCCATTAAGCCAACTGACGACAGATCCGCAGGCATTCCAGCCCCCCGGCACACCTCTGCCGGGGCCAAACCTTGGACGCTGCCCATTAAAATGTGAAAGAAACAGCCCAACAGAGAGCCCACAAATTAGAGGGGCAGGAAACCTCAAATGATGTGCAAAAAAAATTGTAAACGTTCAAGAGGATTTTTCCATAACTTCTGCCCCATAACTCAGCATTTCTGATGTTAATAAATTACAGAGCAGAGCCTCTGCGAGATCAAGGAGCCTTTTGGATCCAAACCCCGAGTGCTGCTCGGCAGACGGCAGATGAAGCTGCAAAGTGAGCCCTGGAACATGACAACAATTTCCTTTTGGCTGTCTGGGGATGGGTCTCAAGCACAGCCACAGCCAGAGCTCTGGCTCTGCATCCCAAATCCGTGTCTTTGCAGAGGGCCAGTCAAAGCCCTGTAATCCCAGGGAACATGAAGGTGCATTTGTTTGGAGGGGATAGACTGGAGAGAAGAAGGCTGGGGGACTTCAGAGCAAGGAGAGTTCTGTGAAGCCCAGAGAACACCACAAGACAAAATCATGGCACTGTTACTGGCAGAGAAGGGAAGGGGAATTGGGAATTCTTAGATGAGCTGTTGGATTTGAGGACAAAAATGCTAGGAGGTGCTGTAGGTTAATAAACAAAGACTGAACTCACCATCTGCAGCAGAAGGAGAAAAGATGAACTGAAGTTTTGGTATGTTCAGTGATGAAAAAAGAAGCGGGGAGAAATCCATGATGGGGTGGGAGGAATAAAAGGAAACAGCGGCCAGAGGAAGTGCTCCCTCAATAATTAACTTTCTGAGCATGACCACAGGCTGCAGGCCAGATGAAAGTCTGCTTTTCCAGTACATCTCCACAGAAGGGGCTGTCCCAGACTGCTGGGATTTAACATGGGGACAAAGAAAAAGGGGCAAATCTTGTTCCTGCAGGGAGCCCAGCTCTGTGGGACAAGGATGCTGGGCCTCAGAGCCAAAGGGATCAAGGAGGTGAAATACATTCCCCAAAACTGACTGGAATAACAGCACGTGATGGTTATAGACTTGCAAAATCAGCACCACTTACTAATTATAAACTGATTTTATTTTGTTTTCTCCTCTCCAGTATCTTCCCACCTTTTTTTCACCTCTCCTTTCCCTCTGACAACTTCTTTTGATGTATAAGCCAAATTACTCTCAGGAGAGACATCTCCACTGATACAGAGTCAGCCTTAGCAGAGAGCACAGGCAGAAATTCCATGTCAGCTCCACCAAGTCAGAATCCTGTAAATAATTACACTGGATTTTCTGATGGGTTTTTTCTTCCTGTGGCATCTCTGGGGTTTTTTACTGTTGGTGCTAAATATCTGATGTCAGCCTTTACCTGCCCAGGAAAACAGGAGTGGATGGTTTTGGATTAAAGCTGCCGCTGGGTTCTGGATAGGGAGGGACCTAGTTCTGGTTTTAACTGTGAATAAACAGATTTAATAGAGCTGAAGATGCCTGTTGTGGTGAGAGCATCCCCAGGTGGGTGGCTGTGGGGAGCTGAGCCTTCCAGGAGTGGGGTGGAAGCTATGCTTCCATCTGGGATCTTTAATTTGCCCATTCCCAAAACTTTTTGCCTCCGTTTCCTTTCTCCACCCCTGGAGCACAGGGTGTCTCTTGGTTCTTCAAAAGAACCCAGAAAAACCAATTCTCCATGAGCATCCCAGGAGCATTTTCAAACTGGAATTCTTTTTACTTACTGACAGAGACTTTAAACAGTTACTTTGCAGAATTTCACCAGAGGAAATTTCTGATTTCCTTCTGGTCTGAACTGGAAGAAGATGTGGTAAAAGGTTTCACTTTGTTTTTCCGGAGTTTTCTCAGGTGGGGGAGTGGGAAGAGAGACTTAAAATATTATTCTGTGTGAACATTTGACAGAAGAAAGAAAAGGTACTGCAGATGGTGCTGGGTGACTGCTGCTGTGTTCTTCGGTGTTTTTAAGCTGTGAAATAACTTTGATAGAGACCATTGGTGATGAGTGGGAGCGTGTGAATCTGATCTTTAATTAGAGCTGTTGGCCACGGTGGGCTGAGCTGGCCCAGGAGCTGCCCTGGCTCTGGAGCTGGTCCTGCAGCACTCTGAGACCAGCTGATCACCCCATTTGTTCTATTTTCAGAGGGTTCTGGTCGTTGCCAGCAGAGGGATGAGGGCTGGCTGGGTGCAGTCCCCACTTCTGGACTTTGGGCCGTGGTGCCAGGTTCTATTTACGGAGGGCAGTGAGTGTGTGTGAGAACAGCAGCTCAGGTTCTCAGGCTCTCACAGCACCTCTTTGTATCTCGTTTTGATCTGTCAGATTTCACAGCCCCAGCTTGGGTTTTAATGCGCCACACAGATAAAACCACAGAGTTTCAGGTGATTTCGATCTACGGCAGAACCTCCTCCTGAGGCACAACTGGTGAACACGACCCAGCAAAATGAATTTGAGCTGAATTCTGGGCTTTCCCCGAACTCTCTGCCCAGGGCAGGCGGTTGGAACTAAATGATCCTTAAGGTCCCTTCCATTCAATGGCCCTAAGTGTCCTCTCAAATGATCTCAGAAAATGAAAGAGACCATCTGTAAGACAGAGCTGTGAAGTTAAAAATATTATTTGTGTGTCCTGGATTTGCCATCCTGTGTTCCCAGGGCCACTGAATGTCACCAATTACTGGCACTGGGAGATTTGTGGGCTGCTGGTTCCTCAAACCACTACAAACTCTGCCCAAACTCTTCAGTGGCTTCAGACCAGCTGAGCACGGATGATTCATCTCATTTGGTTTTCCAGTTTCCCTGGAAGCTGCTGTCACTTGGTGTCTGGGTGTGTCCCCACTCAAGGGTCTGTCTTGGCTGGGACACTCAATTTGGGATCAAAAAAGCCAAGAGAAGCTCTTTATCTCACCAGCTTCAGGCAGCCTCAGTGTCCTTGGAGCTCCCTGAGATAAAACAGAAGTTATTGATATTTCAGCTTGAGTAAATTCAGTAGTGTTGCAGCCACATTAAGAACAGGTTTTATTGTTGGGGTGGTTTTTTTATTATTTTTATTAAAACTTCCAATCAACACAGAATTTGCTTCCTGTGCAATCAATGCCCACCTCAGACCTTTAGTGCTGCCAGTAGGTGACCAAGAGTGTCTAGAAAATTCCAGGGTCTAGTTAGGGGTGAGTGAATGACTCTGAGTGTTCCCAGGCACAGGATGAAGAAACTTAGCACAGACAGGATTTTCTCACACCAGTTCAGTCCCAAACATGTTCTGGGAGAAATTGCAGCATTCCAGTGACTCCCAGTGCCATGTTCTGACTAGGAAGGAAGAAACTCAGTACTAATTGTGGGATTTTCCCCCATCCCTTTTCAGCCCGGGAGCTGGAAAAGAAAGGGTTGGTGGTGGGGATGAGACCAGGAAATATCTGCTGGGACCAGCTCAGGGAGCTAGGAGCTGTCCTGGTGGTTCTGGCAAGTCCTGGTCCTCCCAGGAGTTCAGAGCTGGAAGCCAGAGTCTGAACTGGACCTTTTCCCCTGAGGTCTCTCAGCCCAGCCTTAGGCTCAACTTGTTGCTGTCATCGCTGGGCTTTAATTTTTTCTCTCCTTTGTTTTCCCACCTTTCTCTTTTTTCTGTGTCTTGAAATAGATGGGAAAATATAATCGTATCCCATGAGATTCTGAGAGAATTAATTGCTAGTAAAAGCATGTTAAGAGCTTTTGATGACTGAAGTAATTTGCACTGACACAGGGGCTGGTCGGCATAGAGGGAAATCTGAATCTCAGGAAAAAAGGAGTTTCTGGAGCAGGGAGGCCCACTTAGGAGCAGAGCAGAGCCTTGCTATGCTGGGACTCACAGGGCTTCTCCTTGTTTTCAGACTGTCCTGTGTCATTTTTAAATCGTGCTTTTTTGAGTGAATTACTGGATCATCCCAAAGGTTGTTCTGGAATGCTGAGCATCTCCTCTGCTTCTGTCACCAAACTGCCTTAAGAGAGGAAAAGTCTCTTCCTGGCAAAGCAGCGACTTTCTTTGGACTGCAACTCCTTAATTAACTCTTTTTTTTTTTCCCCCCTCACACCTGGACTTTAAATGTCTGAGGGGTTTTAGTTTGAAGGATTCCTCTTTTTCACAGCAGCCAAATTGTATCTCAGCTTCAGCCACATAGATGTGGTCGATGAATTTTTCAGGCTGTACTCAGATAAATGAAAGTAGTGTATTGGGTAAAGCATTTTTTTTAAAATAGAACCTCACAGCCCTGTGGAAAGAGACTTGATTTGAGAGTTTATTGAAAGGTTTGTAATTAAAAATTATCTTGCATGAAAGGATGAAACAGATGATGTGAAGATAGACCAGTTAAGGACCTTGTCATTGAAATCAGTGCAGTTTGGAGGAATTCCCTGCTTTGATTACTTGAGCTGTGGTACCAGAGCTGTGTTTTCCAGAAGATTTGTAGTCCTGAACCTTTTACTCATGGACCACTCTGAGGTGTGTCCTGGGAGGTTCTGCCAACCAGGACCTTCAGATAATGGCTGAGAGCTGCTTTTATTCTTGTCATAAGCCTCTTTTTCAATTATATCTATCACCCACATTTCTCCTTTCTATTTCTTGCTTGGAGTTGTGCCCTGCAAACTCTTTTCCTCCCTCTGTCCCCTCTGTAGCTGCCATTTGGCCTCAGCTGACCCCTTTTCTGTCCCGTTCTCCTGCAGATTCCTGATGCCCTGGGCAGTGAGAAGTTCTGTGGTGATGCTGGCCAGGGAGGGGCTGGGAACTGGCTGAAGTACATCCGAGTGTCCTGCTCCTGCGACGAGCAGAACCTGGCTGTGTGCCACATCAACGAGCAGGTAACCTCCCTGCGGGGCTGCTGGGCTCCCCTCGCCCCCAGCACGGGCTGGGGGGCTTGCCAGGGGTGCTGGGCAGGGGCAGCATCCTGGGGAGGTGACCAAGGGATGGATCAGCCCTGGGATAAGCTCAAACCTCCAGATTTATGGTCCTGTCCCTGGCTTGTGATCCTATCCCTGACTCATGATCCTGCCCCTGATTCATGATCCAGTCCCTGACTGCTGGTGGTGGAGAAAATCCTGTGAAACCCAGGTTATGGCACCAAACTCCTCTGGGACAACTGGAAACCAGCACTGTAAATGGGAACCATGGAAACTGTGGCCAGGGAGGGTGGGGAGGCTGATCCTGGGGTGGAAATTTAGTTGTCTGTTTCTAAGAGGAGAGTGAGAGTGGCAGACGGCTTGGAGTCTGCTGAGGAGAAAGTTGAAATCTCCTAGGCAGGATATAGTAATGCTGGTGAAGGAGTCCCTGGGTGGGGTTTTTATGGAACTAACAGGATTTTGATGATGTGTGCAAAGTTCCTTGAGGCTTAGACTCAAAAATGGATTGAAGATGAGCAATTCACATTGTGAGCTTCACAAACCTGCAATTGAGTACAACTCAAATAGAAGTTAATGTTCAGACCTAACCTAAATGAGAAATACTGTTTAAGCAGGCAGGAGGCAGATTTGGGGCTGTGAGGGGCTTTTTGGGATGTTTCCAGCTGCTCTGGGCTTTCATCAAACCCAATGGGAATTCATAATTCCCAAGTGGCCAAGGTGCTTTTTGGATACAAACCCACAACAGAAGAGCATTTGAACTCTTGGAGACTCAAAATAGAACTTCTAACCTGAAAAATTTAAGTTTTTCATCCTGGTCCTAAGAAAACTTGGAAATGCTGGACTGCCAAATCCCACAGCAAGTGTGTCACACAGTGTCAAAGATACTGAAGTTAGAAGAGTTGGAGGGTACAAAATGCTTTCAGACTTTATTAATTTTGATTTAGCTGGTGTCAATAATAATAAATAAATAAAAGAGGGATGGTGCAGGTTCTTCCAACCCTGAGCAGCTCAAGCTGAGCTGGGCTCTCACACCCAGGTGTGTTCCTGGATAGGGCCATCCTGGGCTTTAAAAATCAATCCTCTCAGTTTCCCACTGAGATAAATTTAGAAAATTTCTGTTGGCTTCCAACTTTATTTCCCATGCACCAAACCCCACAGGCTGCTCGTTTTAGGGGAAATTCTGCTGGGGGCTGGTGCTGGGGGAATCCTGCAGGTCAGAGGGGAAGAATCCAAGCAGGGAGAGCTCCAAAGGGAGAGATCCCCAAAGGGAGAGTTCTCAGGAGACACCCCAAACCCTTCCCAGAGTAAATCCCAAAGCCATTTTCAGAGTGACCAAGCTGTGCTGATTCCTACCTCATGCTGTCTCCTGGTGCTGCTGGCTTTAACTTCATTTATTTCACCAGTGAACACATTTTTCCTGAACACAAAGCAGGACAAAAGTTTGATCTTTCCCCTTCAGGCAGCAGGAAAAGGCTTGGGGTTGCTTGTAAGCACACACAGAAAATGAAAACTTTTGCAATAAATGATTGTCCTCTAAATAACCAAAGAACACTATGGTGATAAGGGGCAGGACAAGATTTTCATCAAAATAATTTTATTTTCAGGGGAAAAAAGCCCTTTTACATGGGGAGATTAGAGTGTGTGTGTCTCCTGTTTTTCTTTAGTCCTGTAACCTGGGAACAGTCCCAGGAATGCACAGAGAATTTTCCTGGATTTTGGTAAGGAAACTGACAGCAAAATCTGGACCACTTAATTATTTCCCCCCCACACACCATTAACAGATTATAATATATAAAGTGTATTTATTTCTCTCTTTTGGAAGAGTTGTTTCATTCACCATTTTTCAATTACAAAGCAAATTTTCACATGCAGGATAACATTTAGCTACTTTTCTTTATATTTATTCGTGCTGGAGAGGTATTTGAAAAGAAGATCCTTGATTGTTGGAGATAATTGTGATTCTGAAGGAGGACTGGAAAAATGGTAGATAAATTGTATCATTTACTAAAAGGGAAATGGTTTATTTTTTCCTGTTGTTACTCCTGCCTCGAAAAGGAAAATACTTGAGCAGTTCAAGAGTCTGAAATACTAAACAAAATCTACATAATAATATATTTATAATATATAATAATTATATTCATGGCCATGATCTGGCCAATATTACAATTATTATATATTAATAAAAATCAGGGTGACAGCTGCTGCTTTTAGTTGGGGTGCAGATATTGGGGGGAAAAAGAAGGAGTAACAGGAGACAGAAAAAAATCAGGCCTCTGTTTAATCAGCCAGTGTGAGAAGTGTGTGCAATGCAAAGATTTTGGGTGTATTTTACAGACGTTTGGTAGCTCCGGTCAGGACTCCCAAGTACATCACAAAGAGCCATAAAAAGAGGAAATCAGAAGCAATGTGACTGAGTAGAAACAAAGGGGAGGCAATTCCAAAGGAGGAAAGCACGGGAACAAAAGCAAAATGTGCAGCCCTGTCCTGGCTGGACATTCCCAAGGCCAAATTTTCTGTGTCCAGAGAGGGACACACAGACAGGTCTGAGGGAGCAGGAGGGACAAATCCTCACTGGGATGCCCGTGGAGTGAATTATTGGTGAGACAAGGACACAAAGAACCCTTTTTCAGGCTGGTTTTGAGTTTTTGAACTCCTCTGCTGCAGCTGGTGCATTTGCGGGTGGGTTTTTGATCTTTAGGGGAACACAGCAGCCGCTCTCTCCCCTTTTTTCCCCCTGAAGTACAAACATGTGGAAGCTCAGATAAATCCCTGCAGCAGGGAAATGGGGCTGGTTCTTAGGAAGGGCCCTAATTAATGAGGTAATTCTGGGATGGACTTTTCCCACTCACTGTGTTCCATCTCCATCCCTTGCCGTGGCTGGCAATGGTTAAACCTCATTCCCAGGCTCTGTCTGCTCCAGAACTCTTTTTCTCAGTGGAAAGATAAGGAGGTGCTGGGCTCTGAGTGAGACAAGCCCCAGAGTGTGGTTGTTGTGGTTCTGCAGGGCGGGTATTTTGATGATTGTACCAAAATGTTCTGTTTTAGCAGCAAAATTAGACAGCCAGAGCCTGATTCCTGCTGCCCTGAGTTCACATCCACAACAGATCCTTGTATCAACCCAGGCTGGAACACGATTCCTCTGGGTTACCTCTACTTTCCCTTTTTATTTGTTTATGTGTTTGTTTATTTGTTTTGGTTGTTGGTTTGTTTTTTGGGGTGTTGGGATTTTTTGGGTGGTTTTGGTTTTTGTTTGGTTTTTGTTTTGGTTTGGTTTTCCTTCCCTTTTATTTTTTCTTTCTTCAACACCCTGTGCCCAGAATAATTTTGATAAAAATCAAGAAAAGGAGTATTCTCTGTACCACCAAACCCTACTTATTCTGTTAACTATTTAGTGTAAAGCAAAGCTGGTAATTTGGAGAGCTGCCCATGCTGTAGTGGGAAATACGAAATGATCAAGTGTGGAACTTTTCTATAAACAAACAGAATTGATTTATGAATGTAAATCTTCTGCTGGATTAGTAAATCTGAGTTTTTTCAGTGCACGACAAATAAAAAAGGCTTTGATGAGCCGAGACCATCAGTAGCATGACTGAAAGATGAAGTTAATTATCATAATGAAATGTTTGATGAAATTAATATGACTCCAGCAGAATCCAACTTTTCCCTGATCGTTAAAGGAGCCTGTCCTATATTTCTGGAAGGACTGCAAGAGACGTTTTGAAATACAAGGAGCTACTTTGTTCTGAGAACAAACAGGAGAGGAAAAGGAGCTAAAGGGTGAGACCAGGCCAGTGTTAGCCCTTAGCAGGGAATTCTGAAGGATATTTCCCCTGTAAAATTTGTGACTCACTCTCTGAACTAGATGGACCTTTAAGATCACAGCTGGTATTTTAGTGCTGGTTTGGGTTGCCAGCTGCAATGAGAAATGTCTGTTAATAGCTATTTTATTTTATTTTATTTTATTTTATTTTATTTTATTTTATTTTATTTTATTTTATTTTACTTTATTTTATTTTACTTTACTTTATTTTATTTTATTTTATTTTATTTTATTTTATTTTATTTTATTTTATTTTATTTTATTTTATTTTATTTTATTCCTCTTGGATCGGCCCATCTTGAGTTCTGTTTTTCCGGGTCAGCTCTGAGCTCTGGGCTCACTGTTAGGCTGCCTTTTGGGGATTTTTCAGGCGCTTTTCCCATTAAGCTCAGTGTGGTTTGGTCCTGGGAAAAGTTTTTCTTGTAGAGCAAGCATGGAGGAGCACTGAAGTGCAAATGAAAAAGATAGTGAGAAAAAGGAAAATTTTAGATGACTTTAGATGTCTGCACTGGGAGAACCGTTTGCAAACCAGTGGAAAACGGTGGTAGGATTACACCAAGGATTCTGGCAGGCACAGGGATGGGTGTCTGGGCAGTTTGGGATATTTTGTCAACGGCCAGCAGTGGGATTTCATTTCCCATCCCAAATCTTGGTGTTTGTGACCATCCCTGCTTTGAAACTCCCAGTGAGAGATGCCCGGGCAGTGCTGGGTGCCCGGGCAGCGATATTTGGGTGAGTTCGCGGTGGGGCTGCGGGGAGGTGGCGGCTGTGCTGAGGCCGGGGGGGAGAGAGGGAGGCAGAGCCAGCAAACAGTCGGTGAGCGCCGGGATGCACCGGGGCTCCCGAAAAGGGCTGTACCGAGTGCTCGCTAAGGGCTGTAGCCCCGGTAAGGGCTGTGTCACAGCACTCGGTACCGGAGCTCCCGGTAAGGGACGCCCCGCAGCACGCGAGGACCGCAACACCCCGTTCATGGGAGCGGCTGTGACTCCGTCTGCCCCGGCCTTGGAGTTGCCGCACAGACACGACCCGGCTGCCCTTCTTCCTTTCCCTCCCCTCCCTTTCCCTCCTCTTCCCTTCTCTTCCCTTCCCTTCCCTCCCCCCGTCCGGCCCGGCCGCCGGCACCGGAGGAGCGCAGCGGCCGCGGGACAGGAGCGAACAGGTCAGGGGAGCCCGGCCCGGCTCGGCCCGGCCCGGCCCGGCTCGGCCTGCTCCGTTCTCATTGCCCGGGACCGTCTCCGAGGGACCGGCGGGGTCCCTGCGGCGGTGGCGGGGCCGGTGGCGGGCGGCGTCTGCCACCTGCTGGGGCGGGCAGGGGCCGCGCTCCCGGCCCCATCCCAATCCTTATTCCCATCCCCGTCCCGCTCCTGACCCCGTGCCGCTCCTGCGGGAATGCGCCCCACCGGCAGCTTTTCCTCTCTGTGTCCCGGGGAGAGGTGGGAGCCCCGGTACGGCTGCTGAGAGCCCTCGCCCTTCCCCGCCGGAGCGGGATCGGGAACCGCCGGACAGCGGCAGGGGCGGCGGAACTCGGGAATTATCCCGCGGGATGGGAACAGCTCTGCTTGTAATTATCCCGCGGGATGGGAACATCTCTGCTTGTAATTATCCCGTGGGATGGGAACGGCTCCGCTCGTGGAACTGCGGGCGCTCCTGGCGTACCCAGTGCGGTGACTGGGGACCAGTGCGGTGACTGGGGCGGATCGCGGGCCGTCCTGGTGCTCGGTGCAACGCGGGATCGGTCCGGAGTTTTCTGACCTCGGTGTGAAGGGAAAGTTCGGAGCGGTAACCGCGCTCCCCTGTCCCCGCCGCACCGCGTGGCGGCTCTGGGAGGGATGTCCCCTGTCCCTGCAGCTCTGAGAGGGATGTCCCCTGTCCCTGCAGCTCTGGGAGGGATGCCCCCTGTCCCTGCAGCTCTGGGAGGGATGTCCCCCGTCCCTGCAGCTCTGGGAGGGATGTCCCCTGTCCCTGCAGCTCTGGGAGGGATGTCCCCTGTCCCTGCAGCTCTGGGAGCGGTGCCCCGTGTCCCTGCGGCCGCCTGTCCCTGGAATTGCATCCCTCTCCCTGTGTTCACATCTCCCTGCAGCCACAGCTCCGGGACAGAGAGGACAATTTCGGGAGCATCCCTGGCAGCTGCTGCTCCCGCCGGGCCTGGGGCCACGAATCTGCCAAAGCTTTGTGTTCCGTGCCAGGGAGGGAGGGAAAGGGACTCTTGGAAGAGAAATGCATGGTGGTGACACAATTAATGCAACCCAGGCAGGAATTTAGGAGTTGTGTGTGTTCCTTCCGCATAAACACAGACTGGCAGAGGCAGAGTGACAGCAAATTTAGGGAATCGCCCTGGGTGAAATGTGGTTTTTACCCTGAAAAATAATTTCTTGGATTGCTGTTAAATGCTGAAAGTTAATAACCGCTATCAGGTGAATTCTCAGGGTATTGTGTTAGGACAGGGTCCAGTGTACCCCAGTGTACCCCAAAACATATGGAGGACACTGAATCTCCTCAGGATAAAAGATATGGAGCTCCTGGAGCAGGTGCAGGGGAGGGAGTGAGGCCCAGCGATCCACTCAGATGTGACCCAGCTGTCACTGGACCCACTGCCCTGGTTTCTGTGGGGTTTGGGGGTAGAACAGTGAAGATGAAGTGCATGGGCTCTGTCCTTGTCTGAATCCTGTTTCTGTTTGGGGTTTTCTCCTGATGCAATGACAAAGGTGCAGGAGGTGAACAGAGCTGTGTTCAGGACATTTTGGAAGGTCCAGGGTCTGTGCTCAGACAGGAGCTCAGAACATGGGTAAACTGCCCACCTGGAGTGAGTGTCTGTGTTTAGGGGTCAGGTCTGGGCTGTTGGGGAGAATAATCAACAAAATAATTGTGTGGAGATGGGATAATTTGACTCTAATCATGAGGCCAATTTTGGCTCAGAGAGCAGAGCCTTAAACGTGACAATTCCATCAGTTTAATCTTCCCTTCACTGTGACAAACACACCGAGCTTATAGGAAGACAGGAAGAAAAATGGGAAGATTTGTTGTAATTTGAGGGAGAGAGGCTGTTCCCAAAACATTTTTTTATTGTCCAAACCCTGTGAAACTCTGACACCCAAGGAGTCAAATAAAGGCAGGAAAACGAGCTCTGAGTAGCAATTATCCCAAATCAAGGGACAGCCTCCCCTATTAGCCAGAGTAATTTGAGTTATTGGTTAAAATATAAAACACAGGCCTTTGCATATTTAATGTGTCTGTTCTGTTTGTGATTCCCAGGTCTATTATAAAGTTATTAAAGAGATTGAGCCGGGAGAAGAGCTCCTGGTGTGTCTGAAGGAAGGAGGTTATTCCCTTGGGAACATGGCACCCAGCATGGAAGGTAAGGCCTCCCCAGGAGCTTCTGCTCCTCTCTGCAGCACCCCTGGCACTGCTGGGGCCCTCAGCCAGGACAGGACTGGGACAAAACCTGAGCCAGGACTTGCTCTTTCTGTCACTGTCTGGATTTTGTGTTAATTTTCACTCTTTCCCTGGTGAGAGAGGCTCAGTCCACAATACCGAGTTTTTATCAGCCTCGAGCAGCTTCATTTCCTTCTCTTTGTGAGTTTGGATATGATCAGAGGTGCCTTTTCCATCCCCAGGGTCACCAGGTGCCTTTGGGTGTAATAAAAATGGCCAAACCATCCCAAGGCTTGGAAAATATCAGCCTGCAGAGATTTAGGGAATCTGAAAAATGGGGGTCCAGCCAGGGGGGGAAGAGTCATCACTGAAATTATTCTTGCTGGAATAAAGACACCTCACCTTTCTCTGCAGCAGCTGTGAGCAGGTAGCAGGACACACACATGGAGTGTTCTGGAAATGTAAGAGTGCTCACAGCACTGATTTTCCTCTCTCAAGATGCTTTTTCCCACATTCATCCAAGACTCTGACACTACAGATGCTGTGCAAGGAAGTGATCTCTGAGGAAAACTGGGAAGGATGTACCCAACATCATTATTCAATGTTTTATTTCTATAAATGCATTCTCATTTACCAGGTGTTTTTAAACTAGTATGCTCTATAAAATTAATTTATGAAACTGGAGTTCTCTCTGGGCATCCCACAATACATTTATTTTTCTTTACCTGTCCATAAGTATAATTTCTGATGCAAATTTGCAGTAAAATCTTGGACGATTAGTTTCCAGTATTTCAGGAAAATGGGATAGTTTGAGGATTTGTGCTCTGGAAGTTAATTTTCTGAAGGGCTGGGGGGTAAAGTGTGGCATTTGCTGCCCCTCTCATATCAAGTTTGGGACTATTTTTCCACTGCTATCCCCCTCAAAAAAATGTTAATGATTTTATCAAGACCAACACACAGAGTGAGTAATTTTTGCACCTTTTTTTTTGTTGTCAAGGAGAAATCTGAATGAAAACTCACCGCTGTTCTGCATTTCAGTTTCTAACAGGCTTTTATGTGAACAAGCAAAAAGTGCTCCTTGTTTTCCATCTCTGTCATTATGGAACATTTATCTGGATCTTCCTGGTAACGTCTAGTGCTTTTGCTGCATAATTGCTGTCAAATTATGCCAGGCCAACATTAAATATTTGACTCCTTAATACTTTTTACTTTCAGGAGGGCTATCTTCCTGCTGCCTCGCACCCCCAGCTCACTTCGGAATTAACAGGAGAGAAAATGCAAAATTGTTCCACACAAAGATAATTATCATAAAAATCTTTCCTCCCAACCCCAGCCAAACACAGCAGACCCCTTATCACTGCAGGAATTTTGAGTAGGGCACTTGAACTCCTTTGAGATTCGAGTCTGGTAGATTAGCATGTAGATGCCACATAATTGTGTTCCCCTTGGTTTCTCTGAAAGCTATTAGGCACTGATTTATTTTTCTGTTACATTCCTGCTTTGTCCTGAGTGTTACTGATGGAACTTCAGATAGGCACATATAACCATAGATTTGACAAACTCGACACAGAGAACAGGCAGCAATTTCGGTGTAACTGGGGTTGTTCTTTTCTTTGCAGCCCCTTCTCTGTCACACACCGAGGCAGTTACCTTTGTGAAGGGCAGTATTTTCGTTTGTGATGCTTAAAGAAAGGGGAAAACTTTAATGAGAACTCTTTTTGAAGGGTGACCTTTTTATTTTTGGTACTTTACAGGCAGGAAAAAAGGAACAGTTGAACAAACCTGGAGTCGACAAAGTCACAATATAATACCAGGTCTCAGTTCAGCCCCGAGCCTCCGTGCTGATTTAGGTTTCAGTTTTGCAGGGGATGGTCTGGTCCTAAGCCAGGGCCGAGTCCTTCCCCTGTAAGGTATTTGTTGAGGAGTCTGGTCTGGGATCTGCTGGAGCTCAGAACTGGGAATGCCAGAGGAGCGGGGGTTGGACACAGATATGGATATGGATATGGATATGGATATGGATATGGATGTGGATATGGATATGGATATGGATATGGATATGGATATGGATATGGATATGGATATGGATATGGATATGGATATGGATATGGATATGGATATGTTAGCTTGGAGTGATTTGGGCTGGAAAGGACCTGAAGGATGATCTTATCCAACCCCCCACTCTGGGCAGCAATATGTTCCACTACCCCAGGCTGCTCCAATCCCCCTCCAACCTGGCCTTGGACACTTCCAGGGATCCTGGGGCAGCCACAGCTGCTCCTCCAGAGAAGCTCTCCCAGAGCCTCCCACCCTCAGCTGCTCTCCCACCTGATCCGTTTTTCCCCTCTTTAGCCTGTCTGAGCATCAAAACAGGATTTACAACCTGAATGGCAACATGAATAACATGTGGCTACAAGGCTTTTAATCATATTTTTGTCAGTTCTCTAAGTCTCCTTTCAGTACAAATTTCTTTTTCCAAACCCAGATACTCTGAAGCACAGGAACTGCTTTTCCTATCCTCCATCTTTCCAGCTGTGGAAAAGCTACTGTGTCTGATGTCCTCGTGTTGTGTGTGATTTGTGTGAGATCTGGCAAAGAATGAGGTGAATTAGAAGGAAAACCTCTGCTCTGAAATACTCCTGAGGCTATTAGTGTGTTTCACCCACTCCCCTGCTCTGTAAGCTCACAGAAAGGACAAAAATGTGTCATTGTCATTGGTAAGAGCAGGCAGGGCAGTGTCAGGGTGTGCTGTGGGAGGGGAGTCAGTGATCCAGCTTCAGCCAGGTATGGAGGAAATGACTCTCCGTGGACACTTTTCCAAACCCAGAGATGATTTCTGTTTCCTAGAGGTGAGTTTGGGTGAAATAAACTGCAATAAATCATGTAAATCCCAAACTGAAGCAGGAAGAATTCCACCTGGATTTGTGGAAGGAATTTTGTTGTATTTTCTCTGAAGTCAAAAGAAGGAAAAAAAAATCTGTTTCCTCCATTCCAAGTGTTTTCAGGTCTGGGGATTTGCCAGGTGGAGCTTGAGGGGTACAGGGAGTTTGGTAGGAGCTTGTTAAGAGGTGAAGAGACCTGGGGCTTCCCAGCCTGGAGGATTTCAGTCCTTCCTCCAAAAAAATTCCTTCCTGATTAAGCCACTGCTGCATTTACAGGGGGGCAAAGAGGGGAGATGTTGGCTCTGGGGCAAACACCTCACCAGAGCAGTTCCATGGCTCTGGAGTTTGATGCTACACTTTTTTCTTCTTTTTTTTTTTTTTTTTTTTCTTCTTTTTACTCATAAAAAGTAGTTTGGATTATTTTAATGGTAGGTGATGCAGAGACTCTCCACACTGTTGTTATTGGTGTCCTGATTTCCAGGTTTCCCTCTCCAGGGACGTAAAACACATGAGATACACATTGCTCCTGTTCTACAAAGTGCAGTAAAGAGAATTTCTCTGAGGAGCAGAGCAGGGCCTAACCCACCTCGTGGTGAGGCTGCTCCCAGCAATTTCAGAGTGTATAAACCCTCAAAATGAGCTGAAATGAGAACGATTGGGTATTTTCTTCCCTTGGGTCCTCTTTTTTAGTCAAAATCCCTTTGTTGACCCTCTGGACTTTATTTTTTTTTTGCATGCCTCTGTTGTGCAGCTGAGGAGATGCTGCTGCAGCCCTGTGGGTGCTGTGGGATCACCCATGCCTGGTGTGGGTGGCTCTGGGAGCCCTGGGCAGGCTGCTGGGATGCCCAGCAAGGCTGTGCTGGCTAAGTTTTGGTGATACTTTCTTTTTCAGCTGGGTTTGAGTTGCCCCATGTCAATACTTTCCGTGTAGGTGTGCAGAGTGTGCAGAGGGTTTCCTCTGCCCACATTGCTGCTGCTGCAGCCTCTGGGACCTTGCCTGGCTCAGTTTTAAACTCAGGTTTAAGCAGAGAAAGGGAGATGGGAGGTGAGTGCCCATGTGGGAGCATGGAGGTCTCTGAGTGTGACACTGCCCATGCTTTCACTCCTGTCACGCTCATAACAAAATTATCCCTGATTTATATAAAGCACCATTCCAGGCCTTAAAGCTCAGCCTAAGTGTTTGCAGTTGTGCAAAATTTGGCTTAAACAAGTGCAAGGTGGGGGGGACTTTAAAGCAAAGGTTTGCTCAGGGGTTGAAGATTTTGCCCTGAGAATGTAAGTGTGGCCACATCCCACCCCAAGATCCCCTCTCCCCAGAGCAGGGAATGGATCAGCTCCATCACAGCATCGCCTTCAGCTCTCAGAATATTCCCACTCCTCCCTCAGAGATAATGCACTCACCACAGGCTGCCCCTTCTGGGACTGAAGTTATCAGAAAAAGAGAGCCAGGCAGAGCAGCGGAGCGTGGAGGAAGAGGGTAGGGGAGGACAGGGAAATGCGGCTCCAGTGACTCAGAGGGGGCTGGAAAGCTTCTGTTCCAGGGTGGAGAAACCCAGAGCTATCCCGACTCCCTCGCAGAGCTTGTTCTCCTGGAAAATTTACAGCTCTGAACTGATTGTTTGGCTTGGCACTACGGTCAGGATGCTGCCTTGTAAACTTAATAATAGCTGCCCTCTTTTTAATTTGTTTGACCTTGACTACAGTAATTTATTATGTGCATTAGAACTTAAAAAAAAAAAAAAAAAAAAGAAAGAAAAAGAAAAAAAGCAAAAAGCACAGCAACAAAACCTTTGGCTCCCTTCTCTTCCTTCCATGGTGCTCTGGGCTGGGATTCCTCAGGCTGATGGAGCCCTGAGCTCCTGCAGTGGAAAATTAAGAGAAGAGCATTAGACAGACAATTTCTTAGAAAGAAGCTTCTTTAGGTTTGTGCTGTGGCAGTTTGCTTGTCTCACTATCTGTGTTTATATGAGCCTGGCTTGTTCCTTTTTCCCTGGCAGCCCCTTCTGAGGAAAACTCGTTCATAATTTCAAACCCTCTCCTTGCAGACAAGCGCAGCACTCCAGAGTGAGCCCAGAATTTTGTGTGTCTTGTAGGTCTCTCCATCATCAGCAGAGGCCAAGACACAAAGAAAACAAGATCTCCTCTGGTTGTGTGATCTAATTTTTTTTTTTCTCTTAATGCTTAAAGTGAAAGCAGCTGCTGGCCCAGCCTCCCTTGGGTTCTCTCCCCTCTCACTTGCAAATTCGCTCTTTGTTTGTTTGTTTGCTGGACTTGGGGAGCTTTGCCTCCTCTCTGGGTCCAACAGCCTGGGCTGGTTGTGTTTCCTGGGGCAGGGCTGACCATGGGCTGGTGTGTGTGTTGCAGAGGAGCCCTCATTCCGCTGCGAGGACTGCGATGAGCTGTTCCAGTCCAAGCTGGACCTGCGGCGCCACAAGAAGTACGGCTGCAGTGCTGTGGGGGCCCTGTACGAGAGCCTCAGCGAGGAGATCAAGCAGGAAGGCCTCGGAGATGGACAGGTCTACGAGTGCAAGGACTGTGAGAGGATGTTCCCCAATAAATACAGGTACCCACAGAGAGCCAGACCCTCCTCTGGCCTCCCCTCTCCATCCTGGCCAAAGGGGGATGATGGGATTCTGGGGAGGTCTGAAGGGATCAACCTTTCCTTCCTCCATAGAAACCTTTCCTTCCTCCATAGAAACCTTTCCTTCCTCCATAGAAACCTTTCCTTCCTCCATAGGCTTTAGGAATGCTCTTTTTGGTATAAACCCTTCCTTCCTTCCTTTGTAGGCCTTAGGAATATTCTTTTGGGATCAACCTTTCCTTTCTTCATGTAAACCTTTCCTTCCTCCTCAGGCTTTAGGAATGCTCCTTTTGGGATCAACCTTTCCTTTCTCCCCAGTAGCCTTTCCTTTCCCTACAAAGTTTAGGAATGTTCACCCTCTGTAGATGTTGGGCAGTGTTTTATTCCACCTTGATTTCATAGGCTGAGGCTTTCCTTTGCCCGTTGGTAGAAGCACCCAAGGGTTGGTGGTGGGAAGTTTAAGGAGTTCTTTTCTGAGAGACCTGGGTGGGATCTTTCCACCATCTGCTCTCTTGTGTTCTGGTTCTGAAGGAAAGAAACACCAATATGAGTTCAGTCAAAATGTGCATGAAGGCTTCTTTTAAATTTAATTCTTAGTGATTTGAGATGAGTGGGTTTAAAGAGGTGTCAGTGCCCTAAGAACTTGTAATATGGCCACAAGCTCCTATTTGATCTGGCAGGAACAATTAAAAAATTCTATTCCAATCAAATTTTTAATTTTCTTTGTGTCCACCAAACATTATTGTGACAGCAATGTGAAAAAAGAAAAAAAAAGAAGATTATATATCTTTGGCTCATTTTTTCATTTGCAAAAAATATTCAGTTATTATTATGATTATACTGCAACTCTAAGCAAGTATTAAACTTCTCTTTAAAAGGGAAAATATTTAAACTCAAGTTTTAACTGAAAATCTGAATTTTTTTTAGAAGAATATGGTAGTAATGAAATGCAGCTTTAACATAGCAATCTTTGAGCTTTCTAATTCGTTGGCAAAGCAAGACTCAAATAGTTAAATATTAGGAGCCAACTTTAAAAGTTGAGGGTTTTTTTAATCACTTTAAGATTGTGTTTATTTGCATCCTAAGCCTTGATAAAAGCCTTTATAAAATTCTATAAAAGCAGAGTTTTCTGTGTTTACCAGAGGCTGAAGTTCTCACATACTCATTTCTTTTGCCTTCTTGGGTGAACAAGCCCCATGCACCACAAGATTTGCTATAAAACTGTGAGAACTGGCAATCCCCTGTCAGGCTCTGCCTGAACAGAGCAAAAACCTCGAGGTTAAAGCCCATGTAAGGCCTGTCTCACTTCACTTTAACATTTAAAAACCTGCATTTGTCACTTTGAACTTAATTACATTGATACTTTCATCTGCGTGAGGAAGTGAGGGGGGAAAAATTCTATTTTAAAAAATGCAGAGAAAGGTAAAGCCTACAGAACATTCTGGGAATTGTAGAATCTGGGATGGATCCTGGGATACCTGTGTGAAACCATCTTAGCCCAGTGTGGCATCTTTACCCCATCACCTCATTAGAAATGTCTCTCATTAGAAATAAGAGGCTGCAATTCTCTTAATTTTTTACTTGACAAGACAAAGAGAACTTCATTCAAATGTTTTCAATATTATGGATTTTAGTAAAAATTCCAATTATTTTATCCATCAGTGTCAGGAGCTCTCTCCTCTTCAGCTGCCAGCACTCTCTAATTTTAATGTTAACTAGGAAATTACCTTTTGAAAAGTATATATTGTATCCTATTTGTACCCTCTGTGTATTTCTGGCTCCCTAGGGGTCTGAGCTGGCACTGTGTCCTTGTTTTTTTGCCTTTTAGACCCAATATTTAGGGATAACTAATATAAAGTTGATTTTTTTTTGACGAGGGAAAAGAGAGTCAGCAGCATCACCATTCAGCCTTTGGCATGCTAGTGGATTGGTGGGGTGGGGAGGAAATGTCCACATCAGTCTCTCCTCCATCAATCTGCCAAGTTTAAAGTCACTAAAACACAAAATAAACCCGCTCAGAGTGCCTCGATGGTCTTAGAATTTTTCAAAGTTAATACAGATGAAATCACAGATGCCACTGGGGACCTGAAATTGAGCATTTAGCAGCTGACTAAATAAATAAATGTTTTGCTAATCCCAGTAGGTACTTGCCTCTAAGCAGCATATTAGCTTGTCTATATTTGCTCGAAATAAACTCATAAATCACAGTTAACAGGAGCGTATTTTTGGATGAGCATATGAAAAGTTTGTGTTACTTTGTGTTAAAAAACTGGTCATTTTAAGAGCACCATTTCTGAAGCAAAATGAATATTGCTGCTTTCAGAGTGGGTTGGCAGTTTATGAGGGGCATGCCCATGAATATGAATTATCTTGCTGGGATCAGGGCTGGTGCTCCAAGGAAGGAGCTTTAGGTGTTGAGTGACCAAGGCTGACACAATTCCTGGGATCCTGAACCCCTCAGCTCACTAGAAATGCCCAGGGAGTATTTTCCCTGTGTCATTTAATGACTGGCAGGATTTTCCAGTAGTTTTCAGCTTTAATGTTTCTGTAAAAATACAGCCATGCTTTAAAGTTCTGTAGGAATGGTTTAATATCCATGTGTAGGGGTGTCAGGCAGGAGCAGATTCCATGTGAGCTGTTTGGGGTTTTTTCTAGAACTCACAGTAAGAGTAGTGTTTGTAACTCCTGTTAACCTGCCCCAAAGGAAGCAGAAGATGCAGATTTCCTTCCCTTGCTTCTCAGGGCTGGCGTGAGATGTACAGGATTTCTGGCCTGAGAGGTGCAGGATTCCCAGCCTGAGAGGAACAGGATTCTTGGCCTGAGATGTGCAGGATTCCTGGTCCGAGAGGAGCAGGATTTCTGTCCAGAGAGGTGCAGGATTCCTGCCAGTAGATATGGAGGATTCCTGGCCCAAAAGGATTCCTGGCCTGAGATGTGCAGGGTTCCTGGCCTGAGAGATGAAGGATTTGTTGGCTAGAGGTGCAGGATTTAAGGCCTGAATTGAGCTGGTTTTCTGGCTGAGATATGTGAATTCCTTGCCTAAGAGGAGCAGGATTCCTGGCCTGAAAGAAACACGATTCCTGGCCTGAAAAACACGATTTCTGGCCTGAGAGGTGCAGGATTTAAGGCCTGAAATGTGCAGGATTTCTGGCTGAGAGGAACAGGATTCCCAGCCTGAGAGGAACTGGATTCTTGACCTGAGATGTGCAGGATTCCTGGCCTCAGAGATGCAGGATTCCCAATATGAGAGGTGCAGGATTCCTGGCTAAGAGGCGTGGGGTTCTTGGCATCAGATATGCAGGATTTAAGGGCTGAAAGGAGCAGGATTTCAGTCTGAGAGGTACTGGA
This sequence comes from Pseudopodoces humilis, assembly GCF_049639895.1. Taxonomy (NCBI): domain Eukaryota; kingdom Metazoa; phylum Chordata; class Aves; order Passeriformes; family Paridae; genus Pseudopodoces; species Pseudopodoces humilis. The sequence continues at coordinate 4,326,677 of NC_142223.1, read as the reverse complement.
TTACCATCCTAAAAGGAACTGGATTCCTGGCCTGAGAGGTGCAGGATTCCTGGCCTGAGAGGAGCAGGATTTCCGGCCAGAGAGAAGCAGGATTCCTAGCATCAGATATGCAGGATTCCCAACATGAGAGATGCAGGATTTTTGTCTGAGAGGAGCAGGATTCCCATCCTGGGATGTACAGCATTCCTGGCATGAGAGATGCAGGATTTAAGGCCTGAGAGGTGCAGGATTCCCAGCATGAGACGTGCAGGATTCCTGGGCAGGGAAGTGCAGGTTTCCCATGGCACAGGGCACTGGAGCACCATGTGCCACCCCTGCCGTGGCCTGTGCCAGCAGCCACTCAGGATTGCCATCATCGTCCCAGTCTGGAGACGCTGCCAGTTGGCAGAAGGAGAAATTGCTGAGTGAAGTAATCAAAGATGTCTGACATTTAGAAGTGAAACGTGTTTGCACCTTATCATGTTTCTTCCCAACGGTGAGTCCCTGTGTTCTGGGAAGCTGTGGGCCGGGCGCCTGTGAAAATGGACACGTGAGAGTCTCAGCAGCAGCAAATATCTTTTCTTCCCCCAGGGGGATGCCACAGAAGTTCTGGTCACAAAGTGCCCATTTTTCCCCTCAAGAGCCTGCAGGATCAGGGCCGAGTTTTCTTTTCTTTTCTTTTTGCCCTTAGGAATGGACTCGGGTATTAATAAGGAGTAGCATAAAACACAGCATCATTTTGAGGCAGGACAGGGCATCTTCCATCAGTGAAACAAATGTCAAAAACCTCAAATGGTGTTGGGTGTCACTTCTTACAGTTGGAGTGCCCTTCTTACAGTCAGTGGGCTGCTCCCCTCCTGGTCTGAGGCACCAGGTAACTGGAAACACCCCAGGCCCCACAGCTGGTTCTCTGTCACTGTCTCTGTCACCTCTCTGGGTCTCATACCTGACTCAGTGCCTGCTCTGGGTGGTCTGAAGGTCATCCTGTCTCTCTTTCCCAGCCTGGAGCAGCACATGGTGATCCATACCGAGGAGAGGGAGTACAAGTGTGACCAGTGTCCCAAGGCTTTCAACTGGAAATCCAACCTGATTCGTCACCAAATGTCCCACGACAGTGGGAAACGGTTTGAATGTGAAAATTGTGTTAAGGTACAGTGAGGACATGGTCACCCTGGGGGGCTTCACCTGGGGGAGGGTGCTGGGATTTGGGGAAAAGGGTGCAGGACAGTGTCCATGGGAGGATTCACCTGGGGGAGGGCACTGGGATTTGGATAAGGGCTGCAGGGGATGGGTGGCCCATGCTGGCCAGGAGCAGGGTGATACAGGGACAGGTGACCCCACTGTCCCTGTTCCAGGGAGAAGAGGTGTCCTCGCTGTCCTGGGCATCCCACTGGGGGTGTGGAGCTCAACCCTCTCCCGACCCACTCCTCTTTGGAAGTTCCCGGCTGGGAGCTGGGGTGGTGGTGAGGGCTGTACTGGGCAGATGTGGGTGAGCAAAGACCTGTCAAACCATGAGCACCACACACTCAAGGAGGTGCCACAGCCCGGCAGGGCACAAACGGAGTTCTTTCATGGCCTGTTTCTCACCTGTCCACCCCGTGCTCCTCACGCCACGAGCAGCACTGAAAAAAAATCTAACAAAATAAGTTTCTTGCATGTAGGCTCTTCTCCTCCTGCTTTTGCCCTCATCCTAAGGCGTTTTTCCCCTGCAGGTGTTTACGGACCCCAGCAACCTCCAGCGGCACATCCGCTCACAGCACGTGGGGGCACGGGCCCACGCCTGCCCTGACTGTGGCAAGACCTTCGCCACCTCCTCGGGCCTCAAGCAGCACAAGCACATCCACAGCACTGTCAAACCTTTCATATGTAAGTTGTCACGGCCATCACCAGCCCTGCGCTGGCTGTAATTGCAGGGATCCTGCAGGGGCCCCCCAGCCCTCCCATCCCCAGCCTCTGTAATTTTATGGCTCAAGAGCTATAGAGCACAAAATGATTCTTTTTTCCTTTTTTTTTTTTTTCTTGCATGCTCCCTGTTTTTTCAGTAAACATTCATAGCAGTTTTTGACTTTCTTGACAAGTTAAAAGCTGAGTCTCTCAGCGGTCATAGCGATGCCATTTTCTCATATCTTTTCTTTCTCTCGTTTTTTTTTGCTTTAATCACTTTTGAATGTTTCTGTTGGTGACATAAATAAATAGCTGGCACAGCCTGATCGAAGTGTTTTATAGGGGTGCCTCAGATCCTGGAGCCATTGTAAAGAACTTGGAATAATCACAGAGATGAGAAGGTGTTTTTTAAAAAGAAAGCTTTTTCTCCTTTATTTACTGCATGTTTCATCTAGATAATGCTGGGAGCCAAATAAACAGCAGATGAACTGTGTCCTCAGTGCTTTCCTTGGTGGGATATTTCCAGAAGGGCATTTTCCCTGGAGAGCCACCCATCTCAGTCCTTGTCATTCCCAGGGCTGTATATTTTTTTAATTGACACAGCACCCATTGGGTTTGGATAACTGTGCAGAGAGGTGGATGGTGTCACAACAAAGCTCCAGGAACTTTAGGGATCACTTCCTGACACTTCAGAACACGTCGCTCAGGCACAGGCCGGGATCTGGGTTTGATTCCAGGCTTTGATGTTACGGTAGGGAAGCCCTGAACCCACTCCTGCCTTTTTCTCCCTGTTGGAATAATGGGAACAGCATGCAGGAATATCCTGGGAGACTCATTTCATTAATGTCCCAAGATAACCAGAGTCCTGAGATAATCAGCTGGGTGTCAGCAGAGGAAGAAGAAATGCTCCCCTTGCTCATTTTGCTGCAATCTTTCACTGGGCACATGAAAGGGATAATTTGACTCCCAGGATTGCTGCAGGGAGATGAGGGATTTCTCTTCATAATCTCCTCACTCTCACCTCATCAGAATTAGGGAGCTGTCAGACCAAATAAGCATTTGGAACAACAGCAGAGGTATCCCGCCTGCTCAGACGTGTCAGGTTGTTTTGTCCTTCAATGTGGAATCCATTAACAACTCCAAATCCACATGGCAGGATTCACCAGGAAGTTGGTTCTTTTTCTCCCTGTTCAGTGGAAGAAAAGGGTCTGTGTGTGTTTATGTTTAATTTTTTTACAATATTATATTTGGCTTTCAAAAGACCCCAGACCTGTAACTTTATAACTGCAGAAATCAGGAGGGCAAGAGAGGCCGTTCCACGTGGAATTACTGAATCATTGGATAACTGGAGATTTAACAATAATTTTCCAGTTTTCCTTATTTTAGAAGGATGATGGGAGCTCTCAGAGCTCTAGTACTTTTCTTTAGGGAATTTTGTGCAGTATTAATATACCTAGTAAAAATTCCTGGGGTGAAAAATGGAAGAATCCTGGAATCATAGAATGGCTACAGTTGGAAAAGCCCTCTGCAGTCATCAAGTCTAACCCTTAACCCAGCACTGCTCTGTTCACCACTAAACCACGTTCCTAAGTGGCACATCCACAGGTTTTTGTGAGCAATTCCAGGGATGGTGATTATTGATTCACTTGGAAAAAAACCCAGAGATTGCTGTATTTAAGAAACTATAATGGAAATAAAATTCAGTAGTGCTGAATCTTCATGGAAAATAAACTCAATGGTCTTGAATTTAAGAACTCTGTTTTGATATTGTTTAAGAAAACACTTTAAAATGGAGTAAAAAAGCCAAATAAACCCTTTCTTTGCAAGTCTAAGGTAGCTGAAATAATACTTAGAACAGCCATAAAATTCTGTGTGTGCACTAAGAGCAGTTTGGGAGATCTGATCCGAAATTTTAAAACGTAGTTGCCAAAAATTAGTTTTGGCTCAAACATCCAAACTCTTGTAATGACTTTCTTGTCCTGTTCGTGTTTCCCTGCAGCTCTGAGTTGTGTCAAGGCCCAGCAATTAAATACTATGGGGACAGACAATGCAGCCTAAATTTACAGTGCAGTCAGAAACCACATCCTTCAGTAACACTCTTTTGGATTTTGGGGTGCTCCTCTCAACTGAAATGTCAAATTCATTAAAATTTATTCATCTCTGCTTTGAATTTCAATCGGAATTTATTACATTATTATGTTTTCAGAGCTGCTAATAAAATACTGTCCCAACAGTCATTTGATGTTCAAGCACTGAAGTAAATCTTAAAGATTTAGGAAAGATTTGAGAGAAAATACAGGGAAAGTCATGCTCACATGCACCTCTCAGTAAAGCTGGAAGGAAGGAAGGAGCACTGAGCAGTCCCTGAGCTGGAGTGTCAGAACTTGCATTCTTGTCCTTGCCTGTCCAACCCCAAACAATGTCCTTCCCCTGCTTTGTCTCAGTTTCCCTGCTCACAAAAGGGTGATAACAGCAGTTCCCCGGGGGAAGGAGTATGTTAATTCACTACCACATTTATTCCCATGTTGAAAGAGGCACCAGATAATAAAAACTCACAATGTTTTGATGTGTAGAAAAGTTTGGGGTGGAATTTCTGTCTCGATTTGCCCTGTTTCTTCCACAGCAGCAAAGTCTGGAGGTGAAAAGGGGTCATAAAAATCCATGTTTTGAAAGCTTGGTATTTACAGGTCATTAAAGAAAACGCTGATGTGGCTTCAGTTAGCAGGGCAGGGGTGTTGGACTATTTAATGGATTAAAAAAAGAGATCCCAGCCCTGGCAGAAGGGGGCAGGGGATTTATAGAACATTCCCCCTGGAGGGGTTATGTACCACTGAGGGCATTAAGGAAGGACAGGTTTGATTAAATGAGGCAAAGTTCTTCTCCCTCCAGCCCTCCCTTCTTCCTGCCATGCTAGGACTAATGGGAAGCAGATGAACTGGGATAAATAGATCTTATAGTTTAAAAAGTATGATTAGGGCAGAGATATTCTGAGGGGACTGGAACATCTTCCCTGTGGATCTGAGCTGAGAGATTTGAAGCTGTTCAGCCTGGAGAAGGTTATGTGGAGTTCTCACAGCACCTTCCAGGATCTTAAGCAGCTACAAGAAGCTGGAGTGGGACTTTGGAGTGACAGGACAAGGGCGAACACATTCAGACTGAAAGAGGAGGAATTTAAGATGGATATACAGAAGAACTTCACCCTGTGGTGGTGGGGAGGCCCTGGCACAGGGTGCCCAGAGCAGCTGTGGCTGCCCCTGGATCCCTGGAAGTGTCCAAGGCCAGATTGGATGAGGGTTGGAACAACCTGGAATAGCAGAAGGTGTCCCTGCCCATGGCAGGGGGTGGAATGAGATGGGCTTTATGCCCCTCCTAACCAAACCATTCTGTGATTCCATGATTCTGAAAATTCCCCCAAACTTCGAGCAGAGGTAGCACATCCCCTCAGATTTCTGCAGAGCTGCTTCTTGAGAGATTCTCCAGGATGGGCTTAATCCAAAGGGAAAGGTGGTGATGTTCCTCTGCTGTCCCCGCTTCTCCCTTCGGGGAAGGGACATCCCAGGGACGGAGCAGACGGGGCGGTGTGGGGGTGGGCTGGTGAATCCTGTGGCGAATCCCTGCTGTTTTCCTGTTAATTTCATATCGCTTTTGTTGTTGGTTCCTGTTGATGCTTTAGGTGAGGTCTGTCACAAATCCTACACGCAGTTCTCCAACCTGTGCCGCCACAAGCGGATGCACGCGGACTGCCGCACCCAGATCAAGTGCAAGGACTGCGGGCAGATGTTCAGCACTACCTCCTCCCTCAACAAGCACCGGCGCTTCTGCGAGGGCAAGAACCATTACAGCCCCGCCGGCATCTTCGCCCCTGGCCTCCCCCTTACACCCACCTCCATGATGGACAAATCCAAGCCCTCTCCCAATCTCAACCACGCCAGCCTGGGCTTTAACGAGTATTTCCCATCCCGCCCGCACCCCGGTGGGCTCCCGTTCTCACCAGCCCCCCCAGCCTTCCCCACCCTCACTCCGGGATTCCCGGGGATTTTTCCACCTTCTCTGTACCCCAGGCCTCCCTTGTTACCACCCACGCAGCTGCTCAAAAGTCCCCTCAACCACACTCCAGACACGAAGCTCCCCAGTCCCCTTGGGAACCCGGCACTGCCGCTGATCTCTGCAGTGAGCAACAGCAACCAGGCCCCTTCAGGAGAGGAGAAATGTGAAAGCAGCCTGGAAAACTCCTACCTGGAGAAGCTAAAAGCCAGGAACAGTGACATGTCCGATGGCAGTGACTTTGAGGATGTCAATACAACCACGGGCACGGATCTGGACACCACGACTGGCACTGGCTCTGACCTGGACAGTGACGCAGAGAGTGACAGGGACAAAACGAAAGACAAGAGCAAACAAATGGAGACCAAGCCAGATTTTGTCAGCAGCTCAGTGTCTGCAAGTTCCACCAACACCACTAGCGACATCCCTCTCTTCTATTCTCAGCATTCCTTCTTTCCTCCCCCCGAGGAGCACCTGCTGCCCACCACAGGGGCAGCCAATGACTCTATTAAAGCTATTGCCTCCATCGCAGAGAAGTATTTTGGGCCTGGCTTTATGGGGATGCAGGAGAAAAAGATGGGTTCGCTCCCATATCATTCCATGTTCCCTTTCCAGTTCCTCCCCAATTTCCCCCACTCCCTCTACCCTTTCACGGAGCGGACCCTCAATCACAACTTGCTGGTCAAGGCAGAACCAAAGTCACCCAGGGACCTCCACAAAGTCGGCAGCACCAGCTCAGAGTCCCCCTTCGATCTCACCACGAAGCCAAAAGAGATTAAGCCAATCCTGCCGCCCCCCAAGGTCCTCCCACCCCCATCCTCAGGGGAGGAGCAGCCACTGGATCTGAGCATTGGCAACCGCATCCGAGCCAGCCAGAACGGAGGGAGAGAGCCACGGAAAAACCACATTTATGGGGAGAGGAAGCTGATGGCAAACGAGGTCTTACCTAAGATTTCCCAGTCCCAGCTGCCTCAGCAACCTTCCCTGCACTACGCTAAGCCATCACCCTTTTTCATGGACCCCATCTACAGGTATTAACATAACCCTGCCTTAAGCCTTTCCCTAACCAGCTCCTTTTCCAGCTGACACCACACCCTGAGGCAGGGGAGGATGCAGGTTGGTTGGGAACAGCAGTGAACATCTCCTGTTGTTGTTTGTACTTCTCTGACACATTGAATTTCCTGAATGGAAAGGGCTGAGTAATTCCAAGGAGCCCTCATAATCAATGTGTAAAGAACACATCCTTGTTTTGATAAAGAAGAAACTTGACCTATTTAAGGACTCTCCCACGAGCCATGCTAAGATGGCACTTCTGCTGGCAAAATTCCAGAGGTTTGATTTGATAAGAATGCAGAGTTCAGATTGCCTTGGAGCCCCGGGCTCTCATGGCTTGGGAATGAGTCAGGAGCCCTGGGAGCCTGGAAATGCAGCTCTCCCACTGGCTGACTTGAGGGCCTTTTGTGAGCCACTTCACCTTTCTTTCTCCCTCCCTCCCTTTTCCTTTCTAATGCCTTTTCTTGGGATTTTTCCATTCGGAGGAGCTGCTGGTGCAGACCCAACCTGCTGAAACATGTTACTCTTGGAGTAACAAGTACTGTGTAAACACATGGTAGTGTGTTACTACCCAGATCTCTCCCAGATACATTTCTCACAGATTTTTATTTCTTGGGAGATAACAAGGCCTTTCTGGTGTCACTTGAACAGATGGTTCTGAGGAGGGCTTGATGCGTTACGTCAGAATGAGCTGAACATGGAAGACGTGTGTAGAGCAGGCTGGGTGAAGTTATCCAAATGTCAGTTAAACTTCCAGAAGGAATCAATTCAGGAGGAAGTGAAAAGGGAAGACTTTGGTCTTTTGTTGCTTGAGAGCTTTTTATAAAAACTGTTCCAAAGGAAAACTATTATAACTTTGTGGTGAGGGTAATAGTAAATTTGTGTTACCCATCTGGGCATTGCCTTTGGATGAGGTGGACATGGCAGATTTGGTTTTTAACAAAGATGAAAAGGCACGTCCTGAACTAGTTTGATTTAAACATTAACACATCTAAATTAGCCATTACCATGTCTAAATGCTCCACAGCACCCAGCTGGATAGGTGTGCTTGGCCGGGAGCACTCCTGGATTCAGTTTGTGGAGGTGAATGCTTTGTCCTTGCACTCCTTGTGCTGAATGTGTGGTGATCCTTGCAATGCCCAGCCTGCTGTAAGGTTAATGGCTGTTCTTCTGCAGGATCTGCCATGTCCCTGGCACTGGAAAGCCTCAGAGCTACCGTGGTGTGATGGTGGGATGGGCGCTCAGAGGGCTGCGAGCACCACGACAGCCCAGATGTCACCGCCAGCCGTTGTTGCAAGGCTGATAACTGTGGGAAAAAGTGATGTCAGTGTCTGGCCAGGCCAAGGAGCTGTCGGCTGGGATGAGGATTAGTGAGCCCTCAGTGCTGGCTAAATGAGTGTCTCTGACTCTGCTAGCTCGCAGGGGTGACGTGCCACTACATGTCCACACCGTGACATCTGGGATGGGGATCAGAAGGTGCCATGTCCTGCCTGGCACCCACCATGGCCATCTCCTCCTGGAGAAATCAGGCAGGGTGTGAATGGTGTTTGTAAAAAGTACTCCTGGGGGGAAAAAACAAAATACAATAAATGGGATAGAAAGGCAAAAGAATCCATGTAGGGTCCTGCCACCTTTGGGCATTCTCAGCAGGAATGCTGAAATAACACGGCTTGGAAAAGCCGCTGCCAATTAAAACAGTGGCCTCGGGAAAACCATAAAGGCCCAGAAGACAGATGGACATGAAGGATGGGGGCATCGTTTGCTGCATTCCATGGGATGCACATAGTTTTAGTCATGTGTTAAAATAGAAAGTCAGCGGTGGCGTTGCTGGCGAATCAGACTTCTGATGTAATGAACGAAACAGCCCAGCTTCCATGTCCCAGCTTGAAAAATATGGAAATATTTTGTTTCTAAACTTCCCTTTATCAGACTCTCTCACATCATTTGGCTCCTTCATTTTTTTCTCCCAAAGGCCACTTAAATCCTTGACATTTTCTCCTGGTGATATAATTTAATGCGGCCAGACAGTCTGAAATGGGGGCAGTTTTTAGCTCAGCCTGTGGGGGTGACGTTCTCAGGCACTGGGCTGAAACTATTGGCTTAATCCTCCAGGCACTGCGGAGTTCAGCTCTGACGGGGATATTTGGACCTTGTGTTTCCATTCCCGGTGCTGGGAGATGGCAGAGCTGGGGAAATGCTGTCAATTCACCAGATTTTACACATGTGGAGCAGGCAGGGCTCTCCCAAGATGTCTCTGCTAGGATCAGGGATGTTCCCTTGGGCATTTCAGTGCCTCATGAAGAAAAAAGTTGTGCTGGTCAAGGGGGGCCCAGGGAGCAACTTTTTACTTATTCTTTGGTTTTTCTAGCAACTCAGACCCATAAAAGCACGTACCTTCCAAAGCCCCCTAATTCTGACTGTGTTTCCAATCCAGCTCTTGTCTCTCCCTCTTCCCAAGAAGAATTAAATGCAGATTAAGCACAGTTCGCTAACTGCACTCGGCAAGGCTCCTCTTTAAACTCTTTGGTAATTTGATCCACACACCAATCAGCTGAAATGTAGCTAAAATAATTTGCTCTCAATTTTTGCTGGACTAATGTAGTTAAAATCACTCTTACTCTTGGATTTCTGCTGGTTTAGCTGGATGGACTCAATTCCAGCCATTTAAAGATGCAGCTGTGTTTGTTGGAGTTACTTCCTCAACACTTTTTTCCCTTAGAGAACATCTCAGTTTGTCTTTTTGGTGATTCCACACCTCTGTTTCCCTGCAAATAGAGTATTTTGTGGAAGCAAAGCCAATATTTTAAAAAATAGGAACCTCACTTTAGGGTCATTTCTGCGTCTCAGATGCTTAAACATGAAATATTTGTTTGGATCAAGGTGATATCAGAAGAACTTGGGTTTCTGAGACACTTCAGAATTCTCCCACCAGTCCCTAACTTTTTAAATTGTTGTCCACATGGGCTTGCCAAAGAAACTCAATGCAAATTACGTCTCAGCTGCGAGGGAGGAAACAAATATGAAACACCTAATGATTTCAGCACGCTTGGGGCTGCAGAGTCTGGGCCAGTGTTAACTCTTCAGATAAATGCAAACTCTCAAAGAGAATTTTTTTTTTCTATGTGGGGGCTGCCTGCTGTGGACCCTAGAGCTTCTCCTGCTGAGACAGTTTTGCTCTAAATACAGGGTTTTCCATGACATTTATAAAGGTTTATAAACCACTGCAGCAGAGCAGCAGCAAAATGTTTTCTTAGTCATCAGCCTGAAAGCTAAAAAAATACTGCCCAAAGGAGGGGATTTGTGTTCGTGTTGTTTCCAGCCCTTTCTGTGGCACAACTGTGCATCAGAATCTGTAGTGTCCTGGAGAAGGGGGTGGAAGAGGTTTGTGTAAGAAAATAACCTTGTGTGTAATTTAAGCACAGTGTGGCTGCGTGGGGCTCCCTGTGAGGTATGTAACCCTCTGTGTTGTTGTCCAGCAGGGTGGAGAAGCGGAAGGTGACAGACCCCGTGGGTGCCCTCAAGGAGAAGTACCTGCGACCCTCCCCGCTGCTTTTTCACCCCCAGGTAAAAGCAGTGACACTGTCGTGTGCTGATGGGATGCTGGGGGGGAGCTGGTACACACTGGGATCACTGGGATCAGACTGCTCCTCATCCAAGCCCCTGACTGGAAATTCCACTGTTTTCCACCAGTTCCTTCCAGACACATTTAATTCACAGTTTGAGGATGATGGCAGTTGTGTCTTGCTGTTTCCTTTGTATTACCAGAAAAACAGGGATGCGGTCTGGGCAGCTCATAGTCTCTGCCCACCTCCCCTTCCACAGCCCAGAATGCCTGCGTGGTTCTTCCTTTGGGAACACCTGGGGGAGGCCATTTGCAGTGGTACAAGTGGAGGACTGCCCAGCCCCAAGGCATTTTCTACCTTTCTGAATTTCCCACATCATGAGGAGTGTGTGGAAGTGCTGGGCAGTGGGTTCAGCCATGCTGCTCCAAAGGCGTGTGACAGTCCCCAGCTATCCCTGTCCCTCCTGCTGTGCCCAGGCTGGGATCCCAGTTCTGTGGTCCTCATTGTGCTCTCCTTTATATTCACAAGCATTGTTCTCCCCTGATAATGTTTCCCACCTTAGATAAATAACTCGCAGGTTTGTGAAACCTGGGTCCTGGTTGCTTTCACAGCTAAACTTAGTTCCCGCATTGTTTCTCACCAGCCTCAGAGTTTGGTTAATAACTTCCCCTGATTTTTCCTTCATCCAGGCTGGATAATGGTGACAGGCTGGCCAGGAACATCCTGTGTTTGTGTGAGTTAGAATAGTGGGGATATCTGCCTGTAAAGAATCTGATAGCAGGGAGGAGCCAGAGTGGCAAAGCAACCCAAGGAGACGATGAGAAACATTCAGACCCCAAGCAGGAGCAAGCTCTGGGTGGAAGGTTGTTAACATTGTTCCCGAAATCCTGACCACGTCCTCTTCCCATGGCAGTGAAAAGATCTGGAAGGTCTGGTTATCTCTAACAGCTTATCACACAGAATAGCCTCAAATTTACAATCACTCCAGCCCAAAGCTTCCTGATAACTGATTTTTAATAAGGCGGGCGCTGGATTCAGATCACTTGATCTGGAGAGGCACCGTTCCCATGCTGCAGTCAGTCAGGTATTCCAGACACAGCAAAGGAGCACGGGTTATTTGTTCCAGATTATGGGAGAATTGTACCACCAGATCCCCTTCCAGTATTATCATAGAATCACGGAATAACCTGAGCTGGAAGGATCATCTAGTCCAACCTGTGCCCTGCACAGGACACCCCAACAATTCCACCCTGTGTCTGGCAGCTCTGGCAGCCATGGGGCCATGACCATTCCCTGGATCCAGCATTGCTAAGAATTGGATCTTTTCCTAAAAAATCACATTTTCAGGGTTCCTGCTTCTGCTTTCTTCATTAGGACCAATGTTCCTGTGCCTGGTCAGTCAGAGTCACGTTCTACCCAGGCTTTTCTCACTCCAAACATGAGTCTGGTCTCAGCCTTTTCCTCTGTGACTAATCCCCAGCTCTCTTGGAGTGCCCTCACTGGGATGTGATGAAGCCAGAAGATGTGATAAAAGCATTCAGGAGATATTTCCTCTCTCAAAATTAATTTCAGGCAACTCTTATTTCTTAGCCAGTCATTGGCAGAAGTTCCTTTGCTCTCTGCTGGGAGTTTTCCTACATTGTCTATTCCAAATGAAACTCTGGACAACATAAATAACCAGTGTAACTTTTTGATAACTTAATGGAAAGCCTTTCCTCACCTGTTAAGTTTCTTTTCTTCCCCCTTTCTGTTTTATTATAACCAGGCTGTTGTTCCCTAAATAGCAAAGTGCCTTTGCCACTGGAGAGGCCGTGGCCAGTGTTTAGAATTTTAAAATCAGCCTACGGCTCTCAAGCCAGTAAATATCTCTGACTAAGTGCCTAAAGAACAGGGCACAACAAAGGAGAGCTCCAGGTACCTCGGCGAAGGGCTGAGAGCTCGGCTCTGAAAGGTCCAGAGAGCTTTTTAACGTGATGGTTTTGTTGCATGACTGGCAGCTGGGGCAGAGCTGGTGCTGTAAATGATCAAGTAACCTTTTCAAGTGGCTGGTGCTAAGTATTACTTACTATTTATCATGGGCTGGGAGCCTCCAGCTAAGGGGCTGTGGATCTATTATCGGGAAATGGGGGTTACTACTCCTCTTTTTTACAGCTTATGAGTGCTTGTCAGCCCTCCACAATGTCTTCAGGGGTGATTAAGACAACTTTTTTTTCATAGCCGTATATTTTTAAACAATATCTTGGCTCTCTTCCCCCTCTACCCCCCCACTTCTAAAGCCCAGTTTAATAAAGTGTAAACGTGCAAAAGGTCAGCCCTTCCTGTACAATTGAGCATCTCAGGGTGATGTATGGCTTCCTACTGCCTTCCGCTCCTTGCTGCTGCCCCGGCTGCCTCCGCAGCTCCCGCCTGTCCCGGTGATGTCAGCGCAGCCAGGAGGCAGCTTTATTGCTGCCTTGTTTGTTTTATCCCTCTTTTCTGCCCCTGGTATCTCCAAAGTGCTCTCAGGAGTGCACAAAGCTGGACGTCAGAAAAGTCGGCGTCGTCCTCTGAGCTGCATTGCTCCCTTGGACTTGGATTTCCTGTTGTTCTGTAATGAAAGTAAAAGTGCTGGTTTTTAGGCAGGATTTTTATGCAGATGTATTTTTTCCTTTTTTGCACATAGTCCAGCTTTATATTTTCCTTTTTTGCTTTTCCCTTCTCCTGTATCTCCAGGGTTTTCTCTTTCTCCCTCTTTCTGGTGTGGTGTTTAATCTCGTGTCTGTGGGAACATGGCCAAATCACACAAACTAAATCTGATAAAGCATCCAGGGACATTTTGCTTGGTGTCCCAGCTTGAGGCCTGCATGCCAGCTGCTCCCATCCCAGAGGGATGTGTAGGTGTTGCCCCTCCTGACTGTAACTCACCCAGCCACCACTCACATCCAGGAGTTTGGCTGGAGCTCCCTTTCACTCCAGGAAACTCAGCCATCTCCCACCCATCCTTCCATCACCTTTAGGAGTTGCTGAACCTTTCCTACCCATAATTAAAGTGTTGGCCTCTTCACCAGGCAAGCTTCCTGTGGACCCACTCCATTCTGAGCCTGATCCCAACTCGTCTTCTTCCCAGCTGCTCCCTCTTCACCCTTCAGCCTCAGCCTCTCCTCTCTCAGCTCCCTGAGCAGCCACTGCACATCTCTCCCACTCCACTTTGGCCAGGATTCTCCTGCTTTGGGCACAAAACTTCCCTGTTTCCCCTCTCCTGGAGTTGTGTCCCTGCCTGCCCACCCACCACTCACTGCCCTGTTCCTCCAAGCCCCCAGGATGCTGTAGGAGATATCAGACCTCCCTCTTCCCAGACTTTGGTTTGGTCTTGGGTGCTGAGATCTAACTCAGGCATCTGCCCATGGTGTTTAGTTTCAGTGTTATCCTGGTAAAAATGGATGTCTCAGCATATTCTGAGATAATTTTTGATCTGGAGTGCTGAAAGTGAGCACATGCACACTGCAGAAAGTGAACATGTGCTCATTTCAGGGACCTAAATGCCTGACTTTACCAGTTGTGCCTTTCCTGCTTTCTCCATGACCAATACACTACTCCTGTTTTTCCTGGCTGGATTCAGTGGCTCCATTTCCCACTGTGCCTCCAGCTTCCAAGAAAACCAACACCAGCAGGAAGTTTTGCCCAACCAAAACTGTTTCATGCATCAGATCTTGCCCTTCCCAGGGATTTTTCTGACAGGAGCTATCTCCTTGTCCTTGCAGATGTCAGCCATCGAGACAATGACGGAGAAACTGGAGAGCTTTGCAGCCATGAAGGCAGACTCTGGCTCATCCCTGCAGCCCCTTCCCCACCACCCCTTCAATTTCCGATCGCCGCCACCCACGCTCTCCGACCCCATCCTGCGCAAGGGCAAGGAGCGCTACACCTGCAGGTGAGCCAGGCATCCCATGGCATCCACACTGAGCCCCAGGGTGTGGAAACATCCTGGGCTGTGGAAATACCTCAGGATGTGCCATCCACAGCTGGGGAGCTGCGCTGGGCACCAGCACAGAGAGGAGCAGCTCCACACCAACATCTCCGCCAGGAGGGAAAACAAGGAGCGGCGGAATTAGAGCAGAGCTGGGATGACTAATTCCCTCTGAAATAGCTTGTTTTGTCTGGTAGGAAATCAGTATCTTCTGTTTGCTTTGTAATTTTTAATAACTTTGGGAGCAGATCTGGAGACTCTCAAGCAAACCCAACTCCCCAGGCCAAGTCTCTGGCGTGCGGCGGTGAACGACGCTGTTCCCAATGCCAGTCCCAGCTACATCCAACCTCAGCTATGAAAAAATGATTGAATTTTAAAAAATGGCATGCAGGAAACAACTTTTTCAAACAGTTCTATCCACAGAACTGCTCACATACCCATCCAGCTCCAAATTGGAGCAGATTGAGGGTATTTAATAATAAACCTCTGTGTGCTGTCATAGTTTTACCTGAAGGCTCTTGTGGTGGCTCCTGCTGAGGGGATTTTTTGGGTGCAGAATGTGGGTACAAACTTTGGCTGATGTGTCTCTTATGTTCAACTTTGCCACAAGAGCTGTGGGCTCGGATTTCAGTTGAGTATTTAGAAATTTGAGGTTTCTACTTAAAAAATGGACTAAATTTAAATTTTAGATGCACTCTAACAAGTTAACATTTGGATTTCCATTGCTGGGGAACACTCAAATTAACTGTTCATCTTCAGGACAGCTGAATGTCTCTGAAATAAGGAAAGTCTGCCATAGTTTCCTCCTATAACAGTTTTCATAGTCACCGAGCGCAGCCCCTCATCCTTAGGTCTATATTTCCCAATTAGTGTTTTTATTTATACCTTTTTGATTTTACTGTGAACTGGATTTATTGGGAAACACAATTCCTTCCTTTATTAATTTCCTATGGCTGCATATTCTTGCTCTAAGCAGCCTGTCAGCCTCCCTAGCACAGTGCTGCAGCCTTTATCTAGAGAAAATTCTGTGAATTCCAAGGATGAGAGAGCAGATTCCATATGATGAGCACATCAACGGGGCTATAAAGGAGATGCAGAAACATCTCAAGTGCCAATCTGCCCAGGCAGTGATTAAACCCTCTGTACCCTGATGCAGGAATGCTGTAGTTAAACCATGTCTTCAAGTGCCATGTCCACACTTCTTTTGAACACTTCCAGGGATAGTGACTCCACCACCTCCCTGGGCATCCCATTCCAACGTCTGACAAGCCTTTCTGTGAAAAAATTTCCAAACATCCAATCTAAACCTCCTCTGGTGCAATTTGAGGCTGTTTCCTATTGTCCTGTCCCTCGTCCCGCGGGAGCAGAGCCCGACCCCACCTGGCTGCACGCTCCTGTCAGGGTAGGAGTGAGGAGATTCTTCCTGATCTTCCTTTTCTCCAGGATGAGTCCTCACAGCTCCCTCAGCTGCTCCTGGTGCTCTGATGTCAGCACAGTGACCCCTGAAACCCTGGGGTGGGGGATTTGTCCTCCCCTTTGCCCCCCTCAGACACATGAGGGGATTTGGGGAGCGGTGTCAGAACGAGGGGTGCAGGTTGTGCTGTGGCATCCATGGGCTCTCCTGATGGTTTCCTCTGGCTCTCCCTGTCCAGGTACTGTGGCAAGATCTTCCCACGCTCAGCCAACCTGACAAGACATCTGCGGACACACACTGGGGAGCAGCCTTACAGGTGATGTTGTCCCCCATAAAAAACCCTTTCCCAAACACTCCTCACTCACCACTCTGGTATCCCTCCCCTCCTCTCTCTCTAAAATTCTGTGCCAGCAGAATACCACAGGCCTGGAGCATTACACAGAGTGATTCATAGGATTGTATATTATGTGTACCAGCCAAAAATAATCAGGCTTGGCAGCTCGAAGATAGACACTTAACTTATATTTAGATGTATGCTGGCAAATGAGGGCTCTGATTTGCAGTGTTGTTTCACACTCACGTTAACCATTCATCTCAAGGACAGCTGAAGGTGCTGAATGGCTCTGAAATTCAGGCTGGTTAGAAGGGCTTGCCAGGACCTTCACTTCTGGGACTAGTCTGGTTGGTTTTTTTTCTTTTCTTAATGCACATCAGAGGTGCCTGGGGTAGGGGAATCAAAAATACGAAGGCAAGAAAAAACCTGTCAATTTACCTGCCTTAAAAATGAATTTTGGTAGTGTCTGAGCTTAAATCAGAGAGTTTAAAAGGAGAGCTGGGATGGGGGGATTCACACAGAGTCTCACACATTTGTAAGTGTTTAAGGTAGAAGGCTGAGTTATTTTCTGTTAGCAGGGGACAAGGTGATGTGATTTTGATGCTTCAGTGTGCACAGGGACAGTGTCCCAGCCCAGTGCGTTCTGCGGCTCCCGCCCAAGTCAGGGCTTTAAATGTGAATAAAACTTGCCAGAAATATATGTAATATGTGTGCCTAGGTATATAAATAACTATTTCTCATGGAAATCTTTTCCCCCAGCATTTTCTCCCAGTGCGTTACAAGCAGTTTCAAAAAACTTGGGGGAAAAAATGCCCTTTTTTTGTTTGAATGAGGTCCAGAAATGAGCAAACCTGAAGGAATGATGCATCGAGAGCTCGCTGCAAATCAAGCCTTATGTTTGCCATGATGTGAGGCAGTGTTTTGCAGGTTGTCAAACAATGGTAACAATTCCATTTCATTTTGGGTAGCTGATATTGCAGCATTTCATACACAGCCATAAGTTCACAGCAAAGCAAATAGAGCAGTTATTAAATAAAGAGAAACACAAATTTATGAGCAGCAAAAGGCCATGTGGTCAAATACATCACATTTTTATGCTCAGTTTAACCTAAGAATTGACTCTCCCACATTGTAATCCCTGCTACGCTGAGAATCACATTTATTTTCCATCCAGCATTTTTAGTGTAGACATTAGGTAAATTTAAAATACAGCACCCTCCCCCCACCAAAGCAGACATATATTTTGGACCCATTCCCTGCTGTGATGTTTGGGGTTGTGTTATTTGATATGCCTGAAAGGGCCCTGTGTGTTCCCTGTCCACTGCAACGCTCGCTCCCGATTATTCCAAGATCGTTAGTTCAGTTTTCTTCCAAAAAAGGAGACTTGCAACTTAACAAAGGTTAGGAAAATAAAGATTTATTTGATCTGGTCTTCTCCCAGAAAATAGCCTGTGTGGGTTTTTTAGAGGTCTGACTCCTGGACAATGTTGCATTCTAACAGCACTCCGGAGAGCCGGGGCTGCGTTTACAGACGAGCTTTAATTATCATTGATTTGCTTTTCCTCTCTGAGAACTGAAATTTGCAGCTTTGGCAGCCAGGCTTGTTTTGAAAGCTTGGGTTTTAAGTGCTGGCTTCAGGCAGGTAAAAGGAGGTTGCTGACTTCTCAGTGTTTTACTGTTGTCTCCTTTGCAACTTTGCTTTTGATTGTTTAATTTATTTCTTTTGCCCTTCCCTATATAAAAATATATTTATAGATAATAATTTAAATAGTAATCCAAATGTTAATCCAAATATTAATTACTATGTTCTTAAAGGCAACAGGCCAGAAAATAAGGTGTTTTGGGTTTGATTCCTGACGGCCACTGATTAAGTGATGGGTTTTTTTGGAGATTTTTTGGGTGTGACTATGAAGTCATTCAAACTTCTTTAGTGTGTAATTATGTATAAAGTAGGAATTAATAGCAAATGAGCAATAAGGAGGCAGATTCTTTTTATAAAAGGAAAATGCAACATGTTTTCTGAAAAGCAATAAATACCTGGTGATGCATTTCTTAAAAATCAAGTGATTTGAAAACACTCGAGCCCCTGTGCCGTACAGTGAAATTCAACATGTTTCTTTTCACTCTTTTTTTGTTTTTTCCTGCACCAAACCCAAAATTCAGGACTATGTATTTCAGAATTCAGTGATAAAAAGGCCCTTGGAGGCCTCGTGTCCTGTTATCTGCATTAAGCTGGAACTCACAGCCGCAGTTGTTATCTACCATGTCACCTAATTGCATAGTTCAATAAATATTGAAGATATTTCTCATTTTCTGGTTTTCAAAATGCAGCCTGAGCTCACCCCTGCTATAAATGCACTTGAGGCTGAGGAGTCATTCTGAGGGAGAGTTGCTGTCCATGTGGTTTTTTGTTTTTTTCTGCAATTCTGTCTCTTCAGCTCACACTGATCAATGCAAAACTGAGTGGGAGGGACTCAGGAATTCCTCCCCACATTCCCAGCGATTGCTCCCTGCTTTCTCCCGTGTTATCCCAGGTACCGGAGCTCCTTCAGCTCCCAGGATTTCCTGTCAGAGCTCCCCAGCTCCAGCCCAGGCTCCTTCCTTGCTGTCCCTCCCTCCCACTTGGGATGTTTTCAGCCCTTGAAGCTGATAAGGGAGAAGCTTTGTCGGGCTGTTTGCAAAGCAAATACCGCTGCCTTTGAGTTTTATTCTGCTCCTCCCTCACTGTTCACCCCTTTCCCTGAATTTAAGCTGGTTCCTCTGCCTGGGCCATTTATTTAGATTAAAACCAGCAGAGCTCCCAGCACCGACCCCTCTGGGACCACAAATAACACCGGACATCTCCCTCATCCCTTTGCTCCCAGGCATTTGCTGCTCCTTCCCAGTGCCCCTCTGGTTCTTATTTTTTTAACAAGCTCTTTATCCCTCCCCATTCCCGACCCTGGATCCACATAGCTCATGGTTAGGGCGAGGACCTGTCACAGGGAACTTTTCAAAGGCTTCCTGAACATCTAAATAAATGGACGTGGAGGAGGCCGGGTCGTTCCTGCCTTGGGCGTGTGAGAGCTGCCTTTGAATGCCTGGAGCTGCTCCTAGAGGTGATGGCAGGGACAGCCAGGCTGGGAACATGGGTTATCCTGATGCCCACTGTGCCAGGTATTCCCTGTGCCAGGTATTCCCTGTGCCAGGTATTCCCTGTGCCAGGTATTCCCTGTGCCAGGTATTCCCTGTGCCAGGTATTCCTTATGCCAAGCACTGGGACACACACAAAAAAGTGGTTTTTAGGAGCTGGTGAGGACAGGCACGGAGAGAAAACCCCTGGCATCAGCAAGGATGAGAAAGGGGCTCCTGGTCTAAGCTGGACAAAACCACTCATTAAAATCCCATGGAATAGCAGGGATATTGGCAGGTTTGGATATTGCAGTTTGCTGGAGTGCTGAACAGGAATCTGAGAGCAAATTCCTTGGTGCTGGAAATCTGTGTTTAACTCTCCTCATAGAAACTGTGATTGTTCTTGCTGATGTTCAAATAACTTCTTGTTTTCTAGAGTTATTTGTGGGTTTTTGGAAAAAAAAAAAAAAAAAAGGGAAAACGAAAGACTTTAGAAGTCAGGAAATGCTGTGGTTTAAAAAGGGTCTTTTGCTCTCTCCCTTGGTTAATCCTAAAAAAGGCCCATTATTTGAAATGTCTTCATTCTTGTTGGAGATTTAGCAGTAGGAAATTCGGAGGTGAACATGGAATCCATAAACATTCAGCGAAAGAGAGTGTTTCATAAATGTATTCCCGCTTTTTCCAAAAATAATATCGATTTGTTTTTAGAGGACGAATAAAAATCACAGCTGGAGCACATCTGGAAATGGGGTGTGTGTGTTTCACAGCGGGGATCTTTTCCACTCACAGTTGAACCTGTTGTGTCTGTAGGGAAGAATCCCATGTGCTCTATGTCCAGGTAAACCCAGTTCCATCCTTGAGGGAGGCAGGCATGAGGTTAGTCTGTGCACACTGGGAGCTACTAATATTCCCAAAGCCTCCATCTCCGTGTCTTGGAGTGCTAGAGAGGCCCTGGCAGAGGTTGCCCCATACCTGGGAGTGTCCAAAGCCAGGCTGGATGGGGCTTGGAGCACCCTGGGACTCTGGAAGGTGTCCCTGTCCACGGCAGAGGGTGGCACTGGATGGGGTTTAGAGTCCCAAAACCATTATGGAATCCAGGATTCCCACTGAGGAGTAGCTCATGTCCGTGGGGCAGGTGTTGCCGTGGGTTAGAGGAGCTCAGAGAAGCCTTGCTGGAGTGGAAGTTTTATTTGTTCTGGAATTACAAGGGTTTGGGAAGAGTTTGGACTTCGGAAGTGTCCAAGCTTTGCACAGCTCTGCAGCAGAGACAGATTCTGCTGCTCGTGGGTTTTGGAAGCAGAGCCCCGTGGGGGAGCAGCTTTGCTGATGTACAAGCGACGTGTTTAAAGGGAGATGTAATGAGGGATTCGGCGGGTTCTGGCAGAAATGAGGTTTTCAGGAGTTTTAGACCCAAACTCTCCACCGCAGCTCGGAGCTGCCACCTTCAGTCCATCAGCGGCTGCCGCTCTGCCTTGCAACACCACTCCGGGCAATTCCAATTTATTTGGAGGGAATCTAAACGCAAAAAAGGGGGGGTGATGGCTTTGAACAAGCCCCCAGCCCATCTGCCGTGGGTCCTGCAGAGACTGAGCTCAGAGAAAGAGCATTTCTTCACTCAGCAGCTCTCCCGAATATCCTGGCTTGGCTCCTTGCATTCCAGCTTTTCATCATAAACCAGATATTCACTCCTAGGAGTAAATCTTACCCTGTTTGGAAAGGATGGTGGATTTCTTGGGAGCTGTTTTGCTATAAGAATAGTTATAATTACCTTTAAAGCCATGCTGTAGTCCATTCATATCCAGTACCACAAGGAATTTCACAAATAAAGCCAGAATTTTCTGAGTCCAGCTAACTGTCATGCAGGGATTTGCCAATTAATAATTATTTTATACATTTCACCTCCCTCCCTTCTTCTTCTATCTTCCTTGTCCTCCCTCCACAGCCATATTTCACCTGATTCCTCTCAAAAAAAGTGGAAGGAATAAATCCACCTCTCTCATTCCTACATCCATGCATGGAAAAGTAATTATTTTGTTTCAAACTCTTATTTGTTTGGACGACTCACTTCCTAATTAAACCTAATCCTTTCTTTGTGCTCCTTGAGTAACAATAATATCAGATTTGTCTGGGATGATTAATGCTTTGTACTTCCTTTAGCTGAGTAAAGATTTATAGACCAACATTTCCTGGGGTTTTGATAGTCAGATTTTTCTCTTTTTTTTCCTTTTTTTGGCTTGTTGTTGTTGCTGTTTGGGGTTTGTTGGCTTGGTTTTTTCTCCCCCTCACATTGCACTCTTTGTCATTTTGCTGTTGTTTTCCAGGTGTAAATACTGTGACAGGTCATTCAGCATTTCCTCCAACCTGCAGCGGCACGTGCGGAACATCCACAACAAGGAGAAGCCATTCAAGTGCCACCTGTGCAACAGGTGCTTCGGGCAGCAGACCAACCTGGACAGGCACCTGAAGAAGCACGAGCATGAGAACGTTCCAGGTAGGGAAAGACTCTGTGGAACTGCTGGGGATCACTGGAAACAGGACACTCCATGGTCTGGCCCTTGGGAAGCCTTGCTGGAAAGCGTTGTCCCATAAGGATGAGTTTGTAGGGTTGTTTGTAGGGTTTTCTGGAAGTTCAAGAAAAAAAGGCTTTGCTTTAACATGAAAAATGAAAGGAAGGAATTCCTGTGATGAAGCCAAGTAAAAGATTTCCCAGCATGAGTAAAATAAAGTATCATGGAAAAGTTGTAGGCAAAGAACTCTGCACTGGTTCTCAAATTGTGTGAATTGTCCATAAATACTAAATATCACCTGTGTTTTGGTGTGGAAAACACAATCTTCCTTTGGGATCTTTGCTCCATGACTTTCCTCTTGAGTACTAAATCAGTAACACAAAGTGAGAGGGCTGTTGAGAACATTCTTACTTCATGTTTCCTCATAACCATGGCCTTGCCAACACCTGACGGGGTCTCCTCTTGTCTCTCCTGTTGTCCCTCCGTGCTCCTGCCCCGCAGTGAGTCAGCACTCCGGAGTCATCGCCAACCACCTCGGGACCAGCGCCTCCTCCCCCAACTCGGAATCAGACAACCATGCACTTTTAGACGAAAAAGAGGATTCCTATTTCTCGGAAATCAGAAATTTTATTGCAAATAGCGAGATGAATCAAGCGTCGGCTTTAGTGGATAAAAGGTAGGCAAGGGAATAAAATTATCTGCTCACAGGACAGGCATGAACAGCAGAGCAATACAAGAGGGAATTCAGGCTGGCTGGTAGAAGCTTTCTCCTGCTGATTGCTCAAAGAGAAATTGTTGGAGGACAGAGCTCAGAGAAGGAGGAAGGCTGCTTGTCCCACAAATGTTAATTTTAAGAGATTAAAACCCAGCATTTAAATCAGACTACACAAATTTGTAGTTCAAAAAGCCTTGGGGTTGGTGTATTCTCAACACGTTCATTGGCCCTTAGGAACAGTAAAGGATGATTTTTAAATGCATGAAGCACATTGGTTTTCTTCTTTGTTACATTTTAAATAGAAATGTGTCTGTGTTCATATCTGTGTATAACATTATCCAAGTCTTTCATTCCAGTGGGAATACATGACTTAAACTGTCACCCTGAAAATTAAACCTTTTGATCTTGTTTTCATAGTTTCTAGCCACTTCCCCAGGAAAGTAACTATAAACATAGATGTGTATACATTCTTTCCAAGAAACATCTTTTGATGGACATTTTGCACGACCAGTGTGATTGGGAAGGTGATAACCTGACTATCCAATCCCTGGTCATTGTCGAAAATCTATAAATACTGGAGTCACAAAATAAAATCATCCTTTTCCTTATCATAAATTGAACTGTGTCCGTGTAAATCATTCTGTGTCCTACAGCAAGATTAAACATTTGCAATCTTTTTTTTTCCTTTTCTTTCTTCTTCTTCTCTTCCTCCCTGTCCTTCAATCAAACATTTCAGGCCAGAAATCCAGGATATTGATGGCAATTCCCAGTGCCACGGGTTGGCAAATGAGAAGACAGAAGATGTGGACGATGAGGATGAAGAACTGGAAGAGGAAGATGACGACAGCCTGACTGGGAAGTCCCAGGACGAGACGGCGTCACCCACGGCGGAGCCCCAGGGAGCATTCGAGGATGAGGAGGATGAGGAGCCCACGTCACTCACCATGAGCTTTGACCACACCCGAAGGTGAGGGGGCCGTTCCGGGGGGCTCAGCCCCCTGCTCGTGTCTGTGGTGCATCGTGAGTGCTGTGGGTTTGTCCTCCAAGCCATGCCATGCCTCTGGTTTGATTCACTCCAGATTCCATTTCACCGTGGTGGGGGACACAAGACAAGTGGACTGCAAGGAGAGTCTGGAATGATATCCAAGGCTTGAGGAGCCTGAAGCAGGAGAATAGACACAAAACCCAGAGGTTTTAGGGTACCACAACTCAGGAGATGTTGTTTTTCTCTCCAAAACTCTGGTCAGGGCAAGGGAAGAGGGGTCTGTGCCATGCCTTTGGTGCTGCTATGGCCCTCTGAGTTGTAGCAAAATATTTCTGACTTCAAGTGGAGTTCTAAGAGCTCTGAGAAAAAGGGGATTCTGCCCCTCTGCCCTGATGAGAACCACCTGCAGAGCTGCCTCCAGCTCTGGGGTTCCAGCACAGGAAGGATGTGCAGATGCTGGAGAGAGTCCAGAGCAGGCCCCAGGATGATCAGAGGGATGGAGCAGCTCTGCTGTGAGGAAAGACTGAGGGAACTGGGATTGTCCAGCATGCATGAGAGAAGGCTTCAAGGTGACCTTCCAGTGCCCGAAGGAAGGTGCAGGAAATATGAAGGGAGACTCTTTCCAAGAGCCTGGAGTGACTGGACAAGGGGGAGTGGATTTAAACTGAAAGAGGAGAAGTATAGGTTTGGTCTTCAGTGAAAATCCTTCCCTGTGAGGGTGGAGAGGCACAGGGTACCCAGAGAAGCTGTGGCTGCCCCTGGATCTCTGGAAGTGTCCAAGGCCAGGTTGGATGGCACTTGGAGCACCCTGGGATAGTGGAAGGTGTCCCTGCCCACGGCAGAGGGTAAAATGAGATGATCAGTAAGGTCCCTCCCAACCCAAACCAGATTCCATTATTTTATAAAAAGTGAAGGATTTTTAATCCCAAGGTCAAGCCATGTGTGAACACCTTCAGAATGAAAGATTGCTGCATGCAGCACAGGCTCAGCTCTCTTTTTGCTGCAGTTTGCCCCAGTTTCTGGGGGCATTTATAGCACAAGTCACACAACACTGAGTGATGCCTTACCCAGATTAAAAGCACCACTGTTTTTGGTGCAGAACCTCAGACAGAACCTGCTGCTTGTTGCTTTCCACTTCTTCCTCACTCCATCCATCCCGTGTCGTCTCCGTGTCCGTCTGTCCATCCCTTCACGCATGTGGCTCGTGAGCCCCCGTGGGTGGTGCATGCAGGCTCTGGGCCAGATGAGCTAACACAGGTCACCCCTTCCCCTGGTCATTGGTACAGGTGTATTGAGGAGGACGAAGCCGGCCTGTTAGATTTGGAGCAGATGCCGAATTTTGGGAAGGGGCTGGATCTCCGCAAAGCAGCCGAGGAAGCATTTGAAGTTAAAGATGTGTTTAATTCCACCTTAGACTCTGAGGCAATAAAACAGACTCTGTACAGGCAGGCTAAAAACCAGGTGGGTATATCCAGAATGTTTTCCTAGCTTGCCACCAGCATGTACAGCAGGATTAGGGAGCAGCTGGCCTCCTCCAGCCAAGGGTTATGTTCCCCTTCCAGCGGGTTGTTTTCCTCCTCCAGAAGGTTTTTCGCCCTTTCCAGCAGGAATTCTAACACATACATGGATGTGTCTTGTTGCAACCAAATTGAAATAGAGGAGGAAGGGAGTGGGCATCACCCTTAGATGGATTTATCTCAGCCTGTACAGTGAGAATGGGGCTATACAAGAAGAGAGAGACATCTGTGTGTTTTTATCTGTCTGTATAAATGTTTTTATAACTCCTTGTTTATTTATGCTTTGAGGTGGTTCTTCTGTTGGTAACCACTGGGGCTTGGTCTGTAAACATGCCCTTGAGTTTGATTAAAACAGGTGTGAAAGACAATAATATATCCAGTACTTGAAACCCAGCATGTCTAGAGGGTATCTTTGTTTATCTCCTTGACTTCTTAAAGTAAACCAGAAAATGGAAAAGAAAAACCCCAATCCTGTGAGCCAGACCAGTTTAGACCCACCAAAAACCATCAAAATGGCATCTCAGAATTACTGGAGTTCTGAAAGAAATCTGGAGGCTTGGGGCAGGTCTGCGTGTGCTTTCTGCTTTTTCATTAGCCAAAATACCCAGTCTGCATTTATGGAGTTTATCTCTTGATCCTTCCACAAGGATTCTCACAAAAGAATTGTTCAGTGAAGTTACCTCAGCAGGCTGGGCTGGAGAGAGAACACGGCCCCTGGTGGGGGGGTGAGTACAGCTCTCACCTCAGAGGCCCTTTCTGACCCTCAAGCAACAGAACTTATCCCAAAATCTATTTCAAATGTCCAGCAGAGCAGTAGCTTAGTGCAGCCACCAGGCAGAACATGGTTTTTGAATTAGCATCATCCAAAACTTGGGAAGTTTTTTTCCTTCTTCATAGTGGGTGCCAGCAGTGAGGCTGGGGAGGGGCTGCTGGAAGAGAGTGCACAGCAGTTTTTTGGGGTGATACCCACTTAAACTCTTGCCCGACTCTTTCTGTCACTAACATCCCAAATGCACTAACTCTTTGGGAGCAGCTTGCTCTTTTCCAGTGTAGCACCCTGGTACAGACTGTGCTTGGATGGGGGAAAGTATTTCTGGGTTTGGACTCTGTTTTACACTTGAATCACAGTAAGCAACTTAAATTATTTGACCCATCTTTTGGCAGGTAATATAAAACCTTTGTGTGAGCAGCACAACACTCCTTTTGCTTAGTTTTAAGCAATTTTAGAAGTGTGTGTGCCCACAAAAGCACAAAACTGTACCTCTTCCCTGGGCCAGGAGGGTGGGGAGTTCTCATTTTCAGGCCATGGGTGGCAATGACATTGGTTTTCCCCTCTGCTGTATGAGGTTATCATCTGCCTAAGCCCTTGCATCACTCACGTGGGCTGAGGGGGCACAGAGAGGTGTGGGAGGCCAATCTTGTGTCCTGCTGGAAGGAGAGCAGCCATCTTCCAAGGAACCAGCAGTTTGTTAGAGGACAAAGTCTCGCTGCATTTCTCTCAGCAGACACCTTTAAGGGTTTCACTGCA
This sequence comes from Pseudopodoces humilis, assembly GCF_049639895.1. Taxonomy (NCBI): domain Eukaryota; kingdom Metazoa; phylum Chordata; class Aves; order Passeriformes; family Paridae; genus Pseudopodoces; species Pseudopodoces humilis. The sequence goes on along the minus strand of NC_142223.1, from coordinate 4,300,097 downwards.
GCAATAAACCCACCCTGACCACCCCAATCATGCCAATGAGAATTCCACATCCCTAAATATCCACACTGGCATCACCAGTGCCTGCATGCCAGGCATCAAGTCAGGATGGGCACCACTTCCCACTGGGCATTGCTGCCCCATTCCCAGGGCACTGCTCCCCCAGCCCACCCTCACTGAGCCACTGGCTTGTCTGGGGATGTGCTTTTTTTAAGAACAAGCCCCAGTAAAAGCTGTTTTCCCCTGGAAGCAGAACCTGGAATCATGTGGAGGTTTGTGACTGAGCACAGGCAGTGCAGGATGGGTTCAGTCCTGTGAAAACCTGTGAGAATGATGGTCTCTCCTGACTGTCCCTAAAAACCACGACAAATCTGGAATTTTGAGTGGTGGGTGCCATCCCAGAGAGTGGATGTGAGTTTAGGCCAGCACAGAGGATGCTGCTGGCCCAGGTGGGCAGGGTGAGGTGGTGTTGTGTTTTACACAGGGTGTTCCTCCATCCCGTGTTCTCACTCATGTCCTTGCATCCCTCTCTCCCCCAGGCTTATGCAATGATGCTGTCCCTGTCTGAGAACGCTCCCCTCCACACGTCCTCCCAGAACTCTCTGGGGGCTTGGCTGGACATGGCAGGAGCAGCTTCAGAGTCGGGGACCTTTAACCCCATCAACCACCTCTGAGAGGTCCACAAGGCACTGGCCGGAGCCCAGGCGAGGCGGCGGTGGTGCTGCAGCCATCCCAGCAAAATCCCAGCGAGCAGAAGATGGATGAGAGGGCCTCAGGGAGTCGTCTGGACTTTGGGCTGAGAAGGAAACCTGTCACATCCAACCTACACGTCCTGCATTTTTATCTCTCCAGAGTTTTCCTTTCTAATTTATCAGAACAAACTGGATAACCCCGAAGCAGCCCTAGAATTTCACAGCCTGTAGGAATAGCATGAGCAAGACACGAATTGCACCAGTGCAATCAAAGATGGGCCCCTCCAACCTTCCAAACCGGCGTCACTGAGCCAGCACAGCCTGAGCAGGAACGATAGCTTGGAACCACATGGCAGCATTTCCTTCCCATCCAGCTGAATTGGTGAAGCATCAAGGGAAGAGAGCCAGGTATGACCTGACCCTGGTGCAATTCTGACACAGCCACTGGAGTTATGCCAGGGAAAGGCAAATCAACCTATTTAACTGACCCCCCAAAAAAAGAATTCAGAATTCTGCACTCCCATAGAAACACCATCATGTCCTTTGTTCCCAGCAAAACACTGGCACTGAGCAAAGCTCCAAGGTGAGGCCACCTTGCCTGCAGTCATCATGAGCCACATTGCAGCTCCCAGCTGAGACACCTCCAGCCTGGAACGTGCTGAGGTTGGGGTGACAGATGTGTCACATGGACACAGATGGTCGGCTGTGCCCTGAGCAAGGCTGGGAGAGCTCCCTGCTCCTCCTGTGAGCCCAGGATGGGCTGGAGTGCCCAGGAGAGAGCCAGGGTGGTGGAACTCCTGGAAATGCTTGGATTTCCCTAAGCAGAGAGGTCAGGGGATAAAGCCCTCCCCGGATGTGCATAAGGAAATGTGTGCTGGGCAAGGCTCGTCTCACCCAGGGCAGCTCGGACCCATCTGCTCGTGTGTCACCTCCTGGGGTTTCAGTGTGCCATCACCCCGTGCTGGTGGTGCCTGTGGCACAGATCTCTGATTCACACCATTGCTCTGGCCTGGTTTTCCCTCTGCACTGCCCGCTGCTGCTTGGCCTGCAATTTAAGTAGGAAGATGAACATTTCCATGCTCTAGCAGCCTGAGGGGTGCAGAGCAATGAGAATCCAGTTGTCTCTCTGACTCTAAAATTTCTTACGGAGATTTTATGAGTGATTTCCAATTACTTCAAAACTTCATCTTCTCTACTGCTTTACAGCAGCCTCCACAAATGCTGTGGGCTTTATGCTGTTCTCGGCTGCAATTCCCATCTGCTGTTGGAGCAGGGAATTTGGAGATGTCATTCCCTTATGGAATGGTTAGGCCATGGAAAAGCCATGGAAAAGGGCAGATGGAGGGTTCTAAGCCAGTGTAGTGTGGGAAGCCTCATTCCAGCAGGCCAAAACAACGGGATCAGCTCCCTGAGCAAAGCAGAGTCAGAATTGGGTGTGACACCTTTGCAAGTCAGCTTTGCACCCAAGAGCACACATGAGGCTGATTTTGGGGAGTCTCAGAGTGCCCCCACAGGAAAGAATCCAGGGTGGCTTTGGTACGGAGGAAACAAAAGGTAAACTAGCAGCACCAGTGTGTTTCCCAAGAAAATTTACCCTTTCCTTTTTGGTTTTCCACAACAACCTGTGAAAGTGCCCAGAGCTCTGAGAGCACCAGGAGGTGTGACCGAGCTGCTTCATGTATTTGCACAAAGCTCCTGGGTAGGTAGAGCCCGAGAGCCGACCCTGCCGGAGGAATCCCGGCTCTGCAGAGTAGGGGGACAGCCCTGTCCCCTCCTGTCCCATCCTGTCCCCTCCTGTCCCATCCTGTCCCATCCTGTCCCATCCTAGAGGCTGCAGCACAGCCCTGCCCAGGCACTTGGCCTTTAAATTATTCCCACAGGGGCCAAATGAAAATAATAAAAGAATTTTTTCTTTTCCTGATGGAATTTATTTTAATCTGTATATAACTTGGCATTTTGGGCTAATTCCTTTCTTATTTTATTTCTTCCTTAACAGTATTTTCTTATTACGTTAGATATCATTCTTGTGAAGAAATCATGTTAATGTAAGTATGTAGTGAAGGACCAAAATTGTGTTGTTGAGGTTGGATGTTGGGTAAACAGGGAGCAGAAAGATTTTATCCATGTGCCAAATGACCCCAGTCAGTGCTGCCAGTGGTGCTGCCAATTCTCCAGACAATCCTCCCTCAGCTCCCCTTTGTCTTGAAGCTCCTGGAGCCTTGGAGGGAGGTTCCAGCAACTGGGAGCAGCACAGGAGGAGGAGGAGGAGGCTGGTGGAGATGCCCTGCCTCGATGGCCCTGCTCCAGGAGAACATGGAAATAGCCTTAAACCTGGGGATGGATCCATCCTGTCCCATTCCAGCTGCAGCTCCGTGACTCCTGGCAGCTGCTCGGAGCAAACCACGTGTCTGAGCCTCTCTCTCTGGCAGGGCCTGTGGCCCTGCCTGCCATATCTGTGGGCAGCAGTGAGCGTTTGTGTGCTCTGACCATGGTTTGTTCACCCTGGAAGAAACCTTAGGGCAGGTCAGCATTGCACTCTGCAGCACAGGGAGGTGACAGAGCAGCCAAGGGAGTGGCAGTGAGCTGGACACCAAAATGTGGGCCAATACTAAGGAATGCAAGTGTTATTGTGGGGATTTATTTGGGTTATTTATGGTCTCCCCATCCCTCTCTCAGCTCTGCTGCCAGTTGTGTCATTTCTCCAGAAGCAGCTGGTCAGGTCCTTCCTCTGACTGAGCTCGCACTGTCTCTGTCCCCCTTCCCTGGCTCTCCATGGATCTCCTGAAGGCCCCTGGCCAAGGATAGGGAGGTATTATCCAGCCAGGGATTGAGGACATTAAAAATATAGGGTTTAAAATCATTAAATGATATTTTTTTCTTTTCATATTTCCTAATCCAGTTTTCTCCCCATTACCTCTAGCTCGTGTTGTAGGATCTCCCGACTCCTCTAATTTAGCACTGATTACAAGTTTCAATTTTTCCCATTAAGATAAAGAAACAGGTAGACTTTACTTAACAGAACCTCTGTTAATCTCTACCTTTCATTGGATTGCACTTGGAACATGCTGCAGCTCACAGCAGGTGTGGAGGTTCCATTTTGCTGCTTTAGCAGAGAATCTTGTCTTTTCAAGGCTGCTTCCCGACAGGTTTGTGTCAAGGACATTCTGATATAGGAGCACTGCTGCCTTCCCAATGCTGGGGAAGCTCTGGGAGCTTTGGTGAGACGTGGAGCTGTAGTGTCCAACCCCAAGGACACACTGGGATCCAGGGCAGGTGAAGGTGGCAGGGATGGGAAGTGGCTGCAGTGTGTCTGGTAGCCAGAGCACCGCTCCAGGTGTGGCTTAAACCCAGAGCTTTGTGTAGGATCTATTTATTTAAAGTATTTTCACAGCCACAACAGCACAGGGGAAAGAAGAAGAAGCCCTGGGGATTTTTGGAGTGGACAGGTGGGGCTGGGAGCTGCACAGGGTTGAAGCATTGGTGCTCCATGAAGGGCCCTTTCTCTGGCCACAGCTGGACCTTCCTGCCTGAGCTGCTCAGGAAGGAGAATGTGGGTCTCGTGTCTGTGCTTCCCTGCTTCCCACCAACTGAGAGCTGGTGGTTGGTCCTGGTGTGATCGCTGTGGCTGCTGCAGACACCTGGGAGCTCTCCAGTGTGATGAGCTGAGGTTGTCCCATGGGATGTGCTGAGGCGCCAGGTCCTGCAGGACTTGTTGAGGCACCCAGTTCTCCTGCTGGGCTGCTGGCTTCTTCCCTGGGATGGGCCCTTTGGTGCTCCAGCTGCTCTGGGCTGGTGCCTTTCCAAGCTGTCCCAGGCCACCAGGCCCTGCCTCGCCAGGCACCTCGGGGACGTCGCTGCGCGGGAGCCCAAACCCAAACGGGGCTGAACAAACACCAGCTGGGTGTGCTCACGGGACAGACACCTGCTGGGGTCCTGTCCTCCCTCGGACAGTGCAGAGGAAGCTTTGCCCCATCCCCAATCAGCACTTAGACACTCAGTGGCCGCCCTTGGGAGCAGCTCCTCGCTGCCGTGGCGCGGACGGAGCCTTTCGAAAGCTCTTGCACAATGAGGTGAACGTGTTTGACTCTAAGCATCAAAGCACTGGATCGTGAGCCCCCCGTGCCCCCGCCCAGGTCAATCTGCTGACTTTCCACTCGGTTTTTCCGTGCTGTACTGTGTGTGTGTGTGTGGCGGGGGGCGAGGGGCAGCGCTGGGAGCCTGCCCGTGGTGGCAGCGCTGTCCCCAAGGGCAGGAGCGGCGTCACTCGGGTCAGTGCTGGCAACACAAGGGCAAAACCCTCTGCTCCTCGCCGGTGGTCAGTAGTGTTCTCACAAAGCCATGAAACTTCTCCGTAGTGTTGAGTGAAACTGTGACTAAAACGTTCTTGAATGATTCCGAGGTTCTTTTTTTCTCTTTCTTCTGTCGTTAATTCTTATTACCACTTTGGAAGAAGAAATTTTAAAAAATAAATAAATAAAAAATTAAAAATAATTAAAAAAAATATAAAAAAAAAGAATGAAAAAGAAAAAAAAGGCAGCTTTGATTTTCCAAATGTGCAATTCACATGTGAACAAAGTAATTCTGAAAGTAATTCTCAGTGTATTTTACATTCTCGTTGCTCTCTTCAAAGCAAGAGATGTTTTGCCCTGATGTCATTTCCAGCCTGCAGAAGATGTAATTTAAAACATATATATATTGTGCTTGCAAGAATCATAAATCTGTGCATCCTATGTCATTCCTTTTCCCATTGTTACAATACAGATATGATTTAGGTTGGATTTTTTTTTTTTCCTTTAGACCTGTATAGTGTTTTTTTAAATCAATTGTAAATGTCTGGTTTTCATATAATGTTTAAAAAACATTGAGAAAGAGGATGGTGCTTGTTCCATATCATTCTTGATTGTATATTGCTTCTGTTATGTTTATAAGTAAACTGTGCATGACTTGTGTTTAGCAGTCATTATTGTGTCCGTTTGTGAAATTTTTATTAAAAAGAAAAAAATTCCGTAGATGCACTTATTGTATATGTGATTAGATTTTGCGTCCGAGGCTCGAAGCCTCGAACTGCCAAGGAAGAAAGAAAAAGTGTTGGCAGTTATTAATTAATATGGAATCGCTTTGTTGGGAGCATAATGAAATAAAAGATATGAAGTGTAGAAAATAATTAAAAAAAAAAGGCAATTTTACAAATTTCATTTTGATGCTTGTGATAAAAGACAAATGTACTTGTGTAGAGAAATTCCTTTAAAATAATGAATAGAAAAAGCTGATTTTGAGGTTAATGCTGTAGAATAGGAATGTATACCAAATGTAATCTTTCCAATGCTACAATGAATTTATACATGAGATTGATATGCAATAAACCTGTGTGCTTTTATAAGCAGTGGTCCTGTGAGCTTCATTTCATGGAATAACCATGGAGAACATCCCAAATAATGGGACAGTGGGTGTGTCACTGTCTGGCTTTGCCACTCTGAAGTACCTGTGGAGTCTGATGTCCTGTGTGTGGGTTTGTAATATTCAAAAGACCCTCAAAAAATTAACTTATGGCCACCCCACTTGCTTCTGAGGTCAGCATCATGGAATCACACAGTGATTAAGGTTGGAAAAGCTCTCCAAGGCCATCCAGTCCAGCCTGTGCCAAATCCCCACCTTGTCACTTAGAACAGAGCCCTGAGCAGCACATCCAGGCTTTCCTTGGACACCTCCAAGGATGGGGACTCCAAACCTCCTTGGGCAGCCCCTTCCAATGCCTGGACATCTTTTCCATTAAAAAATTCTTCCTCATATCCAACCCAAACCTCCCCTGGCACAACTTTGAGGTTTCCTCTCATCCTTGTTTTCCTCCTGTCATGGAGTTGTGCAGAGCCAGAAAGTCCCCCCCAAGCCTCTCTTTTTGCCAGGCTGAGCCCTGCCAGCTCCCTCAGCTCCCTCCACTCCACACAAGATTTCTCCAGCCCTTCCCCCAGACCTGTGCCCTTCTCTGGAAATGTTTCAGCCCCGCAACATCTCTCTTGTTGTGAGGGGTCCAGAGGTGGACAGAGCACTCGAGGCCTCCCCAGAGCAAAGCAGGTGCATCACATCCCACTGAAGGGATAGGATGTTTGCAGAGGGAGGAGTGAGAGTATTCCAGGGGGGGAGAAAGTGTTGGGATGGGGCATCGGTGAGGTGATGGAAAATGTCAAGCATATTTCCTTTCACAACCAGAGAGCAGAGCAGTGAACTGCCCAGTGATAGAGGTCAGATGGTTCAGCTCCAGGGGACCCTGGGAGCAGAAATTACTTAAAAGCCGTGTCTTTGAGCTAAAAACCCCATTACACAACTGATGAATGGCCTCGCTTCAAAAAGTCATTCATGGTGATCAAATGATGGTGTCCCACATTCGGGATAATGGCCCTTCCCCGGAGATCGGGAGGGTTTCAGTAGGAGCTGAACCCTTGAGTAGGAGCCCTCCTCTCTCTGGAGCCTTTCTCCTTATTAGCCCCGGAGGGATAGGATAAAAAACCTATGGGATAAGAAAGCTGTGATAATGGGGCGATTGTCAGGCAGGCCCCGGAGTGGAGAGAACAGAGGCATTTAAAAGAATATTGCTGACAAGTGGACTTTGTCATGCACAGAGTGCTTGAGATTCACCACAAACAAGTGAGAAAAAAGCCCCATTTGGGGGATGGGGAGGAGCAGAACAGGGGGCCAAAAGAGAAGGTCAAGGAAAAGTCTGTTTCTAGTAAAGACACAGCATTGTTGAGCCTTACTGGGCAGCTGTCAGCAGCCTGACCCTCAGATCCTCTTTTCCAGTAGCTGCAGCGTCCAAAAGCAGCCGAAACTGATGTTCTGTGCATCCGGAGGGATCACTCGAGGTTACCTTTGACCACTGAAGACCCAGCTAAAGCGAGCATCAGACACGCCTGTAGCAAGAGACAGCTGGGCTGCTGAAGTACCGAGTGTGTGTCGGCCAGACCCCGAGGACAGCCCGGGCACACTCGTTTGTCACCCGTTAACGCGACAGGAGAACGACACCGAGCAATCCCCCGCCTTCAGGGACCTTGCAGATGCACCCTTGCACCTTAGGGGATGGGGAATGCCGAGACTGCAGGGGCCGGCAGCGACGCTCCGCGCAAACACCTCATTAACACTCATCAAGAAACAGCAAAACACTGTTCCTAGAGAAGCTTAATTTTTTTTTTATCCCTGGGAAGCCGCGGCGGCCCCGGGACGGAGCGCGGCAGGGAGCAGAGCGCGGGCCGGAGCCGGCACGGGACACCGGCAGCGGCTCCGGGCCCCGAGCGACACCCCCAGCCCGGCACGGCCTCGGGGGCAGGACCGGCACCTCCCCCGGTCCCGCCCCGGTCCCTCCCAGCCCTTCCCGGTCCCTCCCAGCCCTTCCCGGTCCCTCCCAGCCCTTCCCCGCCCGCCGCCGCCGCGCTGGCTCCGAGGGGCGCGGGTAGGTGCGGGCGCGGTGGGGTCGGGGCGGGGGCGCTGCGGAGGGACCGGGGACCCGGGGGAAGGACCGGCAGCGGCATCGGGACCGGCACCGGGGCAGCCGTGCGGGCGGCGGCCCCGAGCGAGCGGCTGCCGAGCGCCTTCCGGGGAGGGGACGGCGGGGACCGGCTGTCCCGTCCCTCCCGAGGCTCGTCCTGCCGCGGCTCTGTCCCCGCTGTCCCCGAGGGTCTCAGCGCCCAGCGGTGCTGGGGGGGGTTGGGTCCATCGCAGAGGGGTTTGAGTGCTTCCCAGGGTTGTATCCCGCGTGCTCTCGGCCCTTTTGGAGCCCTGCCCCCTGCACCGCAGCCCTGGGCACGCAGGGATGGAATCCACAGGCAGTGACGGTGCCTGTGCCCGTGTGCCACCGCGGGCAGCGACACGGGGGATCGATGCCCTGGGTGGCCACCGAGCCTCCCTCCACCCCAGCACCGAGAGCTGCGGATGCTGTGGCCCCCAGACCCTCTGGATTCAGGCATGTTTATTGTTACCAGGGCTTAAGATAAGCTCCATCCCCAGCTAGGATGGGGTTAAGAGCGGAATGTGGCGCTTTGCTCGTCCGCAGGACACTTGGCAGACCTCTGGACACAGAGCATATGTCCTGCATCCTAGGACAGTGGAAGGAGCAGCGTCTCTGTCAAATGAGCTGTTGTTGATGGGTCTGTGCTGTCCTCCTGCCAGTCATTCACGCAGGGGAAAAGCACGCTCAGCCTTGGTTTGTTTCCTGGTCTTTGAAAGGGAACAGCTTGGAGATGGCACTGGCACACAATGGGATCTCAGTTGAGGACAATTAAACCATAGCTTCTCCCGGAGTTATGTAATGGGCAGAGGGCATAAAACACTCTGTCTGTTCTGTAGAAAGGTACGTGGTTCTGTGTGTGGAACAGGAGGGGATGAGTGACCTTAACCCTGGCTGGGGAGCCCCAGGGAGTAGGGCAGGTGTTTTTGTGGGCGGCGTGGAGCCGCTCCTCGGCACGGTTTGGGGCAGGTACGAGCTTGGAGGAGCACACGGTTCATGGCCAGGCGCTGCTGGGGATTCCACAGCCCGGGGCAGGTGGCATTCAGGAGGACACAGACAGGCTGTGGTGGCTGGCAGCACCCCAAAGGGGAGTGAGGGAATACAGAGGTGTGGCAGCAGTGGGGATCAGGGAGGCTCCAGCCCTGCCTGGCTCAGGTCTGAGCCTGCCCGGAGCCTGCAGCACGGCCTGGCTGCTCCCGGTGCCTGACCAGGTCCTGGAGCCCCCAGGCTGGCCCTGGCACACGGTGGCCCCGTGAGGAGCGCGGGCGGTGACAGCATCCCGAATGTGTCCGTACAGGCCCTGCCTGCGGAGCACCCTGGGAAGGCGGAGGCCGAATCCTGCGCTGTCCCAAGGTTCCTGTGGCTCAGCATAAATTCCTGCTGCCTTACTGGGAGGTGTTCAGCCACCTGTCTGTCTGTCTGTCTGTCCTCAGCTTGCTGCTCCCCTGGGCCTCCGCCATGTCTCGGAGCCCCTCTCCTGCCTATGTGGATGACAAGACCTTGCTCCTGGAGTACCGATGCCACCCAGTGCAGCCGGTGCCCCCCAGCCCAAGCTGTGCCCCCGGGAACCGCAGCTCCACCACGGCTCCCAATGCCACCTCACTGTCACCACTGGCCTCCCCCACCTCGGCCGAGCCGCGTCGCATCATCCTCAGCACGGACAGCCCGGCCGCGCTGAAGGTGGGAACGCAGCAGCTCATCCCCAAAAGCTTGGCTGTCTCCTCCAAGCCCAAGAACAGCCCTTCCCGGCACCAGAGCTTCGGGGCGAGACGGGAACCCCTGAGCCCCGACCCAAAGCGGGTGGCCGTCCCCATCCTGGCCCCGGAGGCAGAGGGTGAGGATGATGGCGGAGGGGCCCTCAAGCGCAACCTGAGGAACATGTCCTACCGCGCGGCCATGAAGGGGCTGGACGCCGGGCTGGACACCGAGCTGGGGCCAGCCAAGGCCGCTCCCTCACTGAAACCCGTGTCTGAGGATGGCAGCGCCCTGCCCAGCCACAGCCCGGCCAGGAGCAAGGTGGGTTTAGCACCCGCTGTCACCCCTGTCAGGCAGGGGTGAGGTCCTGCTCTCCTGGTGGTGACAGAGGAGCTGCAGGGCCCACAGCTCCGGTCAGCTCTAGGGCTGGTTTGCTGAGCCTGGTGTCATGACTGGTGCCTTGGGAAGCTCCGTGTCACCAGCAGATGCTGCAGGTCCCTGGAGAGCCTGGGAATAGCTGACATGGCTTTCGTGGGGAGTGGAGCTGGACACTTGGCAGGCGGCTGCGGGATGTTTGCAGGGTGCGGCTGGCCGGGTGCGCAGCTCCAGTTGTACACAGATGTGGGTGAAGCACGTCTGGGGACAGGGAGACTCCAGAGCAGGCAAAGTCCAGAGAGAGAGATTTGACAGCAGCAGTGCAGGTACAGAATGGTTCTGAGCGTGACCCTGGGTACGGGAGGTGAAAGCTGAGTCACCTGGGTAAGGCAAACAGAGCTCAGACAAAGCCAGGCTGAAAGAACAGGGTGGTGTGGGCTGACTGGCACAGGTAACTCCCCCTTTTCCTGAAAGTTTTCCCAGGGCCTCAGAAGTGTGGTAACCACAGCAAGCTCTCCTCTTGCCCTTGCAGAGAACCCTCGGAAGGAAGCGGGTGCAGAAGCGTGGTGGCTCCTTCAAGGACCGTGAGTGCTCCTGGCCACTCTGCCTCAGCCAAGCAAATCCCTGCTTGGCTTCCCTTCCCCCCTGTGCTGCTCCCTGCCCGTGGCCTGGGGCCATGGCTTTTGTCTCTGTTTCCCCGAAGCAACAGGAGCATTGCTGCCCTGCTTTCCCACTCCTGGGGCTGATCACGCTCCAGTTGCTGCCATGCTTGCAGATAGATAGTTCCCAGGGAAAATGGGAGAGCTGTGGGAGGCTGTTGGGAGCAGGAGCCGCTGGGTGATCCGTGCAGTGCAAAGTCCAGCCTCATCAGGGAGTTTCTGGCCCGGGCTCACTGGCACTTGTGGCTCGCAGCCAACAGGGCCGGGCGGCCGTGGTGGGAAGGAAGGGAAGCCGTGGGCTGGGAGAGGCTGCTGTGTTGACCTCGTGTCTTCTCCTCCGCAGAGCCCCGGCTGTATCAGGAGATCCGTGAGAGAGGTCTGAAATCTGTCAGCCATGAGTCAGACGAGGACTTGCTGGAGGAGTCCCTGCCAGAGGAGCCATCCTCTCTGGGCTCCACGATCATGGTGCAGAGCTACCGCCCGGCCCAGCTGACCTGGAGCCAGCTCCCAGAGGTAGGGGCAGCAGCTCGTGGGGTCTGAGAGCTGTGAGGGGATAATTCCATATCATTAGTCCTTGCACTGGGATGTTCTGGGTTGTCTGGGTTGTCCAGCCCTGGCTGGCACATGCAGGGTCTGCCCAGGGCTGTTGCTGCAGGTGCTGCTGCTGTGGTTTGGCTTCACCCACAGCTGCAGGGAAGGTGGGTGCTCCTTGCTGGGCTTCCCCTGGACTGTGGGGAGAGCAGTCTTCATCCAGGGAGCTGCTGGGGGCTGGGGGCCAGGTGATGCTGCAGGGGGGGTGATGCAGGAGTGACTGGTGATGGGCAGTGGTGGTGGTGAGTGGTGGTGTGGGGTGGGTTCTGATGGGTTGTGATGGCTTGTAATGGTATGTGATGGGTTGTGACAGTGTGTGGTGGGTTGTGACAGTGTGTGGTGGTGGGATGTGCAATGGGGCAGCTGACACAGCCCCAGACCGCACTAGAGGGCGTGCAAGGACCATTGTTCCTGCTCATCCACAGGTTCTGGAGTCGGGCATCCTGCAGAGGATCTCACCCGAGGAGCGCAAGCGGCAGGAGGTGAGAGAGGCCTGGGATATGCCTGGGAGTACAGCAGAAGCACCAAAGGCTGTGGGACACACGTGCCTCTGTCAGGGCTGGCTCCAGGTGGAGCTGGGCTTGGCTCAGCTCATGGTGCTGCTGCTTCCAGCTGCTCCAGGACTGGGCAGTGCTGGGAGGGCTCACCTGCACAGATTGGTGGGGAAACAGGCAGCTCCGCTGGATGCTGATGGGAAGGGAAAACATCTTCATGGCTTTTTAACAACTGAATGTCCTAAAACACACTGGGATTATTGGTATTGGCCAGGCCATGCATGAGGTGACAGAAACCAACATGGAGGCAAGTCATTTCCAGTGGCTTTTTGCCAAGAGAGTATAAATAAGATTTAACAATTAATTTCCAGCTTTGTCAGTTTATGCTGTTGCATCTTCCCTTCTTTCTCCAGGCAATGTTTGAGATCATCACTTCTGAGTACTCCTACATGCACAGCCTGAGCATCCTGGTGGGCCACTTCATGAAGTCAGAGGAGCTGAAGGAGACCATGACTCAGACAGAGCACCACCACCTCTTCTCCAACATTGGGGACATCCTGACAGTCAGCACGAGGCACGTGGGGCCTGGGGCTGGAAGCAGGCAGGCCTGGGAGGGGACCCTGAGCTTTTATTTGTAGTGCTAAACCAACCATCCCTTGGATTGTTGAAGGTACTCGCGGGGAGGTGGGGAGGAAATGCCTTGGAAGCCAGTGCTGGGCGAGCTGTGTCCGTGTGGGAAAGCAGCAGCAGGAGGATGCAGCAGCCCTGGGAATGGCTGTGGGGGCGTTGAGGGGTTGTGGCTTCCCAATGGGGCAGAAACGAAACCTCATGGAGGGCTGAGGTGGAGGAGGGATCCCGTGCAGGAATGGAGGAAGTGTGTGCCTCTGGAGAAGGCGTGGGTGTCTCAGCTGCTGGAGCTGCCCTGCCAGAAGGGATCCAGGCTCCATCTCCTCTGGGAAAACTGGGGAGAAGCTGCAGTGGGAACATTCAGTTTGTCCAGCCCTAGTGAGTCATGTGGTGAGGTTGTTTTAATTCTCTCCTCAGCTTCTTTGAAGACTTGGAGAAGCGACACCAGGAGCACCTCCTGATCCCTGATATCAGTGACATCGTGGAGGAACATGCCTCAAAACACTTCAACCCCTACATCAGCTACTGCTCCAATGAAGTCTATCAGCAGAGGACACTGGATAAGCTGCTGTGAGTACAGGGCTTGTGCTGGCCATGGAATTTTCTCTGAGGGGCTCTGGGCTCCAGGGATTGCAGAGGTCACTAACACATAAGGACACAGATGGGCCTTGTTCATCTCCAGGCCAAGTCTGAGTCTGTTGTTGGTACACCTGTGGCTTTACCCACCTTTTGGAGGGCTCAACATCTCTCTGGGTGCTTTCCCACCATCTGCTGTGGGATCAGTCCCGTTTCTTCCCAGCTGGGTACTCCGAGCCTGGCAGAGTGACAATGAGCACCCCAGGCAGCACCATCACTGCTCTGCATTTCCCATACATGAAGAGCTGCTGGAAAATCCTGACAACTGAAGAACAGAGTTAATGGAGCTTTCTTGTCCTGTTCCAGAACCACAAACCCCTTATTTAAAGAGACCCTGAAACAAATCGAAAGGAAACCAGAGTGTGGAGGCCTGCCAATGATCTCATTTCTCATTCTGCCCATGCAGAGGGTAACACGGCTTCCTCTGCTCTTAGATGTAAGTAGTCACACAGTGACACTGCTTGGACCCTCTGAAGAGGTGACTCTGCTATTCCCTTTGTTTGCTGAGCCCAGGACAGCTTCTGCTTGGTCTTCCAGCCCTCTGGAGCTGGGCCCTGGATGCTGAGCCTGGATGCTCCTGTATTCAGGAGAAGCATTTGGATAACTCTCAGGCACACATTGGATTCTTGGGGTGTCCTGTGCAGGGCCAGGAGATCCTAATGAGTCCCTTCCAACTCAGCATATTCTGTGATTCTCTGATTTTTATCCAGAGCAATCTGCTTCTCTGGGGGCTGTCTCAGGTGTGCAGCTTGAAGCTCTGTGAATAACACTTCATTTCTTGGTACCACCCATCTGGGCGACCTGAGCTTCTTCTCTGCCCTATCTGGGTCCCCGGGTGGGGTGGCACAAGTGTCCTGATTGATGGGTGGTCAGGCAGCCATCCTGGAATGGAATGAAAAGCAGGTCTTGCATTCTTCATGGAAATCTGCTCTAAATGGCAAAGCTGCTGGATGTGGGATTTCCAGTAACTGCTCCCAATCTGTGGTGGGTTGCAGGGGTGAGGGCCAGGCACGTATCAGACATGAAACCCCAGATTCACGGCTCCCAGCACTGCTAAACCTTCCTTTGACCATTGGGAGCAGCTCAATCAACATGCAGCATCCTGAAATCCCGGGGCTGTGGCTGATGCTCCCTTCTCTGTGCTGCAACATCACTAAAACGTCTTATCTTGGAATTCCAGACCATCCAGCAAAAAACAAACGCAAGCACCGCAGCGTATGGAGCTGCCACCCGCGCTGTGAAGGCCATCAGCAAGGTGAGGCCCAGCTGCCAGCCCTCCACCTCTCCTCCTGCCAGCTCAGCCCTCAGGAGCACTGATCCAATGCTGCCATTCCAGCCTCTCATCTCCCTCCAAGCATCAGTTCACTTGAGGCTCCTCTGCTCCAAACAGCTGTCGGATGAACACTTCTTTCCCCTTCTCACCTTTGTCACCTGATCTTGGTTCGTTCCTTTTTCTTATCCTCTTTTCTTCTCTCCTCTTTGGCCCACCTTTGTCCTTCTTGAGACAACTCTCGCCGTTATTTTTGGGGATTTGGGCAAAGGGCAGTGAATGAAGCACAGAGGGAAGTGTGGAGTGCAGGAGTCACGAGCAGTGTCCATACTCCTGGATCTCATCTCCCTGTGTTTTCCCAGCCACTGGTCAGTCACAAGAGCCAAAGGGCCACAGAGACTGCGACCACCACCGTGCCAGTGGTGACTCTTCCTTTCATTCCCCTGAAGAGCAGCTCTTGGCAGCACATTCCTGCTGCTCCCAGTCTGTCCTGCTCTCACATCCAAACAGAGTCCTCCCTTCTGTATAATTGTCCACCCTCCTGCCTTGAGCTTTTCTCAGATGATTAATTCTTCCTCTTCCTGTTGCTCCTCAGTTTTGGTGCAGGTTCACTTGAGTCCTTCTCCAGGCAGATCCCATGTGCCATCTCTGTCCAGGAGAGCATCCCATTGTCTTTTCCCAAACCTGGCATGAAGCCTGTGCCAGGATTTGTCTGTCTCTCCTGCTCAGGGCAGCAGGACAGTCCCTAGTGCTGGGGGTGGTGTGGGAGATGGGTGGGCTCAGTGTCCGACCCTTCCCCGCTTCCCTTGGGATATTTTTCTCTTCCCAGCTGGTCAAGAGCTGCAATGATGGAGCTCGGGCTATGGAGAGGACAGAGCAGATGTACACCTTGCAGAAACAGCTGGAATTTGGGAAGAAGAAGGTGAGGTCTTGTGGAAGTGGTGGTGGGAAGTCTCCTGAGGCCTGTTTAGTCAGGTGCGAGCAATGCTGGGAATCTTTGTGGGAAGCCTGGACTGGGCTGTTGGATGCAGGAGTTTTTAAAGGATGTAGTAAAGCCATGGCAGTGTCACCCGCTGTTGGGGTCCAGGGTCTGGGTGTGCTGGAGCAGGGTGCATGGCTGCTCTGCCTTCCACCCGCCCCCTTTTTAAAAGACACTTAAACACACGTGGTGTGTCCATCCCAACTGAGCCCAGGGCCACTGCAGGTTCACTTCTTGCCTTGATTTTGCCTGCTGCTGGTGAGGGGGGCAGTAACTCAGGCTGTTCCTGGTGCTGTTCCAGCCCTTCCCGCTGATCTCGGTGTCCCGGTGGCTGCTGAAGCGGGGGGAGCTGCACCTGCTGCTCTCGGAGGAGGCCGGGATCTTCCGCCGCGGTGCCGGCCGCCTCTGCCACCTCTTCCTGTTCAATGACGTCCTGATCATCACCAAGAAGAAGAGGTGAGGCTGCAGGGAGGGCCCTGCCTTCCCCTGGATAACAGCTAGGGGATTAAACCCCAGTTTCCCGAGCAGCACGTACCAGAGAAATCTGTGAGATTCCTGTTTTCACCTGTTTGAGGTGACACCCTTGTCAGCCAGAAGAGAAGCGCCCAGTCCCATTGGTGGCTTTGCCTCGGTGGGTGGGTGGCCAGCAAGTCCCCAGAGCCATGTCCCACCCTGAGCATCACTCCAGGCTGCTCTGGAAATGCCTGCTGAGCCTCCTGTGCGAGGCTGGGATCTGGGAAGTGGCCCAGACCCCACAGCTGAGGCTCTGATCCCATCTGTGCCACAGCGAGGAGAGTTACACGGTCATGAACTACGCCACACTGGACCAGGTCACTGTGGAGAAGGTGGAGAGCTCAGATCCACCCTCCCCTCCTCCTGGCAAGGCCGGTGGGCACCTGCTCCGAGTGGTGCTGGAGAAGGACAGTGAGGGCCGGCGGGAAGAGGTGGTGCTGTCAGCAGAGACGCTGTGAGTGCTACACTGGGGTTTTGCTCTGGCTCCTGGGGTGAACTGGTGCCCTGGGAGTCTTCTGAGGCTTCTGCAAATCTCCCTTTACCCCCATGCTCCTTCTCCCAGAAATGGGGATGTGCACAGGCTTCTCCCAGGCTCTGTTCCTTCCTCTCTCTTACATTTCTCATATAATTCCCATATCAGCTTCCCCTGTCCAAGTGAAGTGAAGCAGCTGGGCCTTGTGTGCCACTTGGGAAGTGTCCTTACCTTGAATAGCCTGATCAAATGCTTGTCCAATTTGACTCCCCGGGAAAGCATTCATCCTGCTGGGAATGTCCCAGCTACTGCTGGCCACAGGGATGCTGTCCCAAGGCTTTCTTTGTGTTTTCCTCTGGCAGGAGTGACCGGGCCCGGTGGATCGCAGCGTTGATGCACAGGGAGAAGGAAAAGCCCGACACCACTCCCAAAGGAGGTACCGTGTGCCAGAGGGCAGCCTGGCTCTGCTAGCATTCCCTGTTACACTGGAGCATTTGCAAGCCCAGGTTTCTGCCTGGTTCTCCTCTATTCCTGCCAATGGAGAGGAAAACCCCACACCTTGCTCCTTAGGAGTTGCCTCCCAGGAAGTTATCAGTCACAATTAACTTTAAATACATTTCCTGGGAGGCACAGGAATTCCAGGAATGCTTTCAGCCCTTGTTAGAGGAGGTTTGACAAGCTTGGAGGGATAAGGGGCAGGGACAGGAGGGAATGGAGCATGCTGTGCTGTGGAGCACTGGGTGGGCAACTGGGGGGTCATGGCTGATCAAGGGGCTGTGCCTCACTGTCCCTGCTGTCCCCTGTCCTGCAGACCTGAGCCAGGTGGAGATCACCCGTGCCTACCTGGCCAAGGAGGCGGACGAGCTGTCCCTGCAGCAGGCAGATGTAGTCCTGGTGCTGGGGGGAGAGGATGGTGAGTGCCAGCGAGCACGGGGCTGGGGCAGGGGCAGGGGGAACTCTCAGTGATCCCCGGGGATTTTAGTAATTGCAGAAGCTTCCAGGAAGCCCTGGCTGCTGATGAGACTCATGGCACTCACTGGCTGGTGCTGTGTCTCAGCAGGTGACAGTGGGTCCTGGGGGGCTGAGGGAGGTGGCACTGCCATGGGCAGCCGTTGTGTTCCTTGGGGTGGCTCCTGTGTGCAGGCTGTGCCCGGCACCAGCAGCAGAGGCCTCAGAAGTGAGAGAAAAAAATCCCCCCCAGAACAGGCAGTAAATCAGAAACCTCCTCCCCTGCCATCCCCGGATGCCTCTAACCAGCACCTCCAAGGGAGGAGAGTGGTGCATCCACAGGATCCATGGCCCTTCCTGGCCCTGTCACCTGCTCTGTTCTCTCCCAGGCTGGTGCTGGGGGGAGCGGCTGCGGGACGGGGAGCGGGGCTGGTTCCCCCAGGCCTGTGCCCGGCCCATCACGAGCCGCGTGGCCGCGGAGGGCAACGTGCGGCGCATGGAGCGGCTGCGCATCGAGACCGACGTGTAGGGACAGCCCCGAGGGACCCTCTGCCTCAGGGAGCTCCAGACCTCTGCAGACTGAGCCCATGAGGAGGCAGCAGCAGAGCCTTTCTTCCTGAGCTGTGCTTGTCTCGGGTGGCAGATCCCATCGGCCAGGACAGGTCCGTGTGGCAGCTGGGGCACAGCAGCTGCTGCAGTGAGAGCTGGCGCCGGGCACTCCTGGCAGCGCTGGCACCGGTGACCTGGAACAGGCTCCGGGAGCAGCCGAGGGCTTGGCTCAGGTTGGAAAGGCTGGAGCTGTTCTGGGCTCTGAGGTGCCCGTGCCACCGTCTCCGTCCCCGCTGGCAGCTGGGCCAGCACCTGCTGCACACTTGGTGTGGGGAGAGCACACCCCACTCAGGGATTGTTAGGAGCTGAAATCTGGGTGCTTGGCTTATTCCTCAACCCAGTTTTTGCTCCTGTTTCTTTTTTCTGGCCCTCTCCCCAACAATAATTCTTGTGCCCTTCAGGCAGAGCCGTGCCCTGCACAGGTGAGGTGATGCCAGACACCTTTCAGTCCCTTGATAAAATATTTGATGCCAGAGTTGTTCCCATGGACTCAGCTCTGGGGCCAGGAAGGAGATATGCTCCAGGCAGAGGGGGAAGCAGGGGCAGGATGAGGATGCTGCAGCTCCCACTTGCCTTTCCCTCCTCCCAGCCTGGGGAGGGTGTTCTGCCCAGGGCTCATCCCTTCACACCTCGTGCAGGGGATGTGGCAGCTACAATTTTGGGGTGAGCCAGCCCCATACACTGCCAGCTTCACATTCACAGGGGCAGCGTTGATGTCTGTTCTGATCAAACTGTTAAATTGTAAATTAAGGTAACAATAAATTCTTGGATACCAATGAACCATGTGTTCTCTGTTAGTGGTGAGTGTCCCTGAGCATGACAGCTCCAAGGAGCCAGGTTGTCCCAACTGTGAGCCCTAAAAAGAAGCTTCATTCTGCTGGTGGCATTGCTGTGGCCTCTGCATGTTCTCACAAAACACGTGCACCTCATTAAACACCC
The DNA here is from genome assembly GCF_049639895.1 of Pseudopodoces humilis. Classification (NCBI taxonomy): domain Eukaryota; kingdom Metazoa; phylum Chordata; class Aves; order Passeriformes; family Paridae; genus Pseudopodoces; species Pseudopodoces humilis. The sequence continues at coordinate 4,281,106 of NC_142223.1, read as the reverse complement.
TCCAGAGCCCCTGCCAGCCTGCTGCCACCTGGAGCAGCTGTCAGGTGCATTTGACTGAGACAGACAAGTTAAGTAAAAACTCAGCCAGGCTTTCTGTTTATTTCTTTTAGCTGTGGAGAAAGTAACATTTTTCATCAGTGCTAAATTAAAGAAGATCCATAAAGAGAGGCAGTACAAGAAAAGAGGAAGCAAACAAACTGGATTAAGAAATATGAACAAGAAAAGAACTATATATAAAATAGAGGGCTGCTGCAGTCCCATGCTCAGACACGTGGTTTGCTCCGAGCAGCTGCCAGGAGTCACGGAGCTGCAGCTGGAATGGGACAGGATGGATCCATCCCCAGGTTTAAGGCTATTTCCATGTTCTCCTGGAGCAGGGCCATCGAGGCAGGGCATCTCCACCAGCCTCCTCCTCCTCCTCCTGTGCTGCTCCCAGTTGCTGGAACCTTCCTCCAAGGCTCCAGGAGCTTCAAGACAAAGGGGAGCTGAGGGAGGATTGTCTGGAGAATTGGCAGCACCACTGGCAGCACTGACTGGGGTCATTTGGCACATGGATAAAATCTTTCTGCTCCCTGTTTACCCAACATCCAACCTCAACAACACAATTTTGGTCCTTCACTACATACTTACATTAACATGATTTCTTCACAAGAATGATATCTAACGTAATAAGAAAATACTGTTAAGGAAGAAATAAAATAAGAAAGGAATTAGCCCAAAATGCCAAGTTATATACAGATTAAAATAAATTCCATCAGGAAAGGAATTATTATTTTCAGTTGGCCCCTGTGGGAATAATTTAAAGGCCAAGCACCTGGGCAGGGCTGTGCTGCAGTAGAGGGGATGGGGATGGGGATGGGGATGGAGCTGTCCCTCTTCTCTGCAGAGCTGGGGTTCCTCTGGCAGTGGCTTCACCTGCCCAGGAGCTTTGTGCAAACAGTCAAAGGGGCCCGGGGCCCTGGCCAGGTGATATGGTGACATTGGAGTGGTGACATTCCCTGCTGCTGCAGATGGCCAGCTGCTGTCTCTGACTGGAATGGCAAAATAACAGGATTCAAGGCTGGGTGAGATCATTCCAACTGAGATCTGCATTGACCAGATGTGCGAGCACTTTGTCTCCATCCACACAGTATCTCTGATTGCCACACTTGATTTGGGCTTCCTTCTTCTTGGAGTGAGTGACAGGGCACCACCATAGACTGACAAACTCCTGGCATGAAGAACAGGCTCCAGGTCCCTCCCAAGCTTGTCCAGCACAGCCTGTTCTGTTGGCAAGGAGGCAGCAGCTCTGCAGGTGAGTGCTGGAGCCCTCACATGTTTTCCCCTGGCAAATGGTCATTTACAGTAAAACACCACAGAAAGTTCAAATTTAAAAAAAAAGAAAATTCAAGTGAGGTGGTTCATCCACAGGAGGCCCAGTCTCAGGAGAGCCGGGCACTGTGAGCCATCAGTCCTGACAATGCTGTGGTGCAGCTTCCCATAAATATTGATGCATAAATACCTGATTTGGACCACAATTTCAGCCCCCTCCCCAAGCCCAGCACCCAAAAGTTGAAGGCCAGCAATGTGTCACAAGCTGTCAAAGTCCACTGTCCCCTGACCAGAACTGATCCCTTCTGAACTGGTCACCTGGTCTCTGGCCAAAGGCACGCACTGGTGTGGGCACACGTGTCCTCACGGCCAGCCCGCGCTGGCACAGTGAACTGGTTATACTGGGCACTTCAGCCTCACTCAGACCACCCCAAAAGCAGCAGCTGGGGCTGTTAGGAGACAAGAGCTGCTCATGTGGCTCATAAATGAGTTCATTACAGGTCATTGGCTTCTTCAGGTGGCTGCTTGGTTGAACCAAGGGAGTGCTCCCAGAGCAGGACCTACTTCTCTGCCGGCCAGAGCCCCCCCGGGGGTGGTGGTGGCCTGGTGGGAGGCAGGGATGGCGTGGCTGGAAGGGAAAGACAGGACAGGTCAGTCCTTGCTGTCTACAGCCCTGCTGCAGGGCTGTATCCTCCACATGGCTGCCCTGCCTGGGGGCACATCCTCCTCCCCACTCCCCTCCCCACTGGGAGCTGGGAACACTGGTCCCTGTCTGTCGGTTTGGGTCAGACCCTCCTGCCCAGCACCCACAGGGGTCACTCTGAGCCAACAGGTTCAGTGATGGTTTGGGCAGAGGTGAGGAGTTTGGGGCTTTCCACTGCGGTTGGTGCACGGGATCTTTGTTCCAGCATGCTCATTAGAGAGTGGGATGTGCCCTGGCTTTTCCAGGGGCACATTTGGGGTCAGGCTGCTAAACAGCTTTGTTTCCGAGACTTTAGAAACCTCCCTCATGGCTGCAGCAACAGCAAACAGATCAGACCAACCGAGGGGCTTGGGAAGAGGCAGGTGCTACGTAAGTGACCAGACTGAGCCGATTTACTGCTCCCAAACCCAACCCCGGGGCAGGACCCACAGCTTGAGCACAGGTACAGCCTCCCCTCGGGTTCTGTTGCCCCGGGATACCCCACCAGCAGCATTGGCTGCACCTGTCCCTTCCCTGCCCTCACCTTCCCGGCAGGTGGGTCCCGTGTGGCCGTTCAGGCAGAGGCACTGCCCGTTCCTGGCGTTGCAGTAGGAGCTGCCGGGGGCACACTGGCAGGGCAGGCGGCAGTCGGGGCCGAACTGCGTGGGCCGGCAGTCTGTGGAGGGCACAGAGCTGCTCAGGCTGCTGTTGCCTGTGGCAGCAGCCGAGCAGGAATGCTCAGAGTTTTCCCGGGATGCTGCAGGCAGAGCAGCTGGGTGCTGGGTGCAGGATAAGGTACAGAGAGTTTTGCTGTGGTGACACAGGACATCAGAGCATCCCCAGACCACCAGGACTTCCCTTCAGTCTTTGGTCCTCAGCTTTTTGACCGTGTCAATCTGAACACACGGGCTCTAGAGGCTGGGGGAGAATTTCCGATCAGATCTGACTAGGAGCAGGGTCCAGAGAGGCGAGTGCGGCTGCCCCTCTCTCTCTAGGAGGTGCCTCACACCAGAAGAAAGCCCCTTCCAGCTTCCTGGGATCAAAACCCCCGTCACACAGCCTTCTTCCTCCCCTGCCCAGCTGGGGCTCAGCTCACCTACAGCACACGTGGGGCCGGTTTTGCCCGGAGGGCACAGGCAGCGCCCCGTGGTCGGGTCGCAGGGGACATCGCTGGGGCAGTCACAGAGCCGCTGGCACCCCTCGCCGTACGTCCCTTCCTTGCAGCCTGTGTGAGACACGGAATACAGCCCTGCCCTGCGTGCCCATCCCTCGGGATCCCCGGGAAGGGCGAGGAGGACGGGCGGTACCTGTGTGACAGCGCTCGCCCCGCAGCCCAGGGGGACAGCGGCAGCGCCCGGTGGCGGGGTCACAGCCAGCCCCGTGCTCGCAGTCACAGCGCTCCCGACAGCCCTCTCCATGGAAACCCGGGGGACAGCCTGGCACGGGAAAAGCTCATTAGAGCACGGGTGGGTGGAACTGTGCAGCAGAGCCTCGGCCAGCCCAGCAGGGAGAAGCAGAGAGCCTTTCTGCCCGGCGGATGCCCAGGCGCTCCAAGGGCCGGTCGCAGAGCCCCGCGTTCAGCTGCCCGGCATTTGCTCGGTCCCCAACACCTCCGGGCAGCGGGGACGTGTGTGCCATGGGAGGGAACCGCTGCGGGGACCAGAAATCGCCTCTCTGCCGCTGCTGCCTGGGAAGGGCTCGCTGGGAAACCCTCGGGAAAGGGAGAGCCCCGCGGTCCTGCTCTCCGGACGAGCTTTAGAGACGCCCCCATGCCCCCAGGCGAGGCTGTCCCCGCCGCCAGCACTCACTGTGTTCGCACAGGGGCCCGTAGTGGCCGGCGGGACAGCGGCAGGTCCCCGTGGCCGGGTGGCAGGTGGCGTTGTGCAGGCAGGAGCAGCGCAGCTGGCAGGCGGCACCGAACCTTCCCGGAGGGCATTCTGCGGGAGAGAGGGAGCTGCAGAGCTGCTCAGCAGCCCCACACCGGCGCTTCAGAGGGCTGCGCCCGGCCAGGGCTGGCACGAGTGGGATGCAGCAGCTGGAGCCGGGATGTGAGCTCCACAGTCACCGGCTCGGTGCGGGACAGCCCATGCGGACCGGAGTTACCTAATTCGCAGGATTTCCCCGTCCACCCCGGTGCACACGAGCAGGAGCCATCGGCCGGGTCACAGAGGCCCCCGTTGCGGCAGGAGCAGGGCTGCTGGCAGCCCAGCCCGTAGCGGTGCTTCTCACAACCTGCGGGGCCAGAGGCATTGGCGGTGGGCACAGCGACCGCGAGCTGAGAGCAAGGAAATCAGCTCCAGCACCTTTCCCAACGCGCTGCCCCACAGTCCTGATGCACGGCCCCACGGCCCACACTTGCCTTGCTCACAGGTGGGGCCAGCTCTGCCGGGAGGGCACACACAGTCTCCGGTGACAGGGTGACAGGGAGCACCGGCCCCACAGGGGCACAGCCCTGCACAGTCCTGGCCGTAGCGGCCAGCGGGGCATCCTGGAGGGAGGAAAACCTCGGTCAGGCCGGAGCAGGGCTGGGGAGGTGGGAGGTGGGAGAGGGAAAGTTTTGCACAGCACTGGAGCTGAGCGATGGGAGGCAGAAAGAGCCTCCAGCCCTGCCCTGCTGTGCCACAGAATCACAGGATGGTTTGGGTTGGAAGAAACCTTAAAGGTTATCCGTTTCCAATCCCTCTGCCGTGGGCAGGGACACCTCCAGCTAAGCCAGGTTGCTCCAAGCCCTGCCCAGCCGTGGCTGTACAGCAACACAGCGAGGGCACGGTGACAGGAGAAATCTCTTTATCGTAAAATAAACAGAGCAGAAAAACGTTTCTGTGGCTAAGGCAGACAGCAAACACGGTCATCTGCAGGCTCATTCCCTGGGACACAGCAGGAGGGCACTGCTGCCAGGCCAGGTGGACAAAGGACACAAGGAGCTCTCCTCAGGAGTCAGTCCTTGGTCTGCTGCTCATCGCCCACAGGGTCAGCAGCCTTTCTGTGGGCAGGGTCTGCATCTCCCACCCCTCACATGCCCCTGAGGAGGCTCCCCTGCTTTCCCAGCCCCTGTGGCTGAAGCGGTGCTCACCAATGCCGCAGTCAGCGCCGATGAAGCCCGGCGGGCAGTGGCACATCCCCGTGGCAGTGTCACAGCGGCCCCCGTTCTTGCACTGGCACGGCCTCTCGCAGTCACGGCCGTACCACCCCGGGGAGCACTCTGAGGGGACAACAAACAAAGCCTCAGTGTCTAAAAATATGAGAACAAGGTCCAGACATCCTGGGAAAACCCACCAGGTGGATTTGCATGGATGTTTCACCAGGGAGGAGGCAGAGAGCTCTGGTAGGAGCAGTCTGTGCCAGGCTGGCACCATCGGTGGGGTTCTGATCCATTCTGTCACACAGAGCAGCCCCACAGCACCCAGAATTCAACACACACACATCCCTCATGGCACCAGGGTTCCAAGAGGGGACAGCCTGCAAAGGCGACACAGTGGCACCAGAGCAGGACTCACCCAGCTGGCAGGCGGGGCCGTGGAAGCCAGGGGGGCAGACACAGGCCCCGGTGACAGGGTGACACTCCTGGGTGGCTCCGGAACACTGGCAGATCTGAGCACAGCCCTCCCCGAAGGTCCCTGGCAGGCAGGCTGTGAGGAGACAGGGCACCAAGGTGGCTCAGGAGCCATCCCACCCCTCTCTGCAAGGCTTTTTTTTTTTTAATATTTTATTTTAAGCCAGGATTTGGAGAGCCATTTATGGCAGTAAAATTCTCCGCCACCCAAAAAAGCAAAGAGACTCTCATGCAAAACGTTCCTTCACTCCAGGAAATAATTGGATTGAAAGGAAAGGCAAGTACATAAAGGCATTAAATGCTTTTCCTGTGCCAGCCCTACCTGCCCTCACATTTCTGCAAGCTCCTCACACACACGTGGCAAACCCAGCACTGTCCTCTGCATAAGGAATGTGCTCACACACCTCTGTCTCTTCCAGACTTGCTCATACCCACAGGAGCTCATTTTAATAGTGATTTATTGCTAATCCTCTGGATAAATACCCAGCTCTGATTTCCCACTTGGCTCCCTCTGCCCTGCTAACATTCCGCAGGCATGCACCCAGCTGCCAGAGTGGGAGTTGGTCCTTGGCACAGTTCTGCTCTTGGGCTGTTTTTCCTTGTTTATATTTTTTTTTCCCCCCCTTCTATTTTCTGTAGGAATTGCTTGACCAATGACGTTCCCAGAGACTGTCAGCAGAGCTGTATCTTTCATGGATCATTCCCATCTCCATACGTTTTTCACATCCAGAGCCAGTCAGTCCTGGCGGGCAGCCGCACTGGCCGGTGACATGGTGGCAGGGCACTCCCAGGGGACAGGCACAGCGACTGGCACAGTTCTTCCCAAAGAAACCTGGCAGGCAGGCTGTGGGAAAACAAACAGCGGCATGTGAGACTCCTGCCTGGATTTTAAGTTGTTGCTAGTGCCTGGAAGGCATCAGAACCCAAGGGGCTCCTGCCCCAGTGATGAGCCAGCCCAGCAGCATCTTGTGTCACAGCCTCAAAATCCTTTGCCACAACTTGTAATTCTCATTAAAAATTAAGTTTTCCTCTTCCCAGACTCTGGAACATTCAATGTTTCCCTGAGTTTCCCTTACCCAGGGGTTCCTCACCTTTCTCACAGCGTTGGCCCCTCCAGCCATGGGGGCAGTCACAAGCACCAGTGACATGGTGGCACGAGACGTTGTCCCCACAGTCACAGAGCTCCTCACAGAGTGCCCCAAACAGCCCCTCCGGACAAGCTTCAGGGATGAAAACACAGCAGAAAGGACAAGTTGCACAAAAGAAGTGACTTTTTGGGGCTTTTTCAAATTTTTTTGTCTCTTGTGCACACAGGCAACTTGAAATACAGCCATGGGGAGCTGACAGGACCCTAGCTTGGTCCTTTTTTAAAGAAACAACATAATGTCTACCTTCTGGGTGGGTTTCTTCATTAATTTATACTGAAAGAAATTATAGAAGTGCTTAAGACTGCCTGGTGCTGGGTGCTGCTGAGGCTGTGGGGGGTTCTGGGAGCATGGGACAATGCTGGGAGGGGACACCGTCCCTCAGGATGTGTGAGGTGATTTGTGTGGCCAAGCTTCAGCTACCAGCAGAGCTGTTTACAGCCTCCTGGAGGGAAAAACATTCCCAGCAGGAAATCTGAGAGTGGCTGGTGGCAGCTGAGGCTCTGATGGCACCTCCCTTGTGCCAGAAGTCAGCTGGCAAGTGCTGGACTTAACACCCTGATTGAAAGAGGTGCCAAGCTGAGGTGTCATGAACCCAGAAGGGAAGAAGTTTGTGGATCTCTGCTTGGTGTGCTGAGAGGTGATGAGATCCCTGTCACTGCTCTGAAGGCCAAGAGCCATTTCAAACCCTTCCCTCCAGGGAAGGAGATTGCCAGGGTGTGGGACACATCTAAGGATACAGCAGACGTGGAGTCACCAAGGGACAGCTACCATGGGGCTTGGGACAGCTCTGAGGGTCAGTGTGATACAAGGAGACAGAGAAGGAAGACTGGAAAAGGGATGATCCACTGTTACCCTTAAAATAATCATGGCAGAGGAAGGTCCTCCCTTGGCATTTTGGTTTCACCATGCAGGGCTGCTGCCCTGCCTTCATCCCTGCTTGGAGCCTGTGGTTTTGCACTGATGCCTGGGGGTCTGTGTCTTTGGGAATCCCACCTCCCTCCCACCAGCATGCCACAGGCTGCTCTGGATGTGCACCAGCACAGCCCTCAGACGACAGGAACCAGGTGGGGCTGGAACTGGATGATCTTTAAGGTCCCTTCCCACCCAAACTCCTCTGTGATTCAATGGAAGGAGAAAGTGAAGCAGTGGGCAGAACTGGGGCACAGCCAAAACCACGGCACTTCCAGCTCCCTGCTTGCTGAAATCTGAATTTAATGTCTTTCCTTAAGCCCTCAGACCCTCCCTGTGCAGCAGCTGCTGCTGCCAGAGCCATCGATGCCCAGAGCCGCCCCCACATGCAGCACTTACGTCTCTCGCACTTGTCGCCGGTCCAGCCGGGCTGGCAGAGGCAGTGCCCGGTCCGGCGCTCACACAGCCCCCCGTGCTGGCACTCACAGCGCTGCTGGCAGTCCAGGCCATGCTGCCCCTGGGCACAGGCTGGCAGGGGCACAGGGTGAGTTGCTGTCCTGGCACCCACCCTCCCAGCTCCCACCGCCCCACACAAGCACAGGAAGGACCTTGAACCCCAACCCCTTCCACGCCACCTCCAACCTCCACTAGAAAATCATTGCAAACCAGGATCTGTTTGCCCCTGAGCCGTTTCCCTGGCTGCTTCCTCACCCAGCTCGCAGGCCAGCCCTGTCCAGCCTGCAGGGCAAGCACAGGCCCCCATGGCCGGGTCACAAGTGCCGCCGTTCTGGCAGAGGCAGCGCTGCTGGCAGTTCTTCCCGTAAAAACCCTCCGGGCAGGCTGAGGGAGAAACAGGACAAACATCCCAGTCAGGACACAGCTCTGGAGGCTTGTGACATGCTGCCAGAGCCACGGGTGGATGGTCTGATACAGAGCAACACTGATTTTGATGCAAGAGGAGCTAATGACACCCCTAAGGCTGCTCAGCTGCCCACAGAACAACTTTTGGTATTTCACCAAATGGCAGCAGCAGCACTCCACCCACCACGAGGAATGGCATTCCTTCCCGTGCTGGCAGGGGAAGCAGGCTGGGCTGGGAAGTGTTACCTTGCTGGCACGAGGGTCCCGTCCATCCCTCTGAGCAGAGGCAGCGGCCGCTGACGTGGCTGCAGGTGGCATTGTTGAAGCAGTGGCAGGTCTGGCTGCAGTTCTGGCCGTACCTGTTCTCCTGGCATGCTGCAGGGGAGCAGAGCAGGCAGCAATGGTGGGCAGTGGGTGGGAATTACAGCAGTCAGGCTCCTACCAAGCCTCCCAAGGGCTGGGAGAGGATCTGTCAGTGGGGGTTGGCTGCTGTGTGAGGGGTTTTGTGGTGTTACAGGGAAATAATGTGTCCTACAGGCCTGACATCCAAACACAGACACTGCTACCGTCAGTGTTACATCCTTTATCTATCTGGAAGCAGTTTTGCTGGATGCCCAAGCTCTCATTGCATCCAACCACAACCTGCTCAGGCAGAGCCCCCCAGTCTGAACCCAAATTAAATTCCACACAGAGAAAATGGTGAATGGGGAACTGACAACTCAGACCTCCGGTTCTTATGACCGGGCAGCAGAGACAGCCCTGGCTCTAGAGTGCCCATGGAGGGCAGGGTGGGCACCTCCCACAGACGCCTACCCTGGGCACCAACACCTACCCTGGGCACAGCGAGGGCCAGTCCAGCCCGGGGGACACTGGCACTGTCCTGTCACAGGGTCACAGTGAGCACCATTCAGGCAGTCACAGGCTTGTTGGCACTCCAGTCCATAAAATCCATCAGGGCAGGCTGTGGAAAACAAAGGAGAAATCCACACAAAATGCAGAGCTGGGGACCTCCCAGTGGGAAAAGGTGCCTGCCCCTTGGTGTCCTTTGTGGCCGGTGTGAGGTGGCACCAGTGTGACAGCAACTGCTAAAGGCAGCAGATATTGGATGTGAGCCCAGTATGGACATTCCAGGTGCAGGAGAGGGAAGTGGTGGATCAGAGAGTGACAGCTTGAGGTTCCTGACCACAGAGAGGCTGCTGGGGGAGCTGGATCCCTGCATCCAGGGACCCCTCCAAGAGGCTTCTCCAAGACCCTGTGTGCAACATGTGCACACTTGGGTGACCACGGCAGCTGTGCAACCACTGGGTCACCCATTATTTACATTTTCATAGTCTTTTTTTTTCCCCTAGACCTTTTCCCTCCAGAGGCAGCAGTTTGCAGACTTGTTGTTCCCCCCCATGACCATCCTGAGGAATTCTCTTTGCAGTAATGGGATAACAAAGTCAGACAGGAACACAGACCCTCTGGGATGGAGCCCTGGTCCCCAGGGTCAGGTACTCACCGTGCTCACAGAAGGTTCCTCGCCAGCCTGGGCTGCAGGTACAGGCCCCGCTGACGTGATCACAGGTGGCTCCATTGTCACACTGACACTGGTGCCGACAGCTCAGCCCAAACCACCCTTCTGGGCACTCTGAAAGAGATGAGACTGAGGAGTCTGTCCTTTCCTGGGTCCCAGAGAAGCTATCCTAAGGCAGGGGCTTGGATTCTGAATGGAATAAAAATGTCTGGCAGCTGTTTTTTTTATAACAACCGGTGGGTTCTAACCTGCCCCTAACAGGTGTGAACCCACATCACCCAGCCACCCTGGGCACAGCATCAGCATCACAGCCAGGGCAGGGGACTGGGCTGGAGCAATGCCTTTCCCTGGAACACCTGAGGCCCTGGCTGGGTGTGAAGGCAGGGCAGGGCAGGGCAGGGCAGGGCAGGGCAGAGCAGGGCAGGGCAGGGCAGCACTCACTCTGCTCGCAGCGGGGGCCCGTGTACCCGGCCTCGCACAGGCACTGCCCGGTCTCAGCGCTGCAGCTGCCGTCGCTGTTGCTGCAGTTGCAGGTGTGGGCACAGTCGGGGCCCCAGTGCCCCAGGTCACAGGCTGGAAAAACACAGCAGGTGTTGTACACATCACTGGTGTGTACCTGAGAGCATGGCGTGGGCACAGCGCTGCCTTTTCCACTGGGCACAACATGCCTTGGGCGCAGGGACAAACACGGCTGCACAGAGGCCAGTGGCACTGCCAGCACCGCACAGACAGAGTGAAGGAACCAAAGGGATTTCTGAGAGATTTCCCTGGCAGAGGCACAGCACGAAGATGAGAATGGAGCGACGGCAGCATAGCTTGGCACAGGTCAGAGTGGCCCAGGAGCACAGGAGCCGTACCTCGCTGGCAGTGGTGCCCCGTCCAGCCGGGCGGGCAGCTGCACGTCCCCGTCACCGGATGGCAATGCCCCTCGTTCCCACAGCTGCAGCTCAGCTGGCAGGCAGGGCCGAACCAGCCGGGTGGACACACTGCCAAGGGAAACAGGGAGGGAATGCAGGTGGCTGTTGGAACCCTGGCCCTCAGAGAAGCCGCTGGGTACCGTGGTGCATCGGCAGAGCCGCGAGCACTGACACAGCTCTGACACCCTGAGTGCAGGTGCTGAATGGGACGAGGGGCTCAGCATTTTGCCTCCCTTTCTCCTGCTGCAGAAGTTTCCCCAGTGGAGATGGGGCTAGTGGGACTTTGTAGTGCCCAGCCTGCACCCCAATGAGTGAGGAAACAGAGATGTGCACAGTGCTCAGCCTGCCCTGCTGCACGTGGCAGTGTCTGGTCAGTCACTGGATGCTCCACTTGCTGCAGCAGATGCTACAGCTGAGCTGAAATAGCCCCATTCCAGCTGGAGATGGACATCCCAGCTGAGGGACCCACCCCAGCCTGCACTCACCATCCTGGCAGCGCTGGCCGGTGTAGCCGGGCTGGCACAGACAGGCTCCAGTGGCAGGGTCACAGCTGGCATTGTTGGCACAGTCAGGGCAGATCTCCTGGCAGCCCAGTCCCCAGAGACCCTCAGGGCAAGCTGGAGAGTGAGCAGACAGAGAACACACGGCACCGGGATCAGAGCCGAGGTGGCAGAGGGAAATGTCTGACCTTTGGGGTTCCCTCTGGCCCTCCCTGCTGTGCTCATGCAAGACGTGGACTTTTGTTCACAGCACGTGGCTGCCAGAGAGCACAGCACGGCTGTGCCTGTTCCACAGGCAGCGTGCAAGCCCTCTCTAAGTGCTATTCTGAGCTCACTCCAGGATTTTCATGCCAATTTTGGATTTGCATCCACTGGCGGGGAGCTCCAAGGGCTCCTCAGTGGGAAATGCTGCTGCTGGCACAGGGACTCTGTAGCTGCCGTCACACCATGGACAACACATCAGTCACTGCTCCAGAACCCCCTGGGAGTTGTAGAGGAGGAGCAAAAGGCTAAAACTGCTAAAACCAGGGAAAAAATCCTTCTCCAACTGGTCCTAAGCTGCTCCAGGGCATGGAAAAAAGGCAGCTTGAAATGTATGGTAAGCCCTGTGCGCACATAGTTTCATTGCTCAGCTAAACTCTTACGAGCAGGACATCTCTATATGACTAATACCTTCCAGCTGCTGCAATACTGCAGAATCATGCAAAAACTTTCAATTTTAGACTCTCTAGTTTTCCAGCAGTTAAAGAGTAATCTGGTGAAGGCAATTAAAAACATGCATCAATAAAGGAAGGTTCCTCTCCTACATTGAGGACAGTGACAACCAAAAACATCTTCATCTTTTTCATCGTGTTGTTTAAGACTCACCAACAAAAGCTGTGATTTTTTCTAATTTCCCACTAAGATGATTCTAACTGCACTCAAGGTTTATAAAATGAATTTTAGTAAAAGAAAAGTAATAGGTCTACACCTAAATCCCTCCCTCTACAGCAAAATCCCTGAGTGCTTGCTCTGCTGCCTGTGCTCACCTTGGGCACAGCCATGCCCTGTCCGGCCGGGTGGGCAGTGGCACTGCCCTGTGCTCCTGTCACAGGATGCTTCTCCACAGGCACAGGGATGCCGACAGCTTGGCCCAAATGTCCCCTCAGGGCACTCTGTGGAAGAACAGCCAGGTCAGAACTTCCCCCCACAAGTTGCCCAAGAGCATTTTCCCAAGCTGGCCCCGCAGGCTAAAGGAGCCTCTGGGTGTGTGGGGAATAGCCCAGCTGTGAGAGGTTCCCACCTGTGCTCATGCTTTAATGGGCTTGGTGGTGTTTGCTCAAAGGTTGGACTTGGTGATCTTGAAGGTCTTTTCCAACACTAATGATTCTGTGAGCCTGGGTGTGACCACTCTGAGCCACACTGGCCACCCCCAGCATTGCCTTACTGTGTCTGCCTGACACTTCTCTCTTGTTGTGTGTCCTTTCAAGTATTTCTTCATGCAGAAGTGACCACTCACATCCCCAAAAGCTGAGGCCAAACTGGTCTCCAGTCTTTGGACAAGGACTCTGCCCAAGCCACCCTGCTGTCTCTGGGCTGGGGTGCAGAACACCGGGGTCACAGCCCCACACCAAACCAACCCTTGGCTTTTCCAAGATGCTGTGAGGGGTTTTACCTCCCTGCCTGAATGCCTCTGGGATCTGAGCACAGGATTTTAAGAAGCAGACAGGTTTGCAGTAGGACACAGATGGAAAGCAGGAAAAAGGCAATCCTCCTCCACAGAAGGGATAAATGCTTTTCCTTCCCTCTGCTCTGGATGCCAGCATGGTTCTGCTGATCCCAGCTCAGCTTGATCTTTGTATCCACTGCCACAATTTAGCAACCAGCTGGTGACATGCAAAGTGAGGGCCTCAGACCAAAGATCCTTAAATCCTCTCTGAGTCCCCCCACAAGAGCTCCATGCTCACCAAAGCCAAGGTTCTGTAAAGCTTCAGCAGAGGCGAACACACCGGCACTGACAAACCGCGGAGGAAACGCAGCGCCTCGATTTCCAGTGACACAGTGGAGTTTTTGTTATTCCTCCTCTTTGCTAATTGATGGCAGATGTTTGTCTTCACCCTTTAATAATTTCCAGATCCAAACAACAGCCAAGAGCCTACTATTTCTATACAAATATTTGTGTTATTTCCTGTGACTCCCCCCTACAGCATTCAGCTCCTTTCTTACCCTTTTTAAAAATAACCCGAGCAGGAGCACCCAGCCTGACAAGGCTCCAGGGGCTCCAGGGGCAACAGCATCCCAGCACGGGGGCTCAGGGCTGGCAGACCCTGCCAGGGAGCACAGCCCTGCAGGAGCTGCTCCCATCTCTCCTGCCAGCACTATGGCAGTGCTTGCATTGGGATTTTTGCTGCTTTCTGCAGCTCTTGTTCAGACCAAGCCCTGTCAGAGATGGGGCTCTGCACCATGACCCTGTGCTGGCAGATCAATGAGGCTGATGATTTCAACTTCTGGGCTGGGGTGAGGCAGTTCTTGGCTAAACATCTGTTAGTGCAGAAACTCCCTGGATGCTCCAGTCCAAATCCAGATGCTGGCCACTTCCAACTTCTCCATGTAGTGTCTTCAGCTGCTGCAATCTGTCTTCAAGTGTCCAACCTTTTGCATTTTCTGCAGGACCCAACCAGCTGAAGTGGGTTCAGGAGGCCCCAGCCTCACAAGAGCAGGAGTGGGTTGCTCTGTGGTTGGCAGAACTTAATCTTTTCCAAGCACTGTGTTCATATTTTGTAATCATCACCTCGTGCCAATGACTCACTGTCTTTAGGTTCTCTCAAAGCACCTTTGTCTGCCCGAAGTGAAATTCTCTGGCACACAAACCACCCCAGGATCTTGAAATCTGCACCCTCAGAGCCTGAGTATTAGACACAGTTAGACATACACAGAGCTGGGCAGTTCAATCACCATCCCATCAACTGGCCCTTCATGGCAAGAGCACAAAACTGCTCTAGGAGGTTCATACAGAGGCAGAAGTTTGAATCCTAATGTAAATTAAATGTAAAATACTCATTTTCACTTGCAGATGAAACAGAGTTTCAGTAAGGAATGGAGAACAGAGTAGAAAATATGATACTGTTGTGCTATGCAGGGATTGCCTGGAAGGGAAAAGACGTCAAGACCAGGGAAAGATAATTAGATCCCAATCACCTCCATCTACCAACAGAGATGTCCAGTGGAAGGGTGAAGTGAGACCTTGTTCTTCTTTTCTGAATCAGGCTTGTTTTATACAAGGAATTCTCTCTCCCACTTTAAAGAGGCAGCAGCGTCTCAGAGACCTGTGGATGGCAGCTCCTGTGTCCCCTGAGGTCTCTACTGGCCACCCATCAGATCATCTGCAGTGGGCTGGGACTCTCAGGGGATCCTGGAAGTGCTTTTGTGTCATTTTGTGAAGCAAAATTGTGAGGACTGGTGAGTTTCCAGCACACACAGAGCTGCCCTGTATGGCACTGCCTTACCTTGGTCACAGTGCTCGCCGTGGTAGCCAGGGGGACACTCTTTGTGGCACTCCCCAGTGACAGGGTCACAGGGCACTCCTGGAAGGCAGCTACACCTCTTCTTGCAGCCATCCCCGTAATACCCAGGGTCACAGCCTGTGAGCAACCATAATTAGAGAGAAAGAAGCTCTGAAATTACTCGCACGGTGTGCTCCTGAGTGAGAAAGAGGTGAGACAGTCTGGGAGGCTGGAAAGCAAGCAGAGCTTTCCCTTGAGAAAATTAATGGGGAAAAGAGGTCATGGGAGGAGAAAGCTCTGAGGGTGCTTCATGGGAACAGAATGACACCAGATGACACCAAGCTGGGTGCGAATATGGAGCTGCTGAAGGGTGGGGGGGCTCTGCAGAGGGACATGGACAGGCTGGATAGATGGGACAAATCCAGGGATATGAGGTTTAACAAGACCAAGTGCTGGGTCCTGCACTTTGGCCACAACAGCCCCTGCAGTGCTACAGGCTGGGGACAGAGTGGCTGGACAGTGGCCAGGCAGAAAGGGAGCTGGGGCACTGATGGACAGCAGGCTGGGCATGAGCCAGCAGTGTCCATGTGGCCAAGACAGCCAATGACTCCTGGCCTGGATCAGGAACAGTGTGGCCAGCAGGAGCAGGGCAGGGATTCTTCCCCTGTGCTCAGCACTGGTGAGGCCACACCTCGAGTGCTGTGTCCAGTCCTGGGCCCCCAATTTAGGAAGAACATGGAGGGGCTGGAGTGTGTCCAGAGAATGGCAGCAAGGCTGGTGAGGGGTCTGGAGCACAAGTCCTGTGAGGAGCGGCTGAGGGAGCTGGGGGTGTTTATCCTGGAGAAGAGGAGGCTCAGAGGAGACCCCATCACTCCCCACAGCTCCCTGACAGGAGGGGCAGCCAGGGGGGATCGGGCTCTGCTCCCAGGGAGCAGCAACAGAAGGAGAGGACACAGGCTGTAGCTGTGCCAGGGAAGCTCAGGCTGGACATAAGGAATAAGTTCTTCACAAAGAGCGGTCAGGTGTTGGAATGAGCTGCCCAGGGAGGTGGTGGAGTCACGGTCCCTGGAGGTGTTTAAGGAAAGCCTGGATGTGGCACTCAGTGCCATGGTCAGGGTGATGAGGTGGTGTTGGGCTTGATGACCTGCAAGGTCTGTGTGAGTGTGTGCCTCACTCACTGTGCTCGCAGCGCTGGCCGCGGTAGCCGGGTTTGCAGCGGCAGGAGCCGTCCCTGGCGTCGCAGTCCCGCGAGTTGTGCTGCACGCACTGGCACTCCTCCGAGCAGCCGGCCCCAAACGCCCACTTGGGGCACGCTGCAGGGACAGGGAAGAGCTGGTCAGTGACCCAGGGTGAGGGGCAGAAACCTCCTTCACAGAGAGGCTGGAACCCACGGGTAACCGCGAGGATGGGGACAAGCATACCCAAGTGGCAGAAGCGGCCGTACAAGCCGGGATCGCACAGACAGGCTCCGTAAATCCGATGGCAATGACCTCGGTTGGCACAGTTGCACTTTTTCCTGCAGTGCTTCCCAAAAAACCCCTTGGGGCACCCTAGGAACAGAGAGAGGTTTCCTGAGAACATGAGCCGGTTTCAGCAGATCATTTAAATTGAGAGAAACACACGGGAACCAGAGCTGTGTGAGGCCAGGGATGCACCGAGGGAAGTGATGCAGCCATGGGGAGAGCAATCAGATTCCCTGCACCAGCTCCAAATCAGCTGTGCAGTGTCACAGGGGATGTCACTTGCTGCCACTCATCGTGGTGCTCCAGGGCACCCAGCAGCTCTGCCCTCACTGTGACCAGCAACTCTGCTGGTTGGGACAGAAATAACCCACCCACAGGGCTTCGAGAGGTCAAGGCCGTCCTCTGTGAGGAAGAAACCCATGAGGCTGCTCCTGTTGAAAAGCCACAGGGATATTTGCACTATTAAGTGAATAAAATTATTGTTTTTTCTCTGTTATGCTAAAGATCTCAATATTGGAAGCACATGGCAGACAGGCTGTGTCAGCAGAGTGCTCAGGTCAGCAGCTGCCCAGCAGCACGTGCCTTGTCCCAACAAACAGAGGAGAAGAGGAAATGCCATCCTGGGACAACAGAGCAATTCTGTATGGCTTATTTTAGTTTTACCTTCCTGTTTTCTCTCTGTCCCACTCAATCACCTACTTCCTACAGAAAGAAAAGGTTGAGGTATCTCTTGTGTTCATTTGCATTCTGCTTCACTCTTCTCCAGTAATAGTTCCCATATGCTCCCAACATGTGACTGAAGTCCTTTTGTCTGAATCTGATTGTCTGAATCTTTCTGGTTTTTAAATTATGTCCCCCAAATTTTAACCCTTTGGGAGAGAAATGAGCATCACCACCACTCCTTTGGGTACTTTGGGTAACTACTGCAGTCACAGCTTTCCAATGCTTTGGGTGGAAAATGCCTCCACAGTTTCCATGGAAATTAACCATGGAAATTGTGGGTTTGACAGTCTTTCCTGTGTCTGCCACTGAATGCCCCATGAAATAGAGATCTCTGCCCCCAGTCATGGATGAGCAGGGACTGCAAAGGTCTTTGAGTGCAAAGACAAGACAGAACACCTGGAGCACTGTTTCATGGGGGAAGAGTGCCATTTACCACTTCTTTTGCGTTTTTAAAATGACATTTTTCCACAAAAGACCCAGTGGCTGATGGAATCAGATGGAGCAGGAATGTGTTTGAGCTGCTCTCCCTGCGATGGTTCAACAAGAGAGCTGAAAGAGGCTAATGAGCAAAAAGGACCAGTGTAGGGAACCCCATAGCAAACACTTCCAGGCTTCAGAGAAGCACATCTGGGACATCTGAGAGCGGCATCAGCGATGGCCAGAACACCCATTTATCCAGTGATGGCAAATCTCTGCTAAGACATTGACACCAGGAAGGAGGAGGACAGGGATGGCCCCCAGCACCACAGGGAGGGTGAGGGGACACCGGACTCACCATCCTGGCAGAGCTCTCCAGCCACGCCGGGCGGGCAGCGGCAGGTGCCGGTGGCAGGGTCACAGGTGCCACCGTTCTGGCACCGGCAGCTCTGGCTGCAGTTGCTGCCAAAGGTGCCAGCTGGGCAAGCTGGGGAGGGAGAGGGAGATGAGGTTCAGGCTCACAGCCTCACAGGGCTGCATCTGCATGCCCCAGAGCAGAGGCCAGAGCTGCCACTCACTCTGGTTGCAGAGCACACCGGTCCAGCCGGGCGGGCAGTGGCAGCCGCTGCCCTCGGCGCCACAGGTGGCTCCGTTCTCGCAGTCGTCACAGGTCAGGCTGCAGTCGGGGCCAAACGTGTGCTCCAGGCAGACTGCAACGAGAGGCACCACAGGTGAGAACCTCCCCGAGGCTGCTGCAGCATCCTGGGGAGTTTGGGCAGAGAAAGCCCCGTGTGGAGGCTGTGGCAGAGATAAGCACAGAAAAGGCACTCAACAGGCCCGGTGTGTTCACCAAACAAACCCAGCCTGCACCGTTATTCCTGAAGAGCTCCAAGAAAAGTATGGCACTGACTGCTGCTGCAAAATGCCCACCAAATTTCTCTGACAGCGTGTGCTCCCCTCTTGCTTCCATCTCTTCCTCTTCTTCCTCGTAGTCATCACTGAAGAGCTGGGTGAATTCATCTCGCAGGATGGCGACGTGAGGGATGGGGCGGATGACGGGGCGCCGCCCATCCAGGGCCTCCACCGTGTCCTCTGTGGCTGGGGGAGCAGGGACAGAGGTGACAGCGTCACAGTGGGGAAGGAGACAAGGTCTCTGGGGGGTGAACAGTGGGACAGGAGCTCTGCAACAGCAAAGGGAAACCAGAACTCTCTGCAGGTCTCAGGTTTGCAGCACTGATCTCGCCCTGTTTTGACACCTCTAAAACTTTCCCAGGTTGTTTGTTCAGGGATTTTTTTGCCTAGAGTGGGCCCAGGTCAGATAGGTGACCTCAAGATCTCTGTAGTGCTACAAATAAACAATCTATTATTTCTTATAAGGAAAAGCTGTAGAGGCTGGTGACTGTGGAAGGGGCTCTGGCTCTGTGTTTAACGTGGAGCCATCACTGCAGGCAGTGTAGCTATTGGAGGTGTAGCTGTGCCAAAACTCCCTACACTTCTTTGGACAGTGCTGTGAACGAGGCTGAAACAGGACTGGTCCTGTCTGGGAAAGCTTTCCAGGGCTGGGGTGGGGCACTGCCACTGCTCAGGTGCTGGGAAGGATTTGAAAGAGGTGAGGTGCAGGGCTAAGGAGCTGCTCCTGGCTCGGACAGGAGGCAGAGGAGGGACGCACTGCCCGGGCTGAGGCAGCTCAGATGAGGCACTTACCGATGCAGCTCCTTCTGTCTTCATCCAGCTTGTGCCCAATGTCACAGCCACACTGGAACGACCCTGGCTGGTTCTGGCATGTGTGTTCACACCCACCGTTGTTTGCAGAGCACTCATCCACATCTACAAAGGATGGGACGCTCCAGTGGGACAGGAGCAGTGACAGGGACCCAGCCATGCCTGGCCATGCAGCAGTAATAGGCTGGTGGCATCCTCTCTGCTAAATATGTAAAGCCATCGACTCTAAAAAATGGAGTTAAACCACCTCAGGGACTAGGGATGCCTGGGTTTCAACAAAAAATGTGCTGGGCTTCAGTTCCCATCCATTATTAATTGTGTAGGAACAGGTGTGTGTGTTTGGCTCCTTCCCCTGGGAAATGCTGAGAACTTTGGAAGTGAGAACAATTATTAGGGGTTTTTTTTCCCCACATTCTTTCTGTTGAGAAGGTGGCTCATCAGAAAGCTGGCAGGAAAACTGGTAGGAGCTAGGAGAAACTGGAGGAAATGCCTGGCTGTTGGCAACCAGGTAGGACAATTTCTTTTTCTTCTAATTAAAAGCTTCATTAGTCACCATCTTGGCTGTGTATTATACAGACACTGTTATTTATCCTTATCCCTTGGGTGAAAGTGATGGGCAGTGCTGCCCTCTGGGGTTGAACATCAAATAGTTTTTGTGAATTAATGGGGTCAGGCCTGGGCCAGCTCACTCTGAGTTAGCCCAATCTGACCTCGATATGTTCAAAAATCCCACTGCCCCTCTCCAGTTGGGCTGGGCTTAGAGTAGGGATTAGAACTGAGCTGCCCAACCCTGAACAAACCGAGGAGAGTGACAACAGGCAAATTAGATGTGGAGGGACCTATTCCCTGTGTGTGCCTGGAGCCCAGTGAGCTGTTGGCACTCACCATCACAGCCACAGCCGTCAGTGCTGAGCCTGTACCCAGCATGGCAGGAGCACTCGTAGCCCCCAGGGTAATTGTAACAGTCCTGCTGACAACAGTGAGAACCGGTGTCACACTCACTGATATCTAAATGAGAAACAAAGCATGTTAATACACTGCAGAGTGGTGACAGGAACTGTTAAACTGCTCCCTGACTAGTTCTGGTGAGCTTTTACTGATCTGCTGCCAAATGCTGAGCCAGGATTCTCGAGTTCCTCTTGAAATCAGGGAATTTTGTGTTAACAAATCATGCTCCCCATCGAGGGAGGAATCCTGAGTCCTTGAGGGAAGATCATTGTGATTCCCAGTTGGGGACTGTGGTTACAGGTTTTGTGTCCTTACAAGCAGGGTGATTCCAGCTGACTGACTCCTGCTTAGGGCAGTTTCATCCAGGAAAAATCAATTAGTTTGGAAGACATAATTGCTGTCCAAGTCATAAGTGCTGTCCAAGTATATCTTGAGAGAAGTTTGGGGATATCTTTGAGTAGAGCAATATTTCATCTGCTCTCACTTTCCATCAGTTTCTATCCTCTTTAGCCTGTTTGAAGTGCACATACACAGTAGCCAAGAGGGATCCTGACCTAAGATCCCAAGAGGGATCCTCACCATTACCTAGGATGTGCTTGGAAATCCAGGTCTGGCTTTTCCCTGTTCCTTACCAGTGCATGACTTCTGGTCCTCTTCCAGCCGAAAGCCAAAGTTACAGGTGCAGACTGGGCCAGAGCTGGTGTGATGGCACATGTGGGAACAGCCCCCATTGTTGACTTCACAGCTGTTCACAATCTCCATCTCTATCCCTGGAAAAGGCAGCTTGCTTAGGATCCCGTGGGACACATCTGCATACACCGCTGGCCCCTGCCTGCCCCCGGTGCTGTGCCCCCACCAGCTCCTGGCACTGCATCCCTGCTGAAGAGGGGATCTGCAGTGGGAAAGGATGGAAATAGCTCAGCACAGAGGCCACTGCTGGGCTGGGAAGTGGGGTATAAAAAGAAACCTCTGGATCTCACGCAGCCTCTTAGGGACGGGGTCGTGGAGCAGGCTCTGGACAATCTCTGGGATGAACAGGCTGCGGATAAAACTGCTCCCACTCCTGCCAAGCAGCAGCATGTGCTGCCAACCAAAAGTTGGCTCAGCCTCAGAGCAGAGCTGTTCTGGTGCCAGGGAGAAATGGGAGCAGCAGAACACAGCTAAGTAGGGAAACATCCAGATGCCTACAGCGAGAATCATTAGCTCCTGACATGTCAAAAGTGGTCGGCACAAACATCAATTGCAGCCATAGATCATCTGAGCTTGGCAAGGTTTCTGTAAACTTGTCTAGTTAATTAAGCTTTCTTAAACTAAAAGGAACTTGTTTCATGGAGCTTTGACTCAATCCTGAACCTCAGGAAAACAATTTCTGCCTTCAAGAACACCGAGTTTTTTGTGCATTCAGACCCACGGAGGATGAAAGAAAGGGAGCTTGATGCTTCCCAATGGATCTGTGCTTGTCAAAAACAAAAGCTGTGCCACAGTGAAAGACTTTTTCCGGATTTCACAACATGATTGTCATCCCTCTCTTCCCTTTTCTTATTAAAGCAGCACAAACAGGGTTATGCTTAAAAGAAACATGCTAGGAAGGGCAGGGAGAAACACCTTTCATGTGGAAAGGCTGCTTTGCTGACCCCAGGGCAACATCAGTGGTTATGGTGTGAGATTGTCTGTGTCTCTAAGAAGAAAGCTGTGTACATACTTAGGCTCTTAAATCTCATGTCATCATCCTGGTGCCCCATAATTGCTCTGTCTGATGCCTTTCAAGACCCATTTATGGCCTGTAAAGCCTTGTCCTCATACCCTTGCCAAGCTCCAGCAGCTGCAAGGGAACCCTCACAGCCCCCAGTAACACCAGCTGCCAGCACTGGGAATGCCACGGTGGCTGTCATCTGTGAGGGGCTGGTGGCTCTGGCTCAGCCTGGCCCTGCTGGGGTGCACCAGCTGCACGAAGCCGTGAGGACAGTCTGGCTCACTCTTGCATCACAGAATTTATTTCTTTCCTTGATGTGATCCCTCCACTGGCTCAATTCCTCCAGTGACACATCTGCAGCTGACTGAGCTAGTCCAGCAGAGTCCCCAAGAGCAGAACTTGGCTTATTTGAAGCCAAATGGCTCCAAATCAATTGTCTTAACCAGCTAAAGTGGCTTTGTGGTAACTTTAAAGACTAGACCAAGATTTTTATCTTGGTGGGGGAGTAAACCGCCTCAAAACTGCTTGTGAAATCCTTCAGCAGAAATTGCCACAGCTTGGAGCTGGCAATTCCCAGAGGGCAGTGGCAAACATGTGCCTGCAGCAGCCCAGCTGTGCCCTGTCCTGCTGGGCAGGGCTGAGCCCACGGTACTCACGGTAGCATCGCTTGCCATCCGCCCCCAGCTCGTAGCCCGGGTTACAGGTGCACTTGAAGGAGCCCCGGGTGTTGAGGCACTGGTGTGCACACATGGCCAGCCCCGTCAGGCACTCATTCATGTCTGGGAGAGGGAGAAACCATAGGATAAGTAGGCTGAACCTTAAACATCCTTGCAAAGGGACTATTGTTATGATATTTGAGTTCTGCACTGGTTTCTTGCATGCTAAACCCTTCATTGGGGTCCAGACCAAAAAAGACACCGAGTTAAGAATTTGGAATTGCTGTAAAGCTTCTCAGGAGATTGGATCACACGACAGTGGGACATTCACAGAATCACAGAATCAGTTAGGCTGGAAAAGACCTTTGAGATCATCAAGACCAATCTGTGAGCTAAAACTACCTTATCATCAGACCATGGCAGTCAGTTCCACATCCAGTTTATTCTTAAATAAAGAATAAAAGATGGTGACTCCACCACCTATCCTTGGACACCCCATTCCAATGCCTGATCACCCTTTCAGGGAAGAATTTCCCCCCAGTGGCCAGCCTACCCCTCCCCTGGAGCAGCTGTCTGTTGTTGCAGAATCTCGAGCAGGGCTCTCGCACAGACAGCACCCGAGACATCCAAGGGAAGGCGTGTGCTCCCCTCCGTTCTGCTCACACTGAGCACTCCCTCATCCACGAGACACAGCGATTTCCCTCCAGGGGAGCTCTGCAGGGCACTCACCTTCGCAGGCCTTGCCATCAGGGGCCAGCTGGTAGCCGGGGTGGCAGTCGCAGCGGGCACGGCCGCGGTGGCTGTGGCAGCGGTGCATGCAGCCCCCGTTCCTGTCAGCACACGGGTTCCTCACTGCAGCCAGAGCAGAGAGCCAGCTCATCCCACATGGATCCTGCCTCCTGTGCCATTGTGGGAGAGCGGGACAGAGCAGCAGGAAAGCCTGTGGTCTGTGAAAACCACTTCTGCACCAGGCAGAGAGTCCCTGCTCCACCCATTCAGGATGATTTACAAGGTGTGAGATCCTGCAAAAGGCTGGCATTAAGCTGGATAAAACCCTTCCAGCAGAGGCTTGGCACGGGCACGTCCCTCTGCAGAGATTACAGAGCAAGTGCTGGCAATCTGCTCCACGTGCTCCTACCCAGAGGTTTGCCAGTCTCTGACCTGCCCCAGGACCTGGACAGATGCTCCAAACCCCACTGACTGCTGCATTTGTAACATCCCAGTGGTTCCTTTTTCCACAGCAACTTCACAGGTCAGGACTTCCCTCCTTCCTGCCTTTTGAATGCCAGCTGCTATGAATGAGAAAAACCTTGTGTTCTGTCCCCTTCAGCTCCTCTCCCTCCTGAGCCAGGAATAGGTCAACCAGAGAGGGAGAGGATCCCACCCTGCTGCCACACTCTGCTGTCCCTCCACTCCCACAGCAGCCTGTGCCTCCATTCAATTTCATTTTTGTTGGCTACCCTCCTCCAGCTCTTCCCATCCCTTGGAACAAGCTGCAGGATATGTCCATGGCAACAAAACACAGGGAGTTTTTACTGGAAATCCCCAGGTCTGATCTGCTGGACATCTGAGCGTCCCCATCCCGCAGCTCCCAGCTGGAAGCTCCCCAGCCCCCCGGGCGCGCCCCAGGACTCACGGACGCAGCGCCTGCCGTCCTCGTGCAGCTGGTGGTTGTGCCGGCACTGGCAGCGGTGCTGGGCCAGGGTCACCTGCACACAGTCGTGCTCACAGCCACCGTTGTTCAGGGCACACGAGTTCAGAGCTGCGGGGAAAAGGGACACAAGGTTTGGCACAAAAGGATGGCACCTGCATGAGCAAAGGGCACCCCTTGCACAGGACCAGGGCAGACTGCACACGCTTAAAACTCGTGAGAATTTAAGCCTGGAGCACATTCAGTGACAAGTTCATGGCTGACTTGATGAGCAAGGAGGGTGTGAAGTGGGACATGGTGCTGCAAAAGCCTATGGGCAGTGCAGGAGAGGCCACCCACCATGTGCCCGGTGGGCACCCTGCTCTTTCAAGATCAGTTCAACAGTGTTGGGTAGGAACTTAAAATGGTTCTTTCCCACCATAAAAGGCCCCAGCACCCTCCCTGAAGGTGATTCCAGGACACAGGGAGCTGGGTCAGGTCCTGTCCAGCACTACATGGGAGGGAAGCAGGTTTCCTGCCCAGGCATCCGCCCTCTCTGAAGGGTGCCGTGTCAGCAGCCAGGCTTCTGTGCCATTGCTGAAATTCCCATCCTTTTGTTCCAGGACAGTCTCTGCAGGTGCAGTGGCACAGCTGGTTCAAGCCATTGCTGCTCAGAGAGTTGTGCTCAGGCACATTCAGGTTTTCCTGTTACAAAAATTGAGTTTGTGGCTCCATGATGTGCAAAAGTCACCAATCACACAGGGCGAGGCCCAGCAGGCGCTGCCAGTTCTGCAAACACTCTGGGAAAAATGTTTTGAGATGCATCCTGTGTGTCCATACCTGGGCCAGGTGTAACAACCCCCAGCTCAGGGCTCTGACCAGCAGATTTCTGTGTGGAACCTGGGGCACGCAGGGTCCCTGATGCTGTGACCAGCAGCGTCCCCCAGACAGAGCACACGGACATACAGCAGCAGGAGCTCTGATTTCACCCTAAGTGCAGGCAGGACTGGGAACTGAGCTTCCAAACTGGAGTTCCTGGCCATGCCACAGCATTTCTGTGTGGCCTTGCGCAAGGAGCCCGGCAGATTCCAAAGATTCGGGAAACAGAAGGTTTTGCCTGGGCTACGGCACAAAACAGACCCCGTGACCCAACGTGTGGGCTCCTCACAAGCCTGCTATCATTAATCAGCCTGGGAACAGCTTCCTCCTGTTCCTGTAATCTGGGATGTCTCTGCAAGATCAGCAGAGGAGCGGGATGTTTAACTGGGATGTGAGCACCTTGCGAGCAGCCAGGGCAATGTGTCAGAAGCTTTGTTTTTACTGCAGCTCTCCAGGACCATCGGCCTTGGATCCAGGAGGAATTTGAGCTGGGAATCAATATAAGGAAGGACTTTCTGGAGCTGGATCCATGGACTCTGGTAAAGAAGCCATTGTGGGATAACGGCTTGCCTCCAAAGCCATCCAAGTCCCCCTCTTGGAGGGGGATGTCTCCCGAGTTAACCCACCCAACTCTTTATGCACTGAGCTTCTCCAAAGAGAAGTGTCTCTTACAAGAATTGGGAAATTGGCCTTTAAACCCTGTTCTGTCTCTTAGAAGCCACCAAAGTGTCACAAGCCTCTGGGCTGGTGGAACATGGATCAAGCTGGCCCCAGTCCAGGATGGAAACCCAGCCCTGGCTCCCATAAGCGGAGCAGAACGATGAGCTGTGGTCTCACATGTTTCTGACCTATTTTTCAAACTCCAGAATAAACTAATGTGCTGGCTCAGAGGAATCTTATAGGAAAACTAAAAATATCTCTAATGAAAACCATCTTTCCCCAGGCTGATCCCTCAGGTGATCGCAGTGCCCTCCACAACCTCCAGAGCTTTGGAAGCAGGAGAGCCTGGAAAGCAGCTGCCAGCAGAAGTCTCTACTTATAACACACCTCTGAATCCCAAGGCAAGTTGGGTCCTTGCTTTTGTACATTAGAGAAAACAAATATTTGGCTCAGGACAAAAATAAAGGCAAAAAAATATATGTTTTCATTTTTTTCTGCACACCATTCCCCTGCAAAAAAAAATCTGCTTTAACTCAGAGCTATGGATCACCCTCCTTCCAAATGTTAAAAAAGCTCAACTTCTCATTTTTTCCTCTAACTGGCTAAATAACATTCAGGGGAATAAAAGAAGCTTGACAGGGTCAAAATTTTGCCATACAAAACATAAGGCTGGAGCAAGAACTTGGGGTTTATGTTAGTTGTGCTGGCATTGTGTCCTTTAATCCATTTACAAGGAAACAACAGAAATTCTCAGCGTTCCTGAAAAGCTCTGGGTCAAAGTTACACTACTCAAACTCTAGCAGAGATGGGTGGTCATTTAAAAATATTCCAATATATTTAAGTCTTTAATAACATATATTCAAAAATAGCCATAAATAATGTGCTTGTTTGAGAGCTTTTTTTTTTAAATAAAAAAGAAAAGAAGTCAAACAATGCTGATGCCTGCCAAAACATTCCTTCATCCAGGAAAAGCACTGGGCCAACATGGAACAAGCCAATGAATCTTAGGTCTAAAACAACCTCCCAGGATGCAGTTATTCGGATGAATTTGAAATCTAAATAACAGCCTGCTTACAAACTTCTCTAAGACAAATGAAACAAATTGGAAGTCTGGGTTCTTCCACACGAGATTTCAGGAGAGAGAGCCTGTGTGAGGCTGGGTCTCCTTAGCTGTCTCCTCGCAGAGTCACAGCCAGCAGACCTTGCTGCTGGCCTTGTTTTAATTATTGCTCAGGATTTTTATTCTGTTTACAGAACCACTCTAAAAATATTTCCATTCCCAGATGCTCTGCCGAGCTTAACATTTCTGTGACAAGGCTGCCAAGCTCAGTGTCATCCTGTACATCACACAGATTTTTGTAATTACAGCTCAGACAGATTTTCCACAGATGATATTTCAGTGTCTGTGAGAGGGAGGTTCCTTCCAGCCCCGCTGTCTGAGGGGAGTGCAGTGCTGCTGGAAGATGCTGCTCCCAGATTGTGACCCTCTCAGGCCTGGGAAATGGATAAAGAGGGATGGAAAGGAGATTTTTGTTGCTGACTGCACCCAGGAAGTGGATCTGTGCAGCAGCAGCCTAACACAGGAGGTGATTTAATACCTGATCTCTGCACCCTCCAGCTGCCCTTCTGACTTTTCCTCTCTATTCTCGCTTCTCCTCTTTCCTCTTTCTCACCTTTCCTTCAGATTCAAGTGGTTTGCCACCAGAAGCAGGAGAGTGACTGTGAGCAGCTGTAACCAGAACTGAGCTGGATGTTCCTTCTGCAGCATCACACAAACCCCATCGATTCTAAGAAAAGGCTGAAAAATGTGTGACTGGGCAGAGAAAAAGTCAAATTCCCTAAAACGTGTGAGCTGTCTGCAAAACGAAAAGCCTCAGCAAGCACACGTGATCGCTGACTCCCTGCACACACAGTTCAAGCCCACACAAACCTCCTGGCATGGTCCTTCTGTTCATTATATCATCCCTATCGTTGAGATTTCTTCATTTGAAGTTCTCCTAATATAAATAGGGATCCATCATGTAATCCCAAACTGATTTATCCTAACCTCAGACAACTTCCAGAAACATGTTGTGTGTTAATCCAGACCATCCCTCTGCTCCGCAGGCCAACAAAAGCAATTGGCTCCCATTAAACCCCTTGGCCTGGCCTGCATCCCTCTGCTGAAACAGTGGAGAAGGACCTGGAGATGTCAGCTTCCTGCCTCCTGCCCATGTGGTTCTGATAAAGAAAGAGGTAATTTCAGGACGCCCAAGGCCTCTCTTTGTTCTGTTTCACTCACAATGGAAGCGGCTGCTCCTTTTCTCTCTCTCTCAGCAGCAATTTGAACAATGGCACAACAAAAGGATCCTGCACAACAGAGCTGCAGAGCACAGCAGAGTTGGGCACAGGAAGGGGATTTTAAGCCATTTTTGTGCTGTCCTGAGTCACAGCCCCAGGTACCAGCTAACCCTGGAGAGCTGCCTTGGCCACGCCAGCGCATTTTGGGAGAATTCTGGAGCTCCAGCTCAGCACTGCCAATCCATCATCAGAGCCTTTGTGGGTTTTGTGGGCACCAGAAAGCATTTAAAGAATTAGGTCCATGATTTGACAGCCCTTAACTAGAAACTTGACTGCAAAGGCCTCTTGCTGTCTCCAGAACACACTCGCTGGGGCTGTCAGGAGCTTCCTACAGCCCAAATTTGTGCTTGTCCCAGTGTGGAGCTACAAGCTTCCCTGAGCAGGAGATGGATGGGATGGGTGGGATGGGTGGGATGGGATGGTCACTTTCTCCAGTTCCCTTCATTCCTAGACTATTCCCTATATGTAGTGGCAACATTTTGTGTTTTAACAGCACAGAATCTCTACAGAAAATGAGAGGACATCCCAGCTTGAAGAGAAAAGCAGCTCTGAGCAGTTACCCCAAATCCCTCAGAATGGACCACAGGGCAGTCTGGTGTCTGTGGGTACAACAGGACAGCCACAAACACCAGCAAAGGAGTCACCTCTGAGCCTGAGCTCTGTTCTGAGCTCTTGGAAAGAAGAGATATTCCACCCCTCCTCATATCCAGTTTAATGGGTTAGTACAGAGCTCTGTGAAGGTGTGACATACACATGTGGACAGGCACAAAAGCGTAAAGAGAAAAAGCCACCAGTCCTGAAATGAGAAAGCCCCATTTTAGATCCCACTCTGTTGATATTTTAGAAACATTATTAGATAATTGAGCAGTGAGAGGTTTTTATTTGCCTTGCCTGGTCTGCTCTGATTTCCTGGGTGCTCTGGATCCCAACGGTACCAGCACCACAAAGTCACTGCAGATCAGACCAGATCCTTCAGGCTCTGCTCCCCACAGGTTCAGAAACTGCCCCACTCATTCCTATGGATCAGATTTCATGAACAGAGACCCCTCACTTTTGGCAGATGAATTCCAGCACTGCACATTATGGCAAATACTCGCTCACAAGTTTAATGCAAAGCAGGTTTGCAGCACTGGGCACAGGCAGCCAGAGCAGGGCAGCCCTGCCTGCCTGGATCCTGTGGGAATGCTCCAGCAGGGAAGCCTGGAGAGTGAAAGAAAATGATGCAAATTCCTCTTAAAGAAGAGATTCCTCCCTATAGCGACCCATTTTATGCTTTCCTTGAAAACTGTTCCACCTTCTGGGGCTGGCGCTGCCAGGAACTCCCCGTGTCAGTCTGTCCCACGTTTTATTCTGCGAGGCGCAGGCAGCTGCAGGATTGCTGCATGCCACATGAAAGGGAGCAACATATTCCAGACTGGCCAATTAGGAGATGACAGACCACAGCACACTTACATGTGAGCGGCAGCAGCGCGTCACCCCGACACGAGCGCTCGAGTTCAGGGCTGGAGCAGCAGCGGGCTGCCAGGGCTGGCTTGGTCCCTTATTTGCCATCCTCTTCCTTCTGGATTTTTCCAGTGAAATATGGGGTGCTTGGGGATCTTGCACCTTAAATCTCACTTGTTTGGGTGTCATTATGTGCTGGAGGCAGCTGTGGCCAGATGTGCGCCAGTGCAGAGCTGGGCACGGTGGGTAAAGCTTCCCTGGATGGATTTTTCCTGCTCACATAGCCATTGCAAACTGGAACACACAGGCTCGCACAGAAGACTCTGGAGAGTGACTGTGTTCCGAGAAAACCCAGCAAATGGTCTCTGCAAACACCAGCACTCAGGAATTCTTTCCACTTGCATGAAAATAACCCTCAAATAATGGAAAAATGTGTCAAATGAAGCTGTGGGGGAGAAATGTTTTAATTAAAACAGCCATAAATGCTGGAGGCATCTGAGTTCTACTCTGAGCTTCCAGTTTGGGGCTGGCAGATAACATTTCAAGGAATTGGCCCCAGAATCAGCTGCAGGGCAAACCTGGTGCCTGGATGGTGATGGTTGGACAAGCACCATCCAAGAGGATGCATGACCACCATCCCAGAGAAGAAGGTTTTGGATTATTATGGCCTCAATTCCCCACACAGCCACATTTATTATCACTTGTCCATCACATCTGCTGCCCACAGCATGGGCTGGGAAAATACTGAGGTCAAAATGAAGCCTGACTTGAGATTTCACATAATTTTATTTATGTATCTGTTCTGAGAATGCCGTATTTGACTTACCCTGTATCAAAAGCAGAGGCACCAAAGCACTTGGGAGTTACTTCTCCCGAACCAGAATAAACTCAGGGCCAGCAAAGCAGCCCCAGTTGCACATGACTACAATGGAAGAGCACTAAGTGTTTTGAACCCAGGGACGGAAACTGTGAGGGAAAACACAGGGACAAGAACAACACACAACCCAGCAGCATCATTTCATATTCCAGGCAGAGGATGGGTGGGAGTGAGGAAATCAAGGATTTCTGTACAGTGCCATGGATTTACTGGTAGGAAAAGGGCTGCAAAGAACAAGAGGCTCCCAAGGAATTCCCAGGGGAGCCTTACCGAGGCAGGTCCTGCCGTCCGTGTGCAGGCGGAAGCCGGGCTGGCACTCGCAGTAGTAGGAGCCCAGGGTGTTCACACAGCGGTGCTGGCAGCCCCCATTGTGCACCTGACACTCGTCAACATCTGCAAAAAAAAAGCAAGGCAAGAGAGGTCAAAAACTCAGGCGAGTGGACAGGAAGGTGTCTGAGCTCAGGAATATTTATCCTCGTTGCTGGGCTCCAGATCTGAGGAATGAAAGCAAAGGGAACAAGATCGGCCCCATTTTGTTATGTTCAGTCAGCTAAGCTATTGGTGAAATTCCAGGGACAAACCTGCAATCAGTGAACAGCAACCACAAAAACCCCATCTTACTTATCAGTCAGCACAAACCATCCTCATCTGATCACCTGACAAGGGTCACCTTTCCCACTGACTCCAAGATAATGAATTAATTCACATTTTACACTTCCTCGCTCGTCAAAGGAAATTTTAAGTTTCTGGGGCAGATTTCTTCCTGTGCCATAATCAGAAATTTGGAGATGATGTGGACAGAGCTGCACAGTTCCTTAATTCCTGTCATTTGTGGGTGCACAGGTGTGCACCTACACCACCTTTGAGACTGGAAAGGATCACAGGGGGGATCCAGATCCACACGAACAGCAAAGCACCCAACCAGCCATTCCCTTCCCCATGGACAGAAAAACTCCAGCAGCTTTGGGTCTTCTCGTGTTTCTCTTTGCACTTTCTGCACCTCCAGCTCACCATGCCCCTCCCAGCGAGGACCGCCCCGAGCCGAGCTGAGTTCCCATCTCCGTCCCATCCACAACTGTTACTAAGAAGATAAAGAAACATTTCCTGAGTGAATCATGGCAGGGTGGGGGCCCGGCCGCGTCCTTGCACGCCAGAGGTGCAGGAACGTGCCCAGCCCTGCGCCCGGTGCCCAACCCCAGCCCCGCTTCACCCACAGCTCCCACTGGGCAGGCAAAGGACACACAGAAAGGAGAAACGCAGCTTGGCTGAGCCAATTTTTACGGTCGTCAGATTAATTGCCAAGAAAATCAGCCAGCAGCAAGGGAAGGTCTGGGTCAGGAACGGAACGGGAAGTGAAGTGGGAAAGGTGACGCCTGTTTTGAGTTGGTGTTTCTGAGCTCTGCAGTGATAATACAGAATTACTCTTTTCTCAGAACACTTTTCTTAGCAAGGCTTAAAACATTAAAACCTAAAGCTCAGAGATCATAAAAAGCCCTCCTGTCGCAGTGATTCCCAGAGAACCCTCAACCTTGTCTTGGGGTGTCCTGCTACACTGGCCATGCTGGGCTCCTCCTGCAGAGCTCCCACTGCAGCTGCGGTCTCCAGCAACCCAGCAAAATGCTCATTTCTGTAATGCCAGCCCTTTATTCAGTGGACTGAACCTTTTAGGAGGTTCTAGTATTTTCTTCCTGATTTTTCCAAGACAGACACTTAGCAATGAAAGAAAGGAAAATGAATAGATTTTTGAGGTGAAACAAGCTTTGAGTGATGCTCTCTGAAGAGTGAGCCAAAGCAGCTTTTCAAGGAGAAAAATGTGATGGCATGAGTCTGAGATGCTGGTGAAAGCAACCTAATTCTGATTAAATCATTTTCCTCTGCACACATTTGGGATACTACAGAGCCCTAGAGGCCCTGAGGCACTCCCTACTCATCTCTGTGGGCAGGATTAGCTATTAATACAGAGAACTGGCTCTATTCAGTTCAAGAACAGGAAAACTGGGGTTTGGGAAGGTTTTACATAGCATAATAAAGTTTTTTGGTCTGAATTTAAATGACTATTCCACTGCTTCCCTTCAACTCTAATCTGAAACCATAGAGAATTTACTGTCCAAGAAATTTAGTGATGTGTTAAGTAAACTTCTTACTTTCACCCCATTACTCATACTCAGTAATTTTACATCTCCTCTCTCCATGTCTCCTCTTCCCCCTTTGTACTTTTCACCTTCTAAATCTCCATGATTCCAGCACTGTCCCCACCCCAACCCCCTCCTGCTCTGGGAGAGCAGCCAGTCCTTCCTTGTGCCGTGGCCGTAGAATCACCCATCACCTCCCCTGGCTCCACATAACCCACCCCCTCCCGGAGTCCCTCTGATCTTCTCTGCAGCGCCAGGGAGATTTTGGGACACCCTGCACAGTGGTGTGACCAAAACAAAACTGTGCCCAGGGGGAGGGAGGGGGCAGATCCACCAGCCAACCCTGGCAGTGGCAGCATCTCCAGGCGTGCCTGAGGCTCACCAGCGAGCGACTCAGCCGGGAACATGGACTGGGAAGCAGCAGGAGCTGCTCCCAGGGCCACGAGGAGCAGCTCTGTGAAGGGTCACGTTGCCCCTGGTACAGGTCCTGGCAGCAGGAGCCAGAGCCCTACGTGACACTGCGTGTGCTGCGGTTCGTGGCACGGCGGGGTTATTTTCCTACTGGATAGCTGACAAAATCTGCTTGAAATTAGTATTACCAAAGGAAAGAAAATGAGAAGCATACAGGCTTCTCTTCAGCTGACTCTGAGCAAGCCAGAGCCGTGCCAGGACAGAGCCTGCCAAGCCCTGCTCTGCATGCACAGGGCAGTGGGTACCAGGCAAAGCCAACTGAGGCAGGAGCCCAATGCAGCAAGGGCTGGGGAGTAGGGCTGGGATCAATGGGCAGGGAAATATCTCTGCTGTGTAAAGAAACTGGGATTCATGTCTTCTGCAAGGAAGGCTCATCCCAGCCTCTTCTCTGAGCAGAAACACTCCCTGGAACCTCAGATGCCTACATGGACTAACACAGGTAACACAGCAATCAAACATAGGGAAGATGAACACAAAACCAAAATAAAAAAAAGGGGCAGAGAGTGAGGAGATGGCTTTGGATCCCTGAACAGACACAGGTCCTTCCTGAAGGAATACTGATTTATCTCCAACAAGAGCTACATGTAGAGGGGAAGAAAGTGGCAATAGCAGCTCTAGAAAGTATTAGATATTTAGTACAGAGGCAGTTTATCTCCCTGCAGGGCTGAGGAGGAGGCGATGGATCCCAGCTGGAAGTACAGGTAGGAGGAGCACTGCAGAGGTTTGCTCTGTCTGGCCAAGCAGCAGTGCCAGGCTTTAATCCCTGCAGCAATTAGCCTGGATTACAGAGCAGGGCTGCAGGGAAAAGGCTAATTAAAATCCATTGAGATGAGCATGTGTGGGATTTACTGAGTTTATCTTTCCAGTACCAGTTTGTTGAAGACGATTCAGCAATCTCAAGAAGTAAAAAGGCTGAATGGAGAGGACCCAACAGTCCCTGCTCCTGGGCAGGGGAGCACAGCCATCCCACACTATGGACAGGTTAGAATGAAAAAACCCTCTGCATTACTTAATTTCTTGCATGTGTCACACAGTCCCAACATGAATAACCTGAGGAATTCAGATGCCCTGTTATTCCACACCCCCTGTGTGCAGACAAAACAGGCATGGCAAGGTCCAACAGTGCAAGGAGGCCACGGGAGAGGACAATGCTTCATCCCCTCTCTGCTACCCTGAATGCTTTTTCCTCCCCTAGGCTGGGGAAGGATGGCTGGGAGGGTGAGTGACTCACTGGAGGGAAGAAAAAGGCCATTTGGGGCAGTCAGAGCACTCAGATTTCATCTCATCCTAAACTAGGCATTTGAGAAATCCCCAAAAGCACTTAATGAGATGCAGGGAGTTATTGAGGCCAGTATTCCTTCCACTGCAGGTGGGAGATGCACAGGGCTTTCCCACACCACCTCTGCCATCCTCAGCAGCAGATTCCAAAGGCACCTCGGGAATGGATGCATCAGCTTTACAACAATCTGATGGAGTGAAAACACTGCTTTTCCTCAGTCCCTGGCTTTGTCCTCAGCTCACCTTTTCCTGCCCCCGAGCACCAGGGCTGGAAGAGTCTCCCAGCTCCCACTTGTGCTCCCGTCTGCCTCGGGATGGGGCTGCAATTAGGAATTAGTCAGCGCTGAGCAGAGGTGCACGCAGCAACAAGCACCTGGACTTGCTCTGGACTTGCTGCTGCTCTCACCCTCTGCAGCCTCCTTTCATCACTGTTTTACCCCATTCCCTGTGCAGGCTGTCACTCTGGGTGAAAGATATCCCTGTGCCATGCCGTGGAAGACAACGGATTCCCAGACACGGACCTGGGAACGGAACCTCCAGGTCGCTGTTGAAGGAGCTCATGGAATATGATCAAACAACAGCTCTGCTGGTTTCAGGCTGATTTAGAGGTTCACGGAGAGGATATCACAGCACCAGGCCCACATCACTGTGATGATGGATTGCGAGTCCCCAGCAGAGCACAAAGCTCCTCCTGTAAGGGTGGCTGTGTCAGAACACAACACCCAGCACTGCCATCAGCCATCACACCGACACCAGGACCCAGCAGAGCCCTGGCTGTGCACACGGGGCACATCAAGGCACCCGAGACCCCTGTGAAAGCCACAGTGTTACTGCACAAAGCACCTCCTCTCTCTCCTGTCACGCACAAAGCCGCCGGTGACGCGCACACAGCAGAGCCTTGTGCCACGGCAGCTGCCTGCTGAGGGGACACGGCTGTGGGGACTGCATGGAAACCAGCACACAGACCCTAAAAAATCACACCAAGACAACATCTGGGACTCTAAAAGCACACCAAGAGAGCTCCTCTTACCTGTCAAGGAGAAGCTCAGGCAGTGAAGGAAAAATGAACCAAATTAACCAAACCCACAGTGACACCAGTTTAGGATGAGTCATGAGATGGATGAAAGTGAGAAAACCCCTCAGCCTCAGAGGTACCTCACACCAAAGATAAAGCCAAGGATGCACAGAGCTACCTGTCCATGGAGCTGAGAGAAGCAGAGTCAGGATCAGGATCTGATGAATTCTGCATTAGGGAAGGTTGGATTCAGCACAAAGCTGGATCTCAGAAGCTTGTCTTGGAGAGTTACTTTGAGCCAACACAGTCAGATGGAAACAGCAAACACGATCTGAGTTTGAGACAAACACCTGATCTACAAATAACAAAGCAGCGACTCACCCCTTTCCGAAGGTCTGGCACATCTCACAACTATTCTGATATCACTTTATAACCAACTGCTTGGGGCATTTATTTATTAGCATTATCTCAGGATGAGATAATGCATTCCTTAATGTCTACATTACGCCCAAGCATCCCAAATCTTTAGCAATCTTCACATATTCTCTATTATTTTCTAAATCTCCAAAGCTTTTCCTGCTGTGGAGGCAGCCGAGCACACACACAGAGGGAAGGGGGGGTGCAGTGGCAGAACTCACACCTGGCTCCGTGTCCCCATCTCCCACCCCACAAAAGCCACGTGCAATGGGAGCACCGAGGGCTCCATCCCCTCCACCTGCTCCATGGGAAGTCTGGCCAAGCGCTTCCCATGCTGCAGCAGGCTGGGAATTGGCTTCCAAAAGACACTGAGGCTGAATGTTCCAGTGCAGTGATCCCTGACACGGCTCCTCTGCCTGCATCCCCCAGCCATGCCCAGCTCCCAGCTCCGGGCACTGCTGCCAGAGGATTCCCTGTGGACAAAACCCAACCCCAAGTAACTCTGAGCCCTGTCCTGTGTGAGAATCTACCGAGCAGCACTCACACAGCCCCAGCAACCCACAGAGAAAGGCACCACTTTTTCATGTTAAAAACTTACCCAATTTCATTTTTTACCCTCGACTGGGGTGAGATCCTTTGGAGCTGAGGAAAAAACTAAATCTACATACCCTACCAAAACACATGCATTTGGCTTTTTAAGGAATGTGGCACAGGAGCTATCTTTAACCCAGCTGGACAGCAACAGATGTGAAGAAACTCCTGTTTCTCTCCCCCTCTGCCAGAACTGATTTTTTCAGAGTAAGAAATGCACTGAATAATAATAATAATAATAATAATAATAATAATAATAATAATAATAATAATAATAATAATAATAATAATAATAATAATATATTATCTATAATATTAAAATAATAATGCAAAAAGAAGTCTAATCATACAAAGCAGAGGCACATACATACAAAGCACAGTATATACAGTCAGGTCACCAGTCTGTCACTTGGGTGGCCAGCAGCCTGAGATCTCCACCCGGCAGGATCTGGGGTATCTGGGGACAAATCCCCCGAGGCAGAGCCCTGCAGGGAGCCCCAGCCCGGCTACACAGAATCCGAGAAGAGCCTGGCTCTGAAGGGACCTTCCCAGGCCACCTGGTCCCCACGTACCTGGCCGCAGGTCGGGGTACCCCGCTCGCCCCAGGTAGCAGGGGTAGCAGCTCCTCCACAGGTAGCGGTAGTGCTCCCCGGAGGAGCCCGGGATGCCCCCCAGGCAGCCCAGGCACCACAGCAGCGCCCAGGGCCGGCCCATGACCGCGGCACGGAGCGGAACGGAGCGGGGATGGAGCAGGGACGGAGCGGGACAGAACGGGGCTGGAACCGGACGGGGCAGGAATGGAGCGGGACGGGGCAGGAATGGAGCAAGGATGGAGCGGGGACGGAGTAGGGACAAAATGCGGACGGGGCAAGGACGGAGCAGGGACGGGGCAGGAATAGAGCGGGACGGGGCAGGGACGGAGCAAGGACGGAGCAGGGACGGGGCGGGATGGAACGGGACGGAGCAGGGACGGGGCAGGGACGGGGCAGGGACGGGACGGAGCAGGGACGGGGCAGGGACGGGGCAGGGACGGGACGGAGCAGGGACGGAACGGGACGGAGCAGGGACGGGGCAGGGACAGAACGGGACGGAGCAGGGAACAGAACGGGACGGGGCAGGGACGGGGCAGGGACGGGCCGGAGCAGGGACGGGGCAGGGACGGAACGGGACGGAGCAGGGACGGGGCAGGGACAGAACGGGACGGAGCAGGGAACAGAACGGGACGGGGCAGGGACGGGGCAGGGACGGGACGGAGCAGGGACGGAACGGGACGGAGCAGGGACGGGGCAGGGACAGAACGCGGGCACAGCGCGGCCGCAGCGGGACGGAGCAGAGGGATGCGCGGGGCGGTGCGGGGTGGCTCAGCCCTGGGGGCGGTCCCGCTCCGCCCCCCGCAGGTACCGCCGGGCCCGGGAGCGCCCCGGAACCCCCGGCACGGCAGAACCACCCCGGGCTGGGCGGGCGCTCCCCCGGGCGCTGCAGCACAGACCGGGCTGCACGGCCCCGGAGCTGCCCACGCCCGGAGCAACCCGACCCTCCCGACCAGAGGGACCCACGGCGGCATCGCTCGGCTCGGGTAATCCTCCACCCTGCCTTAAACCCGAGGATTTGCCCCAAAGCAGGCTGAGGAGGGATGGAAGGCGGACAGGGGTGATCAGGATCTCCCCTGGAGCAGCAGGCTGGTGTGGGGGGCTCCGGGGTTACACCAAACACGGAGTGTTTCTCTGTGGAAGTGCCTCGTTACCGTCACACCTCCCCCAAAACAACGCCAGCTGCTGAAACAGCACCCAACACTAAATCTGGGCTGGCCTGTTCTTAAAATAACGACAAAAAGTAAACCTTAATCACCAAATTTAAGCTGAAATGAGGAACAGCCACTGCAACTGCTCCAAAGAAAACCATAATGCTCATTCCCGTTTCCTGCAAGATGGAGAATTTTATTTTACCTTTTTCATTAAATAAGAAGTAGGAATAGCTTATTGGATTTTCCAGAGGCAAGCTCAAAAGCCTCATTTAACTTTCTGGAATGTTTTGAAACAATGTGCTCACAGGGCTGAGCTGGGGGGAGCAGGCCCTGCTACTTTGAGACGTTTTCACAGTGTTATTTGGCCATAGTAAAATTCCAAATTAAAACTTGTGGTTTAGGCTGCAATGAATAGCATTCCACAAAGAAATTTTGAAACAAGCTGAATCCAGGAAGAAAATAGGGATTTCATGCTATTGCTGCAGCAATTTCCAAAGGAAGGTGGACTCCAGTCACGAGCACCCTTTGCTGATTTTTCCAAGAGCAGCTTCCTAATATTTCAGGGACCACTTCAGCTCCTGTTAATGTTTACATAAGGCAACAGCCCACATGCTTCTCATTAATATTTTGATTTTAAGAAAAATAACAGACAAATTTTTGGGTCAGTTACTCTGTGGGGAAAAAAAAGAAAAAAAGTGACCTCTGAAGGATGCTGTGAATGTTTGGAAATGGTCTGGAGAAGTCCAGCCTGATGTGTTGCACATGCACACCTTGCTCAAGCTGCCTGGTGGGTCCACCAGAGTCCCCAGGGAGATGCTCAGCACTGAGGGAGAAAAGAGATGGGCAGAGGAGGGACAGGAGAAGGGGAAACATCAGAGGGGTAGCTGAGAGCCACCAGAAATTCCATCTGCACTGCCCATGTCCCACAGTGAAGCCCCTGCCCTGTTGTGCTGCCTTCCAAGAACCCTCGCTGTGCACAGACACGGAGCCACCCTGCCAGGAGCCGCTTCAAACCTCTTAAATACTTCACCCATTCCAAAATACCCCGTGGCAAGACGTGGATTGTCCTTGCCAGCCCAGACCAGGTCCTGGGAATGCTGCCTCCAACCCGAGGCACTGCCATGGGGAGCACTGACACCGCTCCCGTGAACGTCTCTGGAGGTGCTGACAAGCAGAAATGAGTGTTGCCACAGAGCTGTGAAAAATGGGCCAGGCCAGCTCCTTCTGCTCAGAAATGTTACCAAGACTTGTCTAGCTTAAATTATCCTTGCCTGGAATGCAGATGGGCCACAGTGAGCAGCTCTTCCAGGGACTCCCTGACTCTTCAGGCAGCCACCAAAGGGACCTTTCCCGCTGGCTTTGCGACCTGGGAATTCCTCCTGCAGCTCCCAACAAAGAGCGTTCGCTCCTCAGCCCACAAAACAAGTGTGACTTCTGTGACAAACCTGCTCAATCCCATTTCCTTGGGCTGTGATAAAAACCTCACCACAGCGAGAGGCTCAGACTCCTCCAGGAGGCTCAGAGATACAGCACAGGCAGCAAAAGCACATCAGGCTTGAACACAAACTGAGCCCTGCTTATGTAATAAGTTGTGCTTGGTCAGGTTGGAGCCAACTCCAGCTTCCTCATCACCTAATTTACTTCAGCTGATTAGGTACCAAGAGTTGCTTGGAGTATGGCAACTCATGAGGATCAACAGCAGGTCATTACTGCTGCCAGGAGAGCACCAACTTCCTTTAACAGGGACTGAAATGGGCTGAACCCCTGGTCCTCACAGAATTTCACTTGGATTGACTCTTAAAATTCTTGTAAGGACCCAAACAAATCAGAGCTGGTGA
Organism: Pseudopodoces humilis; assembly: GCF_049639895.1. Classification (NCBI taxonomy): domain Eukaryota; kingdom Metazoa; phylum Chordata; class Aves; order Passeriformes; family Paridae; genus Pseudopodoces; species Pseudopodoces humilis. The sequence goes on along the minus strand of NC_142223.1, from coordinate 4,241,290 downwards.
TGTAGTGATTCCCAGCTCAACAGCATCATAAGCCCTGGCATTAATTCATCCCTGCACATACACAGTCAACCTGCTCAGGTAAACTGGAGTGCTGGAATCTTCATCCTAAACCCAAGCCAAGCCCTGAATCCTGTTTCTTCTGACATTGAAAAGAAAAAAAAGGACTCCAGATTAATGGCCAGATGGAGACCTGGAAAGCAGAAACATGCAGGAGATGGAACATGGAACTGGTGAGGAAAGGAAGAAGCTGAAGGATGAGGTTTGTGATTTGGAGCCAGCATGTCCTGGGCTACATGCTCAAATATATTCCAGACAGGTTTTTGAATTTCTCTATGTGTAATATTAGCTGGGAACTAAACTGAGACCCTCCTATGCTCAATCAGGTTTATTATGCACAATCCAGCTAAAATGTGAATTTTCATTTACTTTTGGAGCTAATGCCCTAGTCCTATGAAGGCCATGAAAAGTATAAATATACTTCTCCATGTCAAGTGGTGCTTAGAGGGATAAAATAAACAAGAGCTTGTGAGAATTGTGGTTTAGGGGTTGGTTTATGATGTTTTCTAAGAGCTCTCCACTGCGCCGCTCCAACACGCCTGCTGCTGGGGCACAGCGCAGGGCACATCAACACCTGAGCTCCCCTAGAACCTGCCTCAAAAACCACTGTAACACAGCAAACCTGTTTGTTTCCTGTGAAAAACCCAACACATGACATCCCCAAATCACTCTGCAGACAGTTTTTCCTGGAGATCAGATTAGAAATACAGACCATGCTGTGGCTCCTCCTGGCACTGATTCCAGGAGCAACAGGGCATCCCTTTGGATGGAGCCACAAGGGGAGCCAAGCCCCAGGCCTGTCCTCTCCTCCCCCAGCTGTTTTTCTTCCCTCATCATTGCTCACCTGGAAAACAGCAGCAGGAAAAAAGGTATGAAGTGCTTTGTTTGGGGAAAAGACCAAATATTTAAGAGTTTCTCCCAAACTTGTTGCATTTGTGATTCTTCTGAGTGTTCCTCTCTGCGGGGTGAACCAGCACTTCATCAGCTGTGTACTATTGGTATTCATAAAAGAGAATTATCAGTACATAAACTGCCTTTCTCTGCCACTCTGGATCACTAACTCCAAGCTGGTAAATAAAGATGGGAGCTGGTGCCAGCACTCAGGGAGGTTCTCAGACCAAGCCCTGATGGCACAGCACTGACCAGTTCCTCTCATGGTGGCTTGAGCAAAGCAGCCCAGCACTGGATAAATCCCTGCTGTGATGCCTCTGGCTCAGGGGGAAAACAGACTGGGAAGGCAAAGGCTGCTGCTGCCAGGCTGTTCCAGGGCAGAAATCACTGCAGAACAAGGTGCCAGGTGAGGGATGACCAGCAATGCACACCCACAGGGACATGGACCCCAGCCCTGCGTGGTAGGGACCAGCCGGGGGGGCCCTGTGGCTCACAAGGTGTCACATGTGGCCATCCCACCTCTCCTGACAAGCCTGCTGAGCTCCCACAGCCAAACACAGAGTTTTTTGCCTTTCTTTGCAGGGCTCAGATTCACCCTTCCTTTGAGGTCCCAGACTTCAGCCAAGCGAGCACAACCCTGGCACGAAAGGAACTCCTGGGTTTGCCCTGTGGTCCTGCAATGGTTCCCCACCCACTGCCTGCTGCTGCTGGGAATGAATCAACACAATTTAGGCAATTCTGGGCAGGAAAAGTGGCACTGAGCTACAACATCCTTTTTCTGACCAAAGGTTGGGAAACTCTTGAGTGGCCAAGATGAAATTTTTCCCTTCAAAACCTCTATTAAATTAGCAGCACACTCTGGTCCCTGCTATTTTCCTGCCTCTCCACACAAAGCTGATGCTATTGCAGAGCATTTTGTTTAGCAGACACTTCAGAGAGAACTCTGAAAGTCCCAGCTTGATGTCACTCTGAGCCAGGAATCAAATCCCAAGGATGAAACCTTTTAACTGCTGACCTCCTGAACCCACAGCTCCTCTTCTTGGGCCACCCTCAGGAGAGGTGCGAGCTCCAAACCCTCCCAGCCAACACTGGGCTCCAAATGTCTGACCCTGTGGTTTGGAGCTCAGGCAGCTTTATTCAGGCTCCATCAGGACTCTGACCAACACAAGCTGAATATTTTTGCAAATTGTAAACATTAATCAGTGCCTTAAACTCTCCCCGTCTGCACAAACACAAATCCAACCCCATCCACTCCTGAAAGCATGTGAGAGCATGTGGGGAGTCTGGAAAGAGCTTCTTATCTGATGTAAAAATAGACATTAATGTAAAAAGTGGTGAGGACAGCAGGGTCCCCCCCGATGACACAGTAGTGGGGTTGTTTGAGAAGTGCAGCCATGGGGGAATAACTCAACACCCGCTTTGGGGTGAAAAGATTTACACTCGAGTAAAGCAGGAGTGAGACAGCCCAGTGCAAACTCTTCTCTCACTTAATTTAGGGCTTAATCTTCCCTAAGTGTCCTGTTTTGGCATGATGAGACCTGCAGACAGGGCAAATCCACACAGGATGGATGAGGGGCTCCAGGAGGACGATAGCACTCAGGGTACCCTCTGCCCCTAGACATGGAGTCAGAGGCAACAAGGGAGAGACAGCGAGCAAAAAGCTACAAATTATTCCAAGAATATGTGCAAAGGGATTCACACTGTCCTCCCTAAAAGTGTAAGAAGAAAAAAAAAAGGGAAAAGAAAAAAAAATTAAAGGATTGCTTTTTTCTACCAAAATCCTGAACCTCTTAATCATCAGAGAAGCTAATCCTCATCAGGGGAATTCTGGGGAAACTGGAAATATTTTCGCTTGGCTAAGATAAGGGCAGAGCTGTTTATTTCACACATCTCTACAGTGGTACAGAGCCAGGAAATACTTTTCAGTTATTTTCAACAAAACAAGACAAATGTACCAAATTGGCAAGAAAGTGACATTTTTCTGTGGAATTCTTTAATGTCCAAACCGATATCCACAGAAACGGCTCTTTCCCTGTTCGTCAGCAATCTTTGTTAATTATTTAAATACTTTTGGCCTTCTGCTAAGCAAACCAGTGCTGAAAATATGCAAGAACTCTGCCACAAAGCCATGACCATCTAAAGCAACCCCCAGTGTGCCCTGGGCGGGTGTTTCAATGTCTCTCCAGGGAATCTGGGGGTTTGGGGCTCTGAAGGAGCCTGGGGAAGGTGCTTTCCCTGACCTGCCCAGGAATCCCAGAGCTGTGACACCATCCAAAAACTGTCATCTTGTTCTTGGCTCTGATGAGCAAAGAGCTTTTTGCATTTCTCTGACTCTGAGCCGGACCAGCAGCGCTCTCAGAGATGGGAGTGCTGGGGAGATCCCACCGGAGCACAGCAGGGCACATTCCAGCTGTGGGAATTCCACCTGCAGCACAGCTGGCACTGGGCTCACACAGCCCCACTGAGCATTTCCATTTACAGACAAACACTGGGGCTTCTCTTCCACTCCATTTCAGGAGCAGGGTTAAGGCAGAACAGGGAACAGTGGCACAGACCAGGAAGGAGAAATCTCATCTCTTTTGGAGCAATGAAATACAAGGTATGGCCACGATCCCCAACCTTGCTCACCATGACCCTGCCTGTGTTTGAGATGCTGCACAAAACCAAACCCAACTGCTTTTGCTGCAGCACTTTTTCCCATTTTGAGCTTTCAGTGCCAATAAGAAAAAGCAACATTAACAGGTACAAAACATTCCCCCTCCTTCCTTGCCCAAACACTCCAGATGTCACCCAAAAGATTCCTGGAGGAATGGATAAGAACACACCTCTTATCCCAATTCTCTGGCTCACTGTCTAGCAACCCTCTTGTTCATGAAAATGAGAAGATAAAACTTCTCTGCATTATAGACCTGTTTTAGAAGTTTTACTTTCTTGTCTTAGAACTGTTATCCTTTTCCACTAAAATTCCTTCAAATAAACACACACAAGTACCCTGGATAGCATTAACCCACAGAAATCTAAGCTAAAAGGTTGAAAAACATAAAATAGACACTTTGTATGCATTTTCTACTAATTTTTGTAATTCAAGTAGAGAACGAGACATGTTACCCCACTGAAAACAGAGATCTCCCCACCCCTGAGCAGGGTGTGGGCCAGACCTTGAAGGCACAGAGAGCACTTTTCTCAAATTACCTTTTATTAGAGGAGTGACTAATCACCAGGTGAGAAGGGAGGAATCACCACCCCCTTGTTACCGGATCCCTCCCTCCCCTCCTCAGCGACTCCCACGGATTCCACTGGGGAGCTGAAGGAGCTAAAACCTTCTCCCCTGAAGTATCCTCCATCCTCCCCAAAATCCCCCTGGAAGTCATGAACCAGCACTCGAGGTGTTGTCCACTCCTGCATCACTGCTAGACCACTCCATTATTTTCGGATACAGGTCCAAATCACCTTAAGATCAGGAAATTCCAAGTTTCAGCTGGACGTGTGGAATACAAGGGGAGGTTTCAAAAAGATTTATCAGTTGCTGGCAAATTTTTGACATTTGGCACTGAACAAGGCACTTCAAAAATGTATCTGTGCTCAAGAAGTTGGGGTTTTTTTGCTCTGTAAAGCAGCATTTCCTTCTTACAAGAGAGCAGAAAAATGGAGACAAATAGGGTTTGAAGGCACTTGGGCTGGATGGAAGAAGAATGGGCTGCAGCTGTGCCAGGAACGAGCTTTAGCCACACCGTGCTCCGGGTTTCCTTCTGCTACTGCAGATAAATCCTGGTTTTTCCCTTGCTCACCCAGAGCCAGCCCCATTCCCATCACTCCCAAGTCTCTGCTGCCTCCAGGGCCAGCTGCAGAGGGAATCCTGTGGCCATCCATGGGTTGGGAACGGTGGCAGAGACGCGGATGGTGACAGGAAGGGCCTTGCAGGGCCATCCCTGGAAGTGACACTTTTATTCAGCATAAACCAGCTCCCAAATCAGCCCTGCCATAACAGCAGTGAAAGGTGTCTGCAGGCAGTGCACAAACCTGTCAAGTCATGAAGAATTAAATGTATTTCCAGCCAAGAACAGAGCTGGAGAAGGACAGCAATCAAAACAAGGCTGATGTGATCAAAGAGCCCCAGCGTTTAATTCCCTCAGCCTCTTCTAATTCGGTCCTGTCTGGGCTCGGAGCACCCTGGCTGCTCGGAAACACCAGACCGTGCAAGTTTTGTTTTACTTTTCAGAAATCCTGAGACCTGCTAGAGCTTAACAAAATCCCCAAGGGTTTATATTTGCTTAATCCCCTCTCCACAGCGACCTGCCGGCGTTGGGAGCCGGCAGCTCATTCCAAGGGCTCCAGAGGACAGGGAGCTGGAGGAGAGCTGGCCAGCACTCTGGGCAGTTTGCACTCTGCAGGCCTTAAAAGTATGGATTCCATAAATCCATAAATTCTAATTACATTTTCGTGCAGAGAAAGTGCCTAAATGTAGGGTCTGTTTGAGGGGAGGTATGGATCCAGATGAAGCCCAGCATACCTTAAGTATTATTACTAATATTATTATTATTATTGTTATTATTACAATTACATTTAACTGCAGCTTTCATTTTAAATTCCCTTTAATCTTTCAAACAGACCCAGTCTCAGCAGGTTCCCCGTAAGCCCTGAGTTTCTCCAGCAGATACAGCCAGAGCCAGAATGATCCTTGCCTCCACATTTTGTCAAAATAAGCTTTGTGGTTGGGCTCTGCAAACACTCCTGCAGCTCCCTAGAGCTTGTATTTATCAAAGCATTAAGGAACTTCCTTCCTCCGTGACCGAAACAGACGATCCATAAATAAAACGAGGAGTGTTCCTCATCCCCCAGCTCGCCACAGGCTCGGCATCACCGCTGGCTGAGGGTGAGGATTTTCCTGTCGTGGTTTTAGGGCTGTTTGGCCATCCTGAGTTCCGTGAGCTTTGGACAAACTCTGCAGCTCAAATCCAACCTGAGGGGCTGACCCCGGCCTGGACTGGACATGGCACAGATGACTCAGGTGCAGCTGCTCTGTCCAGATCACTCCTATCCTTCACATCACCCAGAAATGTAACTTTCCAGGTGATTTTTCAAAACAAAACAACCAGTATTCAAGAATGCTACCAAACCGCCTCAATCCTCAGCAGTGAGGGTTTGGTTTTTCTTGTGCTCACGTGTTTATCGTGGTGAGACACCAAAGGACTCGTGTAGCAACTGGAGCAGGCACAGAGCGATGTTCACTCTTCTTGGAGATTCCCACAGACCCTTGAAACCAAGTATGGGTCACCTCAAATCACCCCACAGGCTCCACCAATACTTGATTTCCAAGGTCACACACAGTGGATGTCAAGGAGCTCCTGGGAAGCTTCTTAGTTTTATTCAAAGTGCCATGGAAATACAAATAAATTCAATATAAAACTTCCTCCATTATTTTCGTTAAAACTGTTTCAAATAATCTGCTCATGAAATACCTACATTTGCTTTTTCATTTTCAAGGAAGAGTTAGGAAAGAGAACATTGCTCTGAACTTTCACCCATATAGCGTATTTTTTTCCGGATAATCTGTGCTCATTTAAAAATGAAAAATTCTTCTTTGGAAGAATCCCATCCTGCTCCTCCAGCCTCACACCTGTGCAAGATTTGTTTCAAATATATTCTGAGTACAAATCCCTCCCAAGGAAGGGACTGACAGCATCATTCCCTCCCTGGGTCTGTCCCGTGGTCCGTGCACCACCATCCTCCTGCAGGAACACCTGCACCAACATCCTGCTCCAGTGAGCAGACAGGCCCCGTTTCGGAGGATTTACAGGTAAACCTGGCTTAATCTGGGGGGTTCAGAGCCTCAGGGCCCCGGCTGGAGGTGGTACCCACCCTGCAGAGACCTGGCTGCTCCGCCCCGGCATTCACCAGCTCCCCCTGCTCAAGGAAAGGTTTGAAATAAACTCCTGCTAGCCGTAGGTATTCCTGCTCTTTATGAGAATTCCCTAGTCGTTTAAAGGAAAACAGAATCCAGGCACATCTGGTGTTTTATTTATGGAGGTTACACACTCCCACATGAAAGCAGCCGTCCACTTTTAACCTGATAACAAAACCCCACTCTCCCTCTGCCTTCGGGCTAAGAGCCATTAATATTCATGGCCCATTGTCAGGTGATTTTACAGCTCCGGTAAAATAGGCCTGAAGGAAGCTGAAATGCCAGAGGCCCCAGTTTGGAAACATCTGCTTTTCCCTCGAACGAGTTCCCAGCTTTCCCAGCAAGTGGCAGCGATCTCCCGGCCGCGGAGCACACACCGCAGCGCAGGGAAAAGGAATGGCTGGGCATCATCCTGGAGAGAGCTCCAGAGCTCACAAAGCACCTCCACCGTCCACATGCTCACGATTCCCTGGGAAAGAGGATCAGGGACCGATTCCCTGGGAAAGGAGGACCGGGGTCCAAATTCTGATGCCAGTGTGCCAGCCTCGGCCCCATCCCAGCAGGTTCCTCACCCTGGGTAGAGCAAGCAGACTGGATTCATTCCCAATATTCACGGAAAGCCACCTTGCTGCTGGGATTCTTCCTTTAGCAATCCTATGAAGGCAGATTTGTAGTGAAATATTCTCTGTAAATATAAGGGATATACCCCAGGATCTTCTGGGAGTCCAAAACCAAGTGTTCATTCCCAGGATTACTGTCCCAAAAAGGTCAGGGCTCCTGAGCTGCCAGCACACACCTGGAGCCAGCAAAGGCTGGAGGCTGCCCTTCCAGATCAATTTCTTAAAAAGGATGGTCCTGAAGGAAATAAAACATGTGAAAATTGGTTTTTCAAACACAATCTGCACTTAGAGCTTCAGTGTTGCATACATACAACTCTTATCTATAGGTAGATATATATATATGGATATATATATATAGAGAGAGAGAGAGAGGGGTAACTTATCTTCAATATTTGGGTTTTTTAAAATTTCATTAATCTTTAAAAAAGCTTTTTTCTCTGGTAGTTTGGTTGGTTGGTGGGTTTTGGGGGTGTGGGAGGGAGGTTGTTTGAGGTTTTGTGGGGTTTTGTTTATTTGTTTTTGTTGGCTTTTTTGGTTGGTTGGTTGGCTGGTTAGTTGGTTGTTGGCTTTTTGTTGGGTTTTTTGTAGGGAAGTAACTTTTCATAAGACAAAAAAGTAAACAAAAGTTTCTGCATTTTGCTTGACAGAAAAAAAAACAAACCAAAACTTAGAGTTTATACAGACTAAAATGGTTAAAACCGGGGCAAAAGGGTTTTTCTCTCATTGCAAAGGGATAACCCTGCAGCTCTTGGACGGGAGCACTGCAAAGAGAGCAGCTCCAGAGCCCAGAGGAGATGCTCTACCCCCTCCCTCTGGCCAAGAGGACACCTCACAGACTCCAGCTGCATCAGGCTCTCAGAGAGAAGATTTGGGGAATTATTCCCTAAAAATGAGGCTGCTGTAGAACATCTTCCCGAACCCAGCTGTGCTGGGAGAAAGGCTGTGACGTCCTGGGGGTTTGACCCCTTAAAAACTCATCAGTATTCCCTCAGGAACAAGCCCTCCTGATAACCTAAAGGAAATCAGGTAATTCGCTTTCTCCAGCACTAAAATGCAAGGAGTTGAGCACAGGGCTGGCAGGATGCTGTGGGTCCTGCAGGCACTTCTGTGTGGCTGAATTTGGGATGAAAGAGGAGCCTGTCCGTTGTTTCTCTGAAATTGTGCCAGGGGGATGAGCCAGGGCCGGGCTGCACAATCCTCCCAGTGTTGGGGCTCTGCTGAAGTTTGCCAGCACACAGGGATTACACACAAAATCCAGGCTCGGTGAGGTTTTTGTTTCTTTGTTGTTTTCCTTCTTCCTTTTTGTGTCGTTTCCCCTCTCTCCAGCTCAGCACCCTCTGGGATCTGGCACCATGGTATTTCAATCCCTGTCTCCCATGGCACCTCCAGGAGATCCACCAGCAGGGGTGGCAAAGACAAGTTGCAAGATACAAAAGTGTAACCAGAGTTGTGAAAAAGAGAAACTGTAAGGATATATTTTAGATTTTCCCATATCTCCAGAATTCCTATCCAGATTCTCCTCCTTATTAATCTAATACTCTGTGAACCCAGTGCCTTTCTACGGATTATATCAAATGCTGAGACAAGCCCAGCCTGGCTCCTCCTGACCTGCAATAACAGAGACATCATAAAACAACCGTGACAGACAGCACCTCCAGGAAATCTCTTTTTTTTGGGAATAAAAGGAGGCTGTGCCTGCTGGGAGCTGCGTGGTCTGCAGGGAGCAGATTATCAGTCACAGCTCTGCAGCTTCCTGCGGTGCTCAGATAATGCTGACTCTGTGCCACGGGCACTGCTTCCCACAGGCTTTTTCCTTCACCCCTTATTTCTTCTTAAATTTCCCATCCAAACTGATGTCATCTGTCATCTTTGGGTAGTTTATCAAATGCTGCTGACGTATCTGGCACTTTCCAGTTTTTTTGTTTACCACTGAACCTGACAGGAGGGTGCAGCCAGGTGGGGGTCGAGCTCTGCTCACAGGGAACAAGGGGAAATGCCTCAAGCTGTCCCAGGAGAGGCTCAGGCTGGTCATCAGGAGGAATTTCTCCATGGAAAGGGTGGTCAGGCCTTGGAAGGGGCTGCCCAGGGAGGTGGTGGAGTCCCCTTCTCTGGATGTGGCACTCAGGGCTCTGGGCTGGTGACAAGGTGGGGATTGGGCACAGGTTGGACTCGATGATCTTGAAGGTCTTTTCCAAAATTAATGATTCTGTGATTCTGTGATGTTTTTCTCATACATGACCAGAGCTGTACCTGCTGTGGCAGGAAGGGCAGCATGAGGTAATTTTGGGATGTTGTTAAGCCTTGTGGATGTAGGAAAACAGCAGCACACGTGGCGAGATCCCACATGCACAAACACACTCATGTACGTGCCCTGTCTGGGTTTTGGGGAGCCCCAGGAGAGATGGAGAAGGGATCACAGGCTCACTTTATCACAGTGGCATCATTCCCACACATACCAGCTGTGCATGTGCAATCTGACACCCCCTCTTTAATGTGAGCCAGCCTCCCCAGAGTGATTGCATTATTGGGCTTGGCTCCCACTAAATTCCTCACAAATATAAAAATGTCAGATGGCCAAATAAGGTTTAATCAATACCACAGTCAGGGCTTTCAATCCTCATGAGCTTAAAAGTTGCATAAGAAAGTTGTCTGTAAACTTTGCAGGTCTTTTGGAACTCGACTCCTTGACACAGAGGTTAAGGCATGAAAAGTTGTGAAGGGTTTTGTCTGGTCTTTAAGGTATTTAGTTTTTAAAGAAGAGGAAAATTGAGCTCAAATATTTCAGTGGTTCAGTTCGGGAAAACATTTCTGCTCATCTCCTTTCCAGCTGCCTCCTCCAAGGCGAGGTAACCACACTTCCAGTGAAACTGCCACTGGGGAATCTTCCTGACCTAAAGGAGACATCTGTGACCTCTTCATCTGCCTCCATCCCATCAATGTGTGAGCCAGGTCAGCACAAGGTGCTGCTTTAGGCTGTGCAGATGTTCTGGGGGAACATCCCAAGAGAGACCAGCTGATATGGATCCAAGAGTATACCCACACCTGTGCCAGGTGTCCTTCACACCGTTTCTGTTAATGGGCGGGGCAAAGATGTCCATCAAATGTCCCCTCTCCACTCAGATCACACATTTTTTCCTATGGATGTCACATAATTTGTTGTTTCCTCAGCTCCTTGACCAATATGAGCCTCAGGCAGACTCACCAAGGACTTCTCTGAACCTCCTCTTCCTCCTCCTTCTGCCCACTCCCACATCTTGCCACTGGTTTTTACCTGCTGCCTTGCCCAATTTGTTGATAATTTGGGAAAATTTCTGCTTGGTCCTCCCAAGCTCTCAGGAGCTGCAGAGGTGGGACAGGCCATGACATACGGAGAAGCTGCTCCTTTCCCCAGGTCACCCTCAGGCTCCCAGACCTGCTCCCCTGGAGCCAGAGGCAGCAGCCTGGCTTGGCTTAGCCAGGGTAACCTGAGACACTCCACTTCAGCCATAAAACCCCATGGACTATAAATATCTCCCCATAGTGGAGAGAATTCTTTTTTGACACATTATATAATGGATGCAATAAAAAATATACTGTGCCTGGCAGCCTTTCCAAGGCTTTCCAAGGCTTCCCTTCAGGAGCTCAGTGCACCGGCTGGGCTTTGATGATTTTTTTCCACTGTATGGCCAGAACTGTATTTAATAGGAAGACAGGAAGATGACTCTCCTGGGAAAGAACCTGTATTCCTCTTACAGAGAAGGTGAAGAGACTTCATTCAAAGTTTCCAACCCTTTGAAGCAACCTCAGCTCTGTGAGATCACAGAGGCTTTGCCAAGGCTGAGCATCAAGAGGTTTGAGTCTCTCCAGCAGGTTTGTCCCATTTTTAGTTGTTTCTCACAGCAAAATCCATGCCAGGGTGAAGCTCTGTGCCCACCAGGCAGCTGGTGACCTTCAGTGGTGTGTTCCCATGGCAGGTGGCTTCTGAATGGACAGCAGTGACCCAGACTTGCTGCCAGCATGGCAGAGAGAAAAGCATGGAGCATCCTTCTCACCACTTATACAGCCAAAGAGATTCACACAGAATTAAGGGGGGAAAATTAGCAAGACCTAGTTGGAGGGTTCAGAAGAAATGCTGTAGCACCAGGCTAAGCTGTAAAGGGTTCAGACAGGGGCTGGAGGAGTGGATGGCTCTGAGCACCACACATGCCCCAGGCTCCAGGTCTGGGCTCCAGACACATCCCTGGACTCATTCCCACAGCCAGGGCTCACAACCCTGGCTCATTACCATTTCTCCAGATAAACATCAAAAGTCTCTTCTACCTCCTGAGTCCTTGTAGCTATGATTTCTAACACAAGGAGCCTGTCAGTGCCTATCCCTGCACTGGGGGGACCAGGCTTGACACTGTATTTCCAGGAGCAGCAGTGACAAAGGATAAATCTCTGCTATCAGAGTGAGAAATGAGAGCTACAGGCATGGCAAGAGTCAGTGTGACATCCAGATGTATCAGGTTTAAACTCACTCATGTGAATAGGAAGCTCCAGAAGCCACACTCTTTATCCCAAAGGGAATCCTAAACCAGTACCTTTCAAACTGCTGCAGCACTGCTGCTTGTGTCGCCAGCTCCCAGATTTTGGCTGGAACAGAGTCAGAAGCTGAAATGCCATAAAGAAGACAATGACCTCATGCAGAAGGGCTGTAAGGAGGGGTCAGCTCTGCCCCTCTGCCTGTGCCCAGTCTTTCGAGGCACTTGGCAGCATTTGGGGTGTCTGTGACACCCAGGCAATGCCCACCTCTCCCTGGAGGCCGCTCGCTCGGCTGCCAGCACACAACAACAGTCCGTGTCTTACACTGAAAAACTGGCACATCCCTGGGAAAAAAGAGTCTTCTCCAAGTCTCTTTGTCTCCATATAATTAAGCTCAATACAACAAAGCATCCAAGTGGGGGGAGTGTTTTGGAAGGTTCTCAAGAACCACAGTTGCGTTTATAGCACCGGAAGGTCTGTGTAAAACTATCGATCACCGATCTCATTATTTATATTTCCCCACAAATATTGCCCCTCATATTCCCAGATGCATAATAGGTGTCAAGAGTAAGAACCTTGGAAAATAAATGGAAAAAGTTACACTAGCAAATGGCTTGTTTATGCCATAATTGGTATTAGGCAATTAATGGTGGGATGAAACATCACAGTGCTGCTGAAAACAAAAAGCAATGCTGGGTAAAGAGCATTTAATGAGCACGTTTTATGTTGTCCTCAGCAAGTTTACTGCCAAGCCACAAAAGACATTTATACACACTCCCTTTTGTCTCTAATGAAAGGGTCAGGGCTACTCGCTTCTGGGGAGATTCATCAGTTTAAAAAGTAAGAAAGTATAAATGTAATGTTTTAAACTGGAAATTCAGCTCCTCGAAGGAGCAGTTGTTTAAGGTGGGAGAGGTTTCCTGGGCAGGGCCAGTCCCAGCACAACCAGGTGCAGATCAAACACCTCCCACAGAAAGATGGGGCTCAGTGACAGCCAGCCACAGGGACCTATTGTACAGCTCCAATAGCCAGATATGCCAAATATCTGACATTCCAAAATTTCCGCTATTAATGAGGTGAGATCCTGAGCAACTGGGGAAAAAGGAGGCTGAAATAATGTATTTTTTTTGCCAGGAGTCACTACTCTGCTGTGCAATCCAGGGCAGGTTCCCAGCCCGTATGGAGGGGGATAATGCCTAAATCATTTTAAACCAGAAAAATTACCTGGTCTGCTGCTTCCCAAAACTCATTTTCTACATCTGTTTCTTCTACACACTTTAAGCACCCTCGCTCTCCACTGAATATGGGGAAAGGTCAGAGCCAATACTGCATTTCCAGCCATGGAACATGCCAGGAGGGCAGCATGGAAGGGACAGGTACCTCCAAACACATTCCTTAGAAGAGATCCAGGTCCTTTTTCCTCTCTTTTCCTGCATCTCTGCCACAGCAGCCCATGGAATGCTCCTCATCTTCCTCCTCCTTATCCAGACACAGCCTCAAGGCAAGGCCATGCGAAGTGCTCAGGAAAGGGAGCTGCTGCCCTCGTTCTCCTTATAATAAACCTTTCTTTTAGGTTTGAAAAAATAAAAAAGACCTTTCAGGCCATTTCTAGAAGGGAGCTTGCTAAAGTGTTCTGTTGGGGAGATACAGGCAGGAAGGAATGAGCTTCCAAGGGCCTGGAAAATGGTATATTCACAGAACTCAACAAGTGCCCTACAGCGAGGAATCAAACACATGGAACCTCACCAAAACCTCAGATTCCTCCTGAAGAAAAGCCTGGGTAAAGTGTGAACATTTTCCTAATGAATTTATCCCCAACCATGAGCATTCTGTATTCCTATTTTTTAACCATTTCTTCAGTTTAAAAATACACATTTTTTAGGAGCATATCCTGTTGCACCAGAGACCACAAAGTGAAAAGCCATGTCTTCTCACATAAGTACAAAACCATCTCCAGCATTCTTCCAGTAAAATCCTTGGAGTTTTCTGGGGATTCATTTTGCAAGTTAAATGTAAAACGGAATTTTCTGGGCAAGTTTATCAAGGTAAATACTAACCGAGCTCCTGAAAAAATACAAATCAACACACAATGCCTGACTTTGCCACACGTGACTGCTTTGGGCTGCACAATTCTATGACTTGACAGCTAAAGAGCAGCCTGACAACATCTGAGATGGCAGGAAATAGTGGGAATTCAAGCTTCTCCCGATGAAAACAGCAGAGGAAGCGATGGACAATTTGCAGCTGGTAAGGAGAGGTATCCTCTAATGACACACATCTGGCATCCATCGCCTCGGCATCTGCGGGGCTGAAACCCAACACCCCTCACTCAACACAACGGCATACCAAGGAAAGGCACAACATCCCCGGATCCTCCTCAGCTGCTGAGAGCCCTCCTGCCCCTTTCACCACTTAACCCAGCCAGGGGAGCCCAGCCCCCGCTGGCTGCTGCCTTTCTTACACTGGGCTCGGTTATTTTGGCCCTTTGATCTCTGATAGATCAGGACCATGAATCACAGAACTGACTCCCATTATCCGTGATTTGAAACAGCTCCTGGCAAGGAGAGCTGGGTTGGACCTCTGGGAGTGGTCTAGCCAGTCTTTAAGCGAGCCACATAAATCTCTAAAGGAAAAGAATCCCTATTTTAACCAGCAAACACTGGTTATTCTACTTCTTTTTGCATTAGCAGAGCCCATCTGCAGCAGGGTCCCATCTCAAACCAAGGCTCTGCCAGCTACAAGACCTCGTGGAGATGCCATGATTGAAGGCACCTGGGAAGGGTAGATTCCCTTAGTGGGGTGAAAACCACCAAAACCTGCTTCCAGCACCAGCCCAGTGGCTGGTGGCCACTCATCTCATGGGGCTGGACCAGCCAATGGCCCCACGCAAGACAAAACCAAACGGCAATGGCAGTGCCCAAAAAGCTGCAGTATGCCAGGCTTTCCAGCCAATATTCCGGGATGAATGGAAAGTCAAACACAAAGGAATGACTTCAGAGTGCAGCTCGGGGCCAGCAGCCCCGGCACCCGGCCCGTGAGCCTGCGGACGCCTGCCGTGGAGAAGGAGCTCCCTTGGCCTCTCGGCAGCCCTGCTGCTCCAGCGTGGAGTGGAGGCTTTCCAGATCCACGGGTTTATTGGCTTGGAGAGGCGGGAAGACAGGCAGTCAGTACCCATTAATGTACCGCAAACTAGAAACACCTGTTGGCCTCCAAAACTGGGTTTTGGCTGGTTTACAGAGAGCCAGGGTCGAACAGGTGCCCCTGTGGCCAGCGGGAACGCCGAGGGGCTGCAGAGGCCCCACAAACATTGAATCATGCGAGGGAAAAGCGGCCACACCGTTACACACAGCACGTGTGTCACTGTCTGCAAGCTGAGCCACAGGAAAACGCAGCCCCATAAAATTAAGTGTGTCTGGGAGGAAACCAGCCACGCTGGGGCTGGGGAATCTCAGCCCAGAATGGTGAGGGTCCCCTGGACTCTCCTTTCAGTCTAGAGATTGCTCTGCTGAGGAATGTGCAGGGAGAACCAGACCCAGGGCCACGGCTCCAGCCCCGGCACGGCTTTGATGGTTCTTGTGGGTCCCTTCCAAACCAGGATACTCTATAATTCTATAATTCCATGATAAAGGAACTGCAGAGGAACAAAATCCCTGAGCTGGTGCTTTGATCCTGGTGCCACTGATGCAAGAGGAGTCCCATTTTCCAAGGTAACATTTTTCATTTCAACTTTGTAAAACAGTAAGAAGTGACCATAAAAGACTCCTTCACTGGCTGGTGCCACCTGGATTTCTCCATGGGGATTGTTAGTGGGAGATTTTCTTCCTTCTCTACTATCAAACAAAGTAGTATCAAAAAAACAAACTCAGTTTGGATCCAAGCTGCCCAGAATATCAAGCTCCAGCCCAAGGGAAAAACACAACAGGAACTCACATGCACTGATTGGATCAAGAATGTGTGGAAAGTGTCCTCCTTTCCTCACATAACTCACATGGATTAGACCTCTGAGGAGAGAATCCTCTGAGCATCTTCCCAAAAAAAATGGTATTTGTAATGACTGGAATCTCAACATGTGTTTGTTTCTGAATTATTAAACCAATTATACTGTTGTGCTGAGCCCATGCAGCATGGGAGATGAAACAGAAACACAACAAACAAGGAAAAAATGAAAGGCAAACCTGTTACTGAGGTGGGGAACAGGCATTTCAGAGGCTGCTTGAAAGATGTTATCACCTGCCAGAGAATAGGCCTTTAAAACGATGCCTCAGTTGAAGGCAGCACTTAATGAATTAAAAAAATGTTTTCTCCAACCTTTCCAAACCCAGAAACGGAAAGCATAACATAGCAACGATTTATTGCAGAGTGGGCTGTGTGTTTAAGCATAAATTAATTCTACAAGTTCCAGGCAGCTTTGCAGCAGTGCTTCTCATTCCTACTGTGGCACTCACTCCTCATCTCACTCACCAATTCTCCTGTTTTGGTTGGAACCTGGCCCTTGTGCCCATGGCTAGTGTGGCTCCCACACCACTGATTTTCAGCAGATCCTTTGAAAACAAGGGCAGATTCAGTGAATTATTTGACTTGATGGTCTTAAAGGTCTTTTCCAACAGAAAGGATTCAATGATTCTGTCACAGGGAGTTAAGCTGTCCCCTGTCCCCTGTCATTTCTCTTCTGTGAGAAGACCTGAAAGTTTTAGTCTTTTACTCACAATCATGTTCTCTCTCATTGCCAGAAACCAGTAATTGGTGAGGAACTGTGAGCTTGGAATGGTTCTTGGCTACCTGACCAGGGGGATGGGCTCAATACTCTCCAGAAATGATCCAAGAATTGAGCTTTAATTCAGTCTCCTTTGCATTTGTGCAACAAATCCTTCTTATTACCAATCACACAATGGGATGCCAGTGGTCCAGTTACACTGGAGCATTTCACATTGCCTGGAAAATAATCCATTCTCCTCCACAATTGTCCCTTAATTCACCTCCGAGCTCACAAGCCTGGCTTTTCCCACGTGGTTTATGGGAAGAAAACACCTCGGGCAGAGTTTGCTGCTCTCAGAGCCATAAACCCTGCACAGCCCTCGCCCAGCTCTGCGAGTGGCTGCGGTTTTGCATACACAGCCCCTGTTTAATTGGTCACAGCTGGCTGGGAAGCTCCAAGGAAATCGTTTGCAGGGAGATTAGAGCGGGAGCTGCCACTCCGCCACTGGACCGCACTGCCATGGCAGAGGAGGGATCACGGGAGGTGCTGGGGAGCTCCAGCCCTCACTTACGGAGATGCAGCGCTTTGAAGATGCCATCCAGCACTTCATGTGACTTGGCCCAGAGTACCCATCCCTCACAAAAAAGCAGGGGGTTTGTCTTCCTCAGGTGGCTCAATGAATCATTTCCTTCCAAGTTTTCTTACCTTTGGCAGATCTTAACATGGGGAGCAGTAAAGATCTGTGTGGATGTTTCAAATCAGTGCAACGCCAGTGAAAAGATTCCGCTCTGATTTATTTGCCAAAACCTAAGCAGAGGGCTACAACTCATCCAAAGGACTTGAGCCGTATATTTTCTTCCACCCAATATGATAATCTCTTTTAAATTATCATGAAATCCTTAATTCTTGAGCTCAGCCCAAGAAAAGCCTGAAAAGAACAAAGCCAGCCATACTTCAAATCCACCAAAGCCCATCAGATTTTAGCTCTGCTTCACCCACTATCGTGTTCCTTTAAACAAATGGCCAGCAATACTTTTGCCTCTGCACGCGCTCCATCACTCACCAACAGGGCTGGACAGAGCAGGACAACATCATACACATCCAAAGGGCTGTTTGCTGCACTCCAGTTCACCTTTACAAACTCAAATCATGTGAACCACTCAGTTATTCACAGAGTCATTGCCCTGCAGTTACGTGGAGGCCAGCGGTGGTGCCGGGTGTGATGAACGGCGCTGTGTTTGACCAACACATCTCAGGGACTCTGGGCTTGGGGTCACCCCACAGGTCCAAGTCCCAGGCACTTCTTTTGCAGGTACAACAACAGGTGTTCCCCTGGCTCCAACACATTCTCTCTTTACTTCCAAACTCCCTTTACAAAAGATGGTTTTCAGCTGAATAAGCCCCTGCATCGCCTTGGCTTGTTTCCTCTCACAGATTTCTTCAAAGAGCTCAGCCCTACCTGTTTGCCAGCTCCTAAATACCACGCTTGGCTGATGGACAAGCCGATAGCACAGGACGTGGCCGAGCTCTGCACAAGCCGCCCTTGTTCCACTGCCTTCCTGAGCCAAAATACAAGAAAATCCCAGCAGGAATCTCCTCTGGCCTCCGTCTCCTCTCCCCTCCCAGCAGAAGGCTAACCTTGTGAATCAGGAGGCTGCTTATAAATAAAAGTATTTGGAGTTCTTGGCTGCTGGAGAAGTGCTCTGCTTAATTTAGCCCTGGTATTATTAACTGTGGATTCTCTCCAATGAACTGACAGCTGAAGAACAATTGCAGCCATTTAATTCCACAAAACAGATTTTAAATTGGCCTCATGAACTGCAAGCCCAGGAAGCATCGATCACAGTATCTTGCTACCGTCATTCTGAAGTCTGCACCGGGCTCTCCTTGGGCTGGGGAAGTCACCTGAGTCTGAACTGGTGCTGGCACGCGAGTCTCTCTATCTTGGAAAGATCATCTGGCTCCTGGATCTAAGAAAATACTGCCTGTGCTTTCCTTTGCTTCCAGAGACTAAACCTTTCCCATTTTGACTTCCAGCACCTCTGAGTTTCGCAGTTCCCATGTTCCTCTGGCCTCCAGCAAACCCCTCTCTCCCAGCCCTAACAAAGCCAAAGGCTTCGAACTGAACAGCTTGGGAGAGATTAGCAGGAGAAATCAGGTCCTAAGTCAATCAAACAATGCGGAGGGCACCTCAAAGGCTGGGTAAATGAGGGCAGTGCTATAAAAGAAGGAGACAATAGTGGTCTCCTGAAGTGGTGGGTGACAAAGCCACCGGAGCTGGCCTCCAGGCACAGACACTTATCATGGCCCTGCTTGCCACAGCTGACCTCTCCTTTGTGCCGAGCCAAAGGAGGTTTGGGCTGGCCCATGCTTCAAAACACAGCCGGGCTAATTAGGAACGGTGCTGGCCCCCCTGGCACGGCGCAGTTCCCACATCAGAGCTCCCGGAGCCTGAGTGTTGCTGAAACGATCCACTCTGCAGGGAGGTTCAGTAAGCGAAGGGTGAAGCCGAGCAGCTGATTCACAGCAGGGCATGCAAATAACACCCACCTTCACCTCCCTCACACAGGTCCCGTTCTGCTGCACTCGCTGGGGTCTGATGGGCTCACCAGCACCGGAGCACTGGGTGGCCCAAGGATTCCCAGGAAGACAGGGCAGGCTTGGAGCAGAGCCCAGGCTCTCCAACACCCCCTCCATCCAGCAATGAGCCTGCACTGAAAGGTCATTTACATTCAAGCCCCCAAAAAGGAGCTCTGAAGGAAGCTTCACCCCAAACTTTGAATACTCCATTTACAGCCCTTTCATCTACCAAGGATGGAAGATACCAAAGAAGTTCAGGGCACCCCAGTTGCTTCCTCAGCTCAAAACCAGTCTATGGTCAATGATAATGTCATTAATATTGTCCAGCTCAACCTCTGCTGCAGTTTGCTGCAAAGCAAAGCTCATCTGATGGCAGGTGGACAAGCAGAGCAGAGAAAAAAAAATCAGTTTCTACACTGACAGCATCTGACAGGATCAAAAAGCCACTCAGAGGCAATAGAAAAGTGTTGAAACCTGGATGGGCACACACGATGCTCTGCAGAGCTTCCTGCAAGAGCTCTCACAGCCCCACCGAGGGCTGTGCCTTCACCACGAGGTGATTTAACCCAGGGAGTGAGTGAATGTTCTCCCTGTCAGCAGCTCAGGAGAGCAGGAAGGACAGCACCTCACCCTGGAAGGCGAGCACTGGGGAGCCGCCGGCTGCCCAGCCAGGGTAAACACCCGGCTGCTGCTGCTCGGGGCTGGCCAGCAAAAATATCCCGTGCTGAAAGCTCTGATAGGAGTCTGGCCAGGACAGGGAGCGTCCTGCCTCTAAAGCAAACACATCTGTATTTCTTTCCGGGCGAGAAAAAACGGTTCCATTCGGATCAGACCCAGACTTCTTGAAGACAAATGACACATGGAATATCACAGCTTCACCCACTTGGGTTATTTTCATGTTCTTTTCACCAAACAGCCTTGCCTTGCCCATATCCAGAGCCACTCCATCCCAGTACTCCACAGCTCCATCCTTTCTCAAGGAGGAACCATCATCTCAAAAACCAGGAGAGTTCCTCTGGCAGGTGACAGATAAGGAAAGAATGAGTCACTGATGTGGTTTCCCTCCCCAAAGCAGCCTCTCATCCTATTAGGAAAATCCAGCACAAATGTTGACTGATGAGCAAAGCCAAGCACTCAGAGCACTTTTAACAGTGAAAGAGAAGATGAAAATCCAGACAATTAGGTTTTTCACCTAAAATTTGTCAAAAAAAATATTTACCAAAGAGAACCATTGACACAGTCAGTAAGAAATGAAGATGAAGGGAAGGATGATCTTGTGACTGGGGTCTTCCTGAGTCCTCAATCTGCACATTGTTTCAAGGACTGTGAGTTTTGAAAAATGCTACAAATAACAAAAGGCATCAAGAAACAGACAAAAAATATATAAATTCCTGCAAGCTAAGGCTAATACAGGTGCATCATTGGTCTTTTGGAATTTTGTAGGGGCAACATCTCTTTAAAAGCAGGATGGAAACCAAAGTTAAAATGAAACCAGAAAGTCAGGAAAGCTTTCTGAAGATGCTTGCAAAATTAACACTGTTCCAAGTCCCCTGTGCCTGTATCTGTTCTTTTCCTGCAGGTAATGAAAATGCTCAAATTTTTACAAATTATGGGCCTGGGAAACAGAAAATTGGTGTCTGGCAGAAGGGGATGGCAGGGAATGGGATGGCAGGGGGTCACCTCTGCCCTGGGTGTGAAATATAAATCATCCAGGAATGAAAATAATTTGAGGTTGCAAATGCAGAGGAATGTTCCTGGTTCAGCTGAGCTTTCCTCTGGCAGGAGGCAAGAGGGCAATTAATGCTTTACAAACTCAGGACAAACAGCACAAAGAGTGATTTATCCCCTCCACATTCTTCCCAGTTCCTTGTAATTAGTTCACTCCAAAACCAGAGTTTGGACTGGTTTCTTCCTTTAACTTCAGGTAGCAGAGACATAATTTGTGTCCTTGTGTATCCTTGGCATCCCTTATTCACAGCCCATTCCCAGCACTCTGCCAAAATGGTGACAGTGGGATCTGACAACAGATAACCATGATCTCAGACATTTATTTAAAATATGACAGGCATGTTAGACCCAAAGCCCCAACTTCAGGTCCCTTGTGCAAGGTGAGTAACGTCAGTGCCACTCCAGCATTTTCCTCTCATCCAACTCAAGTTAACCCTTTTAATAAAATATTGGGGCTCTCCAAAATGTGTGTTCAATTTTCAAAGCTGCAACAAATTATAACTGTGGGAATTGCTAAACGTTTCCAAGTATTTATCAGGTTCTGCACAGGAAAAAACCCAACATTTACCCCATCAGCTTGGACGGGAGAGGATGTGCGTGTTCCCTGCACTGATTGATTCACACTTCACCCTTTTGCCCTTGGTTCTGATTACTCAGGGTTAGGGGGTCCAAAGTTTTGATAAAATGTTCTTCTCCAGCCCTTCCAGGTCAGCTCCCCTCCCTCCACACATCGGTTCCAAAAGAGGACAGAACTGAGGGTCTCAGAAGGAACAGACACAGCCATGGATGGCAAAGATAAAAGTCACGTTATTTAATTTGATGCTATAAGTCAGCATCATCTGAAGATGATGTGAGCAATCACCACTGCCCTGGACCTTGCAGACTCAGAAGTGAGAGGGAGGAGAGAGACAACCCTGTGACCCTGCAGCCCAAGGAATGTGTTCTCAGCCCAAGGAACATCCCAGCTTTTAGGGGTTGTTTGCTACAGACTATCGTGATCCCAAACCAGAACATCAGTGAGCCACCAAATATAGGAATATATATAAAAATACAGGAAACTCAATAACCTTCAAGAGGGAGTTTGTGTATCTCACAAAGGTTAATTAAATAAAGCTTAGCAGCCCCACAATGCAGCCTGGCCAAAGATACGAGGACATTCCTTTCTCAGGTGGCACTCAGTGCCACACTGCCCCGGGCCCAGCTCGCCCCACGGGCTGTGACCCCAGGGTTCCTTTGTTTGACCCAACTTTAATCAGCTTCCTTCTCCAATTCCAGCAAATCCCGCCGCGGATGGCAGCCAGGAATAAAGGCTATTGTACAGCACGGAGCTGTGCTTCACAGCAAGTCATGATAAGTATTTCCTTTCCAAACATCCAAGTTCCCCAAACACCACGAAAGCCAAGAGGAGATTGTTGGAGTTTTACAGATAAAACGACGGCGACAATAAAGCGTAAATAAATCAGGGCATCCCTCGCTCCAAAGCCTCTCCTCTTCCAGCTCAGAATTAAAGGATGAATTTGGCAGGGCTGCTCACCGTGCTGGCAGTGAGGGCCCTGGAAGCCAGAGGAGCAGTGACAGAGCTGCGAAAATCCCTCTCTGCAACTCCCAGCGTTGAGACAAACACCGTAACCTCCGGTGGCTGGAAGGAGGAGGAAGAGGAAGATTCGCACACTCACCATCAGAAGGGCAAACACCCCATTCCTGGTGATATGCCCAAAGCCCCAGAGAACATTTGAACAGTCATAAAAAACCACTAGAACCAGTTTGGAAAACTGATTTTTTCTTTTGCTTGACAGTGCGGCGCTCAATGCACAAAGTCTCAAAATTTAGGGTAGAAAGGAAATTACCGCAGGGAATGTCTAAGGGCTTTCCTTGAGAATGACAGGAAAACATCAGGGCTGTGGTGAAAAGATGCTTTTCCAGCCAACAAGAGGGTAAAACAGTCAGAAAACAACTCATGCAAGATCTCGAGGCAACAAATACAAGTTACTTGTGTTGAAATTTGGAGAGCTGCTGGAGCTGGAGCGTCCACTGGAGCTGCTTCCACCTTTGCACCGAGCTTCCCTGGGAGCTGACTACCCCATCGTGGCGTCACCTTCGGGCAGCCCAGGGGATGAAATGGAGCTAAACTGTAAGTAAGCCTGAGCAGCCACGTTTCTCTGTTCTCACCCAGTGGAGTGTAAAATGGACACGGAGACACAGAATGCTCAATTAGGCTTCTGAAATCCACCTTTCCAAATCATCCCCATAAATCCACTAACAAGGTTATGGTTTTTCCAGGGGAGTGTGTACTTCCCATAACTCATGAAACACAGCCCATGGTTTATATTTCCCACTGGGAAATGCTGATCTCAAAAGCAGAAACGTTGTGAGCAGGGGCACTGTCATGTGTGTGGTGCTTTGTCAGGGGGTAAGGATGCAGAACAAGCATCCATCTTCCTTTTTAAATCTGTTTAAAGATCTGCACAATGAAATTTTCTGTCTGTTCACTGATCTGGACAGGGCTGTGGTGACGGCCACCTCCTCTCTTCATTCTTCTTCTCTCACCTCCTCTTTTCCTCCCACTTTTCATTGAACAAAACTGCTCCAAACTCCAAGAGCAATGGGACTGGTAGGAATATATCTCACATAAACCTGAAAAACCTGGAGCAAAGAGCATCAGCTGATGACACAGAGCAAGATACACAGTGGTGGCCCCTGGTCCAGCAGCTCCCACTCATGTAGCCCAACCCTCTGCTGAGCCCAGGCTGGACTGTGCAGAGCCCTGGGCTAAGAGAAGCCAAGGGGACCAATCTATTCCAGCTGATGCATCCCAGGAAGGAACACACTGCAGCCAAAAATGGTGTCACAGGGCCTTCAGGTCAGTTACCAACTAAAAATACAAAGCTGTGATTAAATTACAACCCCTAGTGCAATCTGGGGCCACCTGGTAACAATTACAGCAGCACTCGCTGAACCGAGGGTCCCCCACGCATGTGGGCTGTGCTGGCTGCAGCTTCTCCCTCCTATTTGCAAGTTGGGAGCCCCCCTGGCTTCTCTTCCCATTCCAGCTAAAGCTGTAACTAATTAGTGACAGAAAAAGCAGGTCTGTGATTACACATTTCATTTTGTGTCATTATAACTGGCACCCCGTGCAGGCTTCCAAAATGGCTCCAAAATTCTTGGCACAAAACCCCCTGCGCCGGCTCCAAAACACTAATTGTGCACTCAGAGAAAAAGGGATCACAGATGGAAACCGTGCAAGGCAGGGGTTGCAGTTTTGGGGCAGGACAGCTTGTGCACACCAGGAGATAAATCTGCAAATTTATCAATTGTCAAAGACAACGCAGAAGTCTGAGGCAGCCACACGAAATCCAAGCTGGGAAAGGGCAGGAATTACCTTCCCAAAAGAAACCCAAAGCTGGTGGGTATCAATTTGTCACGTCTGAAAAATCAGTTCTAACGCACTCTACATGGAAATCTAACAACAACCTTACTGCGTTCCCACTATTGAATCTCCCATATATCAAATATTGGCTCTGTTTTTTCCTACAGGAACACAATTGACTTCCTGATTTCTCCTCTCTGCTAAATCCTGCTCCTGGCTCACACAACACATTCTGCCAAGGCTGCACTGCCTTGTTTTGTGATTAGGGAGGTTTGGTAAAGGTTTAGGTGAATGTGCCATTCTCCAAATATTCACATTTGCCATCAAAATGCACCCTCTTGCCAGACAGAGCTATGTACCTGCTTAAAGGTGCCTTTCTTCTATCAATTCTTTTACCACACAGGGACACCCTCGGCTAGGCCAGACTCCACAAACTTTGCACCTTCGATGCACTAGATCCGAAATCCTCGAGCCTCAGCATTGGTTCTTTTAAGGACCTGATGATTTTTCAAACCTCCTCCCTCCAGAAGAGAAGATTATTTACAACACAAAGGTAGCATTGAAGCCCAAACACTGTCTCCTCGAGCTAATGAACCCGTGATGAAATGCTGCTTCACAAAGCCAGTTATCTTCTCATCTAATGCTTTAGTCGCTTTCCATGGCCACGTATCCCTGGGGACTGCAGTGATCCCGTATCAATCCCGTGCTGGCAGAGCACTGGAACTTGGGAAGCTCTTTGCCAAGCATCCTGCTCAGCTGAGCTGTGACACCTGTGGAGTGCAAATACTTCCCTGCACAGCGAGGCAGGAATAACTTCCCATCTCCAGGTGTGTGCCAAGGTGTCCTAGGGCTGCAGCCTCCGGTTTTTCCCAGCTCTGGTCATGCAAGAGGAGCTGTCTTTTCTTTCAGTCCTTTCCTTCGGGCCTCAGCACCATCGGAGAGAATGGTTGCCTGGCCAAATTACACGGTGGTTTGGTTTTTCCTGAATCTTTCACCTCAAACACCTAAAACCCACATTTTCATGAGGGTCCCAGCAGAGCCAAGCCTGGCTCCAGGGAGCCCAACCCGCCGGCAGCACTCAGCTCTCAGAGCAGCTCAGCGAGACCCAGAGCACAACAATGGAAAATATTAGAAGCAATTTCAGCGACACAAATCAGGGGTTAGAAGACAGGGGTGTTATTCTTGGCAGTGCCCCAGATTTCCTGAATGAGCCGGACAATTCCCTGCTCTGTGCTGCAGGCTGGCACATACCGAGTGGAAATCATAATAACCTACTTCCCAGCCCGGGGGCGGGTGGGGGCTGCGGGTCTCCCCCTCTGTGCCCTCCAGGCCTCCTGCAAACGAGCTCCTAATTCAGAGCGACAGAGTTTAACGCGAAGAAATTTGGGAAAAGGGTAATGACACTGTTCGGGGAAACGGGAGAGAAAGAATAAATTATGGGAAGCATCACCGCCTTCTGCTCAGAGGCCTGGCAGTGTCCTTTGTGAGGGTTCAGCGAGGCGGGATCCTAGGGAAGTCGGAGATATGAGACTGATTTAGGAGGAAGAGCCATGAAGAAAAGCAACGTCTGGGCTCCCCGAGGTACAGCCCGGCCGTCCCCTGCCTGGGTAGAGATGTGCTCCCACGGGAGCCCACGATGGACCTTTAACCAGCACTGAGCTCGATCAGAGGTTCAGGAGTTCAGTCACAGCTTTTCAGCTGACTAAACAATGAGGCTGCAGCAGCCAGGAGGTGATGGACAAAGCAAAGCCGCCTCTCAGGGAAATTAAACTGTCAGCCAGACGCATTTCCTGCCGAAGCTTCCAACCTGGATCACAAGTCAGAGCTGCGTGCCCCGTGATGGTGCACATGGTGGGACTCTGGGGCTGTGCTGGGCTCCAGGGCTGAGCTGAGCATCTGGGCTGTGCTGGGCTCCAGGGCTGTACCAGGCTCCAGGGCTGTGCCAGGCTCCAGGGCTGTGCCAGGCTCTAGGGCTGTACCAGGCTCCAGGGCTGTGCCAGGCTCCAGGGCTGTACCGGGTCCAGGGCTGTACCAGGCTCCAGGGCTGTACCAGGCTCCAGGGCTGTACCGGGTCCAGGGCTGTGCCAGGCTCCAGGGCTGTGCCGGGCTCCAGGGCTGTGCCAGGCTCCAGGGCTGTACCAGGCTCCAGGGCTGTACCAGGCTCCAGGGCTGTACCAGGCTCCAGGGCTATGCCGGGCTCCAGGGCTGTGCCGGGCTCCAGGGCTGTGCTGGGCTCCAGGGCTGTACCAGGCTTCAGGGCTGTACCAGGCTCCAGGGCTGTGCCGGGCTCCAGGGCTGTGCCAGGTTCAAGGACTGTGCCATGCTCCATGGTTGTGCCATGAAGCAAGGACAGCAGGTCCCCCTGAGCACTCCTTTCCTGCTCACCGGGTGATGGGTAAAAACTCAGTGGAGTTGGCAGAAAGAATCCCAGTTCAGTGTGGGAGCCTTTAAATAGACCATTTGTGACTAAATGACATTTTTCATTTTAATGGGGCAATTGCAATTCAGCTGTTTTCTGCTCAGGGATGATCCCATGGGTTTTCATCGTGTCTCACACTCTGGTGCTTCCTTAAATGAGCATCAATTCTCCTTCCTACCTAGGACCAGGCTTTACCTCCACCTGAGCTGAAAATCAGAAGACAGCAGGACCTCACCTGGACAAAAACTTGAGTTCAGGACAACTTTGACCGGTTCTAGACCAGCAGCTCAGGCTGAGCTTCTCCAGGCCACATCACAACAGTGACAGTCACCCACACTAAATCTAGACATGGACTCATCTTTAGCCTCTTTACAGCTCTCCTTGGTGCCTTTCTGCCTTACCATGTCCTCTCTGAAGGGGGCAGGGGCTGGTCCAAGAGCACAGACAGGCTGTGGGTGGCTCAGCTGCAGCTCCTCTATGCACATCGAGAGTTTACAGACTCAGAGGGACTCAGCTTTTCAACATCTCCCGCTGAAAGTGGAGATCTCAGAGATTACCAGACATGCAGGCCCCTCACCTAATCACCGAGGGCTTTACCTGTGTTATTGAACCCAGGTGGAGTTTAAGTAGCATCTCAGAGGCCACTTGAAACCAGGCAGCTCAGTCTGAGAGTAAAACTATCAGCAATCATGCAGGGAAAGAACCTAAACGCTATCCTAAAAACACAAAGGGTGCCTTGACTTCTGACCTTCCTCCTCCCTAAAGAGATGAACGGTCCAGGACAGAGGGCAGTGGAAGGCAACAAATCCTCACCCTCTGCTACCACCAGAAGGAAGGGACAAAAGAAAGAACCCTGCCAGGGTCAGGGCTCCCTGCCTTCACCTCTGACAGCCCTGAGGGTGGCAGGAGCAAGGCTAGCTGTCACCATTTCAGAGGGAATAAATCCAAACATCCTGTGAGACCAGTGAGATCTCTGTTCCTACAAAATTTTCCATCTCTTTCTGAGCTATTTGCTCCTAGCAGAGCCCACACCCTCCCAGTACTGTCCCTACAGCTCTGTAAAGAGGACATTTCTTCACCTGTAGGGCCTCAGAGACACAAACCTGCACGTGAGGAAGAGGAGGACACCCCAGTTTTGCTACAGCCAGCCTCCAACCTATGCTAACAGTGCAGTGCAGTGGCTGCAACAAGGCAAACTCCTCTTCCAGGCACCAGGACAGCTCTGAGAGCCCAAACAAACCTCCCAAGCTGTGAGGGGGTGCTGGGACCTCCCATCCCATCACCGTGTTCAGGATCACCATCCACGTCAGACACTATCGACACGTTCAGACAAGAAGGTGGCAGCGGCCTTGGCTGTGTTTTGGGGCAATTCTAGGATTGTTTGGGGGGGATTTGGGGGAAGTCAGAGGTGCCTAAGCCAAGTTTGGGGTGATTCCAGCAGCAGTTTTGGGGGTGATTTTGGGGGTGCCAAAGCAAATATAGGGAGATTTTGAGGGGTTTTTTTTGGCATTTCTTGGGTGATTTTGGGTGATGTTGTGGGCTTCTGGGAGTCCCGAGGACAATATTGAGGTGAATTTAAGGGAAATTTTAGGGGAAATTTTAGGGGCAATTTTGGGGCCCATTTTGGGGCTTTTGGGGTGCCAAAACTGATTTTCAGGTGATTTTCGGGGAGATTTTGAGGGCAATTTTGGGGGTGATGAAGCAAATTTTTTGGGTGATTTTGGGGGTTTCCTGTGGCAATTCTTGGGCAATTTCACAAAATTTTGTGAGTGACTTTAGGGGTGCAGAAGCCAATTTTGGATTGAATTCCAGTGATTTTGGGGGAGTTTTGAGGCAATTCTTAGATGATTTTCAGGGCATTTTGGGGAAGATTTTGAGGGTTTTTGGAAGTGTCGAAGTCAATTTTGGAGTGAATTTAGAGGCAATTCTAAGGGCTATTTTAGGAATGCCAAAGCCTGATTTAGGGTGATTTTGTGGATTTTTTGAGAGCCTGCAGTGCTGAAAATTTCCCTTCACATGGGCTGGGGCTTTTTTTTTATTTTCAAGGAAAAATGCAGACCAGCAAAGAACAAACAGAACCCTACAGTGAGGAGATGCCAGTCCCCAAGGGAGAGCAAGACATCCTCACTGGAGAGATTCTACTGCATAACAGCCCTAATTAAACTGTCAGCAGAGATGCCCTTCCCCTGCTCAGCGCTCCTGGAACACGATCAGTGATCTCTGGAGGCAGATAGGAAGGGCCACAGATCCCACTGACATGTTCTGGCACAGCTCTGTGGTGTTCAGCAGAGCTACAGCAGCAAGCACAGCCTGACCCCAGACTGCTCCACAGCAAGCAGAGGAAGCTCCAATATCCATAAAGAATGTCCTCCTGTGTTCCCCTGCCCCAGCACCTCACTGATGGGCACTGACAATTCCCTGCCAGACCCTCCTACACCTCCTCTGCTCCAGAAGTGCTGAGGCCAAAGCAGGAAAAGCCATCACACCCCTGCAAAACAACACTCAGGAGCTCCTCAGGATGAGGGTTTACTTACACAGAGCCCAGACACATTCCCCAGGACAGTGCAGAGATCAGGACAGACACCCTGGCTTGGGGCACCTGCAGGGGCCAGGCAGAGCTGTCCCATTTGCCCGTGGGATGCTCCTCCAGCTGCTGCCTGTGGGGATCTGGAAACAGGGAGCACAATTCCCACTGCCCACCTCAGCCCTAACCCTTGGCTGCTCTCCTGCTGCTCTCAGGGGCTCAGAAGGTGATCCACAGAGCAATGTAATTTTATTTTCTGCCCCTGGAAGTGCCCCTGCCTGTACTAAGGGCCAGCAGAGATGAGCTCCCTGTTGTGCCTGTTGCACTTGAGGTACATTAATACCTATTTTTCTGAGCCAGAAGCAAGGTTACAGTATGTCCTGGGTGTGAACCCAGTGGTATCCAGTTGGGTTTCAAGGGCTGAATGGGGACAGAGTTCACCATCTCCAGGTCAGGATCCATCTCAACCTCCCCAGCAGCTCAGCAGCAATTCCTGCAGGAGTTTTTGGGCTGGTGTCACTCTGCTTTTGGCACTGGTTGTCCCTCTCTTCTTCACTCCAGCCCATCCCTGCAGTGAGCAGTCCCTGAGGACCATTCCCAGCCCCAGTGATGAGAAGGATGAGTTCAGAGCGTGCCCTGAGCAGCTCTATTTCCTTTTTTCTGCTTCCTTCCTGCATGGAATTACTCATTTCCTTGGCAGGAAAAATCATTACAGAAGGTGCTTTTCTGAGTTCAGCTGAGGTTATCTGCTCACTGACAGGGGTTACAAGGCACCCGTGGAGCTTCCTCTCCCCAGTGGGCTGTTCTCCTGTGCCACAGCTTGGAATAGGAAGAATAAAGACTGGTTGTTTGACACACCTTGTTATCCCTTTTTTTAAAAAAACCCCTTTGCTACAAGCATTAAAGCCCTGGGAAGGCAGAGACAGCCCCTCCACAGAACAAAAGGCAAGCAGCTGTGGGAGACATCTTCCTGTCTCGGAGGTCAATCCCAACCCTGCCTGCCTCCACAACGGAGCTGGCTCTGATTCCCCTGATGGCAGGGTATATCAGATCCCAAAATACTCTGCTGGTTCTCCTGCCTATCACTTAAATCCAAAGCTGCTTTTCTACGGGGAAGGTGGAGAGCACCTCCAAGGTCTAAATCAGAAAAGAATCAGGCACCAAGGCAGGGAATTGATCCCACTGCACGAGGAGTGTGCGAGGCTCTGCACGAGGCGCTATTTGGTTCTACACATAAGTTTGGTTCAGTTCAAGAGGTTTTTCCTTGTTCTCAACACCTCAGAAGCAATTTTCAGTTAAATGTTTCCCCAGCTGGATGTAGCTGCAGGGTTTAGGGGAAGGAGCTGGGAGTGACACAGCAGCTGCCTCCTGTGTCAGGCAGAGAATCTGGAGAGAAATAGGGAATGTGGGGCCCACAGGGATAAAGCTGCCTCTGTCTTCTGCAACAACAGCATAAAATCACCTTATAGGCTGATATTTGCACATCCCCATCATGTGCAAACCTGAATACATCTCGCAGCTTCCCCCACAGCTGGGGAGGATACGCTTCCGTGCCTGTCTGGCAGGGAATTGAAGAGAGCAGGAATCCAGCCACAGAATCCCAAAGCCTCAAGGTCTGTGTCTCCACTCCAGCCCTGAGCAGTGGCACCCCTTCCCCTGTGGCTGTGTCCCCTCCTCCAGGGGGACACTGCAGCATCACCTCCCTGAGCCCAGCTCACCCTCTGCATACGGGAGGGAGCAGGCAAAGGGTGGGTGCAGAGATCCCAAACTTCTCACAGGGGCAGCTCAAACAGTCTTAAAATAACAAACCCAGCCCCTGACAAACCTTCTCAAAGGAGCTTCCAGAGCTTCTGCCAGTGGCACCATTGAAACATCAAATTTGCCTTGATTTTAAACATTTAGTAGCGTTTGGCAAGTGGATGAGTGGCTGGGACCCTGAATGTAGAAGTTCTCCAGAAATGGAAAGCACCTCACAATGCTTCCCAGGAAGCCAGAGCACCATCCTTCTGATGCAAGGAAATAATCATCATAATAATAGTAGTAATAATAATACTAATACTACTAATAGTAGTAGTAATAGTAGTAGTAGTAGTACCACCAGGAAAAAAAAAAAGACAGTTATTTTTAAGCACATTTTTAAAGACTTTTAAAGACATTTTAAGAGCATTTTCTGCAGGCAAAGAATTTAAAATGAACCAAAACCAAAACCAAGGAAGTTGAGCCGAGTAGAGCAACACTTACTGTGCAGGCAGCCAGCATCCCCTGCAAGCTGGGACCATCCTGGGCAGCACCTGTATGTGGTCTGGGACCTCACCTGGTACACCTGCCTGTAGCCTGTGTAATACACAACCCTGAAACACAAAAACCCAGCCAAAGTCAGCTCCTGCAGGACAGCGAGACTGTGAAGGACAGAATTTGTAGCTGTGGGTGCAAATAAAATGAGGAATCAGGTTTGCAAACGTGCTGCCTTGTTTTACACAGCCTGGCAGTGCTCACTGATGCTAAGAAAATACTCCTAATTTATTCTAATTAGGAACACAAGAGACAATACCCAGGTCTTCATAACTTCATAACCCCAGATTATTTTTTTCTCCTTTTCTAGACTACTTACAGCTCTAAGCTCCTCCTTTACACTACTTGCTCACAAAATAAATGTATATTTTAAGAACATGTATTTCTGCTTTAGTGAGCAGGAGCAGGTATCTCCAGGGGGCTGGTGAACTAAAAAATCGACAAAGTCCTGATGACAACAGCAAGCTACTCCAGGAATCATGTTGGACACAGCAAGGCTCCACAGCTTGGCAGGGAACACTGAGGGTCCCTTTAACTACTCCCAGTAGTTCCCTCCAGAGTGGGAGCTGGGGGAGCAAAGCAGGGACTGATTTGAAGCGTAAATAAATAAAAGCGACACATTTTTACCCCGGAAATTTGGTGTTGTGTGTTTGTGAGAATTGAGACACAGATAATACTTCTGAAGCCGATTTTTAAAAAGCTCCGTTGGCAGAACATGAAACTGCTCCACCAAAGCAAATCAGGCAAACAACAACAAATATTTGGCACAGCAGATGTGTTGTGCATGTCCACTGAAAATATTTATCCTAACTCAGTCAACTTGTTTGATTTTGTCTGAATGTTCCTACAAAAAAAAAACCCAAATAATTGAACTGTTAATCCCCGGGAAGGAAACCTTCGGACTCCTGCGTGCCAACCAGCACATGGAAGCACAGCTGAGAGAAATAAAAGCAGATATCAATTTTTTTTTTTTTTTGTATGAGCTGTTAACAAATTATGAAGGAAATTGTTGTATTGCAGAAGCAGCTGAGAAAGCAATTCACAGGCACAAGCTCCAGCCCACCAGGATCCTCCTGGCACCAGGAGCTCTCTCCAGCCCAGCAGGAAGGAGAAGGGGAGATGGTGGATGCAGGGTGGTGTGAACGTGACAAGGAGGCTCAGGGATGGGGAGGAAAAGCTCGAAACAGTGATGTAGGACAGCTCAGGGCTCCTGGTGCCCCAGCAGTGCCCCAAGCAGCCTCAGTCCCACCCTCCTGGGCGGCTCCAGACCCTTCAGCCACTCCAGGCAGGTCTCAAGGACAGGCAAATATTGTGACAGCCTCGGTGCCTCTGGGTATCTGGGTGCTGCAGACGGGAAAGAGCCACACAAGAGATACTTTATCTTCAGTGTTTCTCTTTTCTTTTGTGTTTTAAGGAGTCCCTGGCAAAGAAAACGGGGAATGAGCCAGAACTAATGGAACCCAGGGAATCCTGCTGTGTCCTGCTGCTGGAAAATCTCCTTCCAGCCCTTCTGGGATAGCATTGTGATTCTTTCAAGCTTGGTTATGGAGGGCTGAGCAAAGCTACCTGCTGTCATTACTCACTGGGAAGCTGCACAAACCCATCCCTTCACCAGGAACACAGAGCAGAGCAGCCCAAGGATGCTCCAGCTGAGCAGATGCTGCTTTTCCCAGTCACCTCCAGGAACTCAAAGGCACTGAGGCCAACTTCAGGCTAGATCCTGGAGCTGTGAATACACTTCCTAAGCCTCACGCTGCCAGAGCCAGGTCCAACTGGAGCAGCTCCAGCATCCCTGCGAGTGCCGACACCGCGCTCCACCGCCTTGGCTGCCCAGCACAAGGGAGCTTGGCAGAACAGCTCCCAGCTCTTGGAAAAGCCTCCTGCAATGGGAACTCCCAAAAGTCTAGAGAGAAGGGATGTGGGACAAAACCTTGCCCAAGGAATGTTCTGCTGATAGTCTTTCCCCTGTCTGAATTTCACAACTCCTGGGGTGAAATCCCTCAGTGACTTCCCCTCTGTGCTTCCGTCAGGAGCAGTTTTAGCACTGGGCTGTTCTGATATTTGCAATGAAGCAGAACAAAAAGTTATTTTACTTCAGTCTCTTGATTTGTGACATCAAACTATCCTTTAAAGAGCTGAAGGGACCGCTGGGGCTGAAGAGCTCTCGGCCTTTGAAGTGGAAGCAGACAATGCACCCATCCTTTTAAAGCCATCCCTGAAAACACAGCCAGGAGTCAGACCTTTTGGTCCTTTGTTACCAGGACACAGATCTCATCACCAGGGTAATTACTGGCAATTACAGGTTAGGAGGAATTCCTAAAGTCAGGACTTAAAAGCTGTCTTGAGTCCAAGATGTTTCTTTGAAATGACAACTATCATTTTTATTCTG
Source organism: Pseudopodoces humilis (assembly GCF_049639895.1). NCBI lineage: Eukaryota > Metazoa > Chordata > Aves > Passeriformes > Paridae > Pseudopodoces > Pseudopodoces humilis. The sequence goes on along the minus strand of NC_142223.1, from coordinate 4,207,322 downwards.
CAAAGGCTTGTAACTCCCTAATGAGGCCGGAAAAGCAGGTGGAAGCAGCTTGGGCACGTTGTAGTTTGGCTGCTGGGTAGGTAAGAAAAGTTCATTTTTTGTGCTGTTCCACGTGTTCAGAGCCCTCCTGCCCGGGCTCCCATCCCTGGCCAGCTGGGAGCTCCAGGGATGCTATGATCAGGTGGAGAAGCACTCAGGCTATGCTCCAACTCCGTGCTCACCTGTGCAAGCCCAGCTCTCTTCTGGCCTGAGCATGATCCAGCTCATGGAGTGAGAGGAAGGTTGTGGCTCTGCAGCAAATCCTGTTGAGCACCACCCCAGCAGTCCCTGCCCTCACGGGTGGTCCTGCACCACCCCATCCCCTGCACCATGGCCACATTTACTGTTAATTTAGCCAATAACCCTCACTTGGCCCCAGCTCCTGCCATCAGCTCTGTCAGCCAAGAGGCACTGAAGGGCTTTGAGGAGGAGACATCTAGAGATGCAGGAATAGTGCACATGATGAGAATAAGTCGTTCCATTAACGTGGCTGGATCATAGGAAACAGATGACATACATTTTCTGAAGACGGGAAACAGCCACCACGAGGACAAAGCTTCTTCACAATGGTGAAAACAACAGATAGGACTTCTCTTTGGAAATTCCTTCCAAGCTTAGAAACTCTGAGCGTCACAAAAATGCCAGGTTGAACCAGAAGCCTGTCCACCCAGCTTTTGTGGTCTCCTGCTTTTAGCCAAGAAAAATATCCTGTGAGATAGCTCTATTCCTTACTGGCAGTTTGTGGGGTCAGGGCCACATCTCTGCTCATGGGACTGTTAGTATCAACCTGTAAAAGAACTGCTCTGTCCCCTAACAACAAAATCATGGGATCATAGAATCACAGAGTCACAGAATCACAGAATAGTTTGTGTTGGAAGGGACTTTAAACATCATCTAGTTTCAATCTTCTGCCATGGGCGAGGACACCTCCCACCAGCCAGGTAAACGCCAGGCACCAAGGGTTTCCTCCAAGGCATTTCCTCATCTTTCCCTTGGGAGCTGTGGGGCATCCAGGTGAGCCCCAGCCACACTGTCTCCTCACTGAGACTCTTTGGAGGGCACCAAGGCACTCCCCTGGCTGTTTTCCATTCCAGAACACAGGCAGGGGAGCAGGATGGGTGCACAGCAGCTGTGCCCATCCCTCACCAGCTGCGCAGCCGCTGCTGGTGAGCACCAAATTCACTTCCCTGCTGCTGCTGAGCAGTGGGAATCACTTTTCCTCCTACAAGGAGCAGCCCAAGGTGGAGGGAAGAGCACCTACCTCCGCTCGTAGCCCGTGCACCAGCGGCGGCCCCCACAGTCCTGCTTCCACACCTTGGCAGCGCGGGTCAGCGCCTGCACACACGGCTGCCGCAGCCCCACGACCCCCAGCTCCTGCTCTGCACACACGTTCGGCCTGGGACAGAGAAAGGCAGGGATGTGAGGGATGCAGGGGATCCAGAGGGTCGCAGCTGTGAGGGATGCAGCGCTCCCACTGCCTGATTTTCCTGCTGACAGGGCAGGAAGAGCTTGGGGAACCTCCCCTACATCCACCTCCTCAATGAGTTCAATCACTGCAGGGAAAAGAAACGGTGCCAGGCCGACCAGCCACAGGGGTGGTTTCTTGCTCATTCAAAGCTAAGGGCTGCAAGGCTAATTCCAATAAATCAAAGTAATGTACTTTGTTTCTTCTCTAATCCTAACTCCTTCTCCAAGCACAAGTCAGTGGGTTTAACTAAGGATGAAGAGGGAGACATTTGTCCCTGACTTCACAAGCTACTTGGTAATTGGGGCTGCTTCTGCTGCTTCCAAGGGGACACAGAGTTTTTACAGAAATACTTTCTATAAAAGAAGTGAAAGTTATTAATTTGGATGTGGTGAAGCTTAGAGGTCGCAGCTGGCATCCAACTGCTCCAGGCAGCTCAATTCCAACCCCAGAGTGCTGGCACAGGGCTCTGCTCCAGTGCCTCGTCCAAGAAGTCCTGAAAGTAGCTGTCAGGGCAGGAGCACAAAACTCTGAGGTGGGGAGAAAAAGCTGCTTCTTCCAAAACCTTTAGCTTCTAAAGGACACCCTTTTTTTTAAGAACTGAACCCCTCGGGAAGGGCGGCTTGGAGTCTGCACCCCACACCACACCAGCTCCATGGACAAAGGGAATTACAGTGATCCCCTGGCTCTGAGAGACCATCTTCTGGCAGGAGGCCAAATTTTCAAGGAAGTTTTCCAGAGCAGCCAAATGATTAACACCAAACTGTAACTGTAAAATGTAATTAAAAAGAGCAGCCTACGTGCTGCTGGAGTAACAGCAGCGGGAGGGGAGGAACGTGGAATAAGAAAGACTCGTGAAGTGAAATAAAAGCAGCAGGTCTTGGAAGAAAGGGCAAAGTATTCACACAGGAATCATTTCTTGCACTCAGACAACAGTTTCAGCTAAACTAAGGAGTTCCCTCCTACAAGAAAAGACTATATAGGTTTTCAATTTTCTCTTCCCCTTTCTGCACATCTAGTAGAAAATAAAGAAACCCACAACAGCTTCCTCCCACTACCCCCTCACTCTCTGCTCCTCACTTCACCCTTGATTTGAAAACACTGCATTTGGCTCCTGCTTTTGCATTCCCTGCCTGACAAAACCCCTCCGGAACTCTTTCTTCCTACTCACATGTGGGGCTGCAGTTTGCTCCCAGCAGCCAGCGGAGACATTCGCAGCGCCACGATGAGTGACAGTGCCACGGCAGGAAACTCCATCGCTGCTCCTCTCCCTCCAGGTGCTTCCAGCGGTTATCCCGGGAATCCCAGCGCCTCCTCCAGCACAGCTCGCCGGTTCCTCCTCTCCACAGGCTCCTGCCGCCTCCTGCTCCCAACTTGCCGGTGTCTCTCCTTGCAAAGGACAAAGCTACCGGGGCACAGAGGAGTCCTCGCAGGGGGAGAGCGGATTTATTCCTGGATGCTTCCTCCCTCTCGGGTTCCACTCAGCGAGTTTCTCCACTCCATTGCAAGTTACAGTGCAGGTTGCAGCTGGGATTTTCCCCAAACCAAACCTGGCTGCTCATGCTGGTTTGCGGGCAGTGAAATGCACTGAAATGACTTTTCCTTCTGGGATTTGCTTCCTGACAAAGCTCGAGGACCTGGGTGCTCACAAGACCTGGGTTGTGCCCAGCAGTGCAGCCCCATGTGGGCTGAGCTTCTCCGGAGCTGCCATCCCCTTCCCAAGGCACTTGGAAATCCAGCCCCTGGCAAGGGGAAGGAAAAAGGAGAGGTGCTCTTCTGGCAGGAGAACCTCACCTCCCAGGGGCTCTTCCTGAAGCAGGCAGGGTGATCCTTCACTCCATCCACAGAGGTGCAGGCGTCCTCCTGCCGCAGCTCCGCGCCTTCCTCCGGAGCCGGGAGCGAGGAACTCCGCACCGCAGCCGCTTCCCTGCGGTTCGGGGCAGTACCAAAACTTCCCCCTGCCTTTCCCAGGTCCAGCTCCTTTCCCTCACATGCTCTCTTGCCTCTTTCCTCGCTGTCAGTCAGAAATCCCTCCCACGAGCTGTGCCCAGCCCCGAGCAGAGGAGGGGGAGGCCCTGCTCGCAGGGATGGAGCAGCGGTGCTTCAGAGCTGTTTCTCCACAGGCAGCTCTTCTGCACTACCCAAGGCCAGCTGCTGACACACCACCCCAAATCCCTTTCCCAAAAGCTCGAAAAACATCCCACAGAGATTCAATCTTCCCCCGTGCACTCCAACAGATAACAAAACTGATCGCTTCCCAAGGAAATTCTGCTGGCAGGGACACCTCCAACTGCACGCAGCAGCCGGCACAGTGGGATGGGGAGGAGGAGGAGAGCAGAGCAGAGCAGAGCAGAGCAGAGCAGAGCAGAGCAGGGATGCTGCACTAAAAAGCTCAAGCACCTGCCAGCAAACCTTCCCCAAGGGCCAGGAGGAACAAGAGCAGCAGCTGGGCACCTCTGAGCTGCCCCAGGGCACTCCAGGGCTCACTTGGACTGGGGCAGGTGCTGACTTCCATCAGAGAAGCAGGATACGAAGGCTTGGAGGAAGGTTGGGATAGTTTCAGGGACATGTTTTGTGGCTGAAGGACAACCATTAATCAAGACTAAAATCCCCAAGGGCCATGCCCAAAAGCTGCTGGCTCTTGGAAAAAGCTGAAGCAGCTGCTCCTTGCACCAGAACCCTCCCAAGGTCACAGAAGTGCCATAAATCCTCAAGGAAGAGAAAAGAGCAGGTGAGGGGTGTTAATGCTTCCACTTAGCAGTAAAATATCAGCCAAGCCTAACGGATGGGAAGAAAACATCATTCTTCCTCGAGAAAAAAGGCAGCTACACAAAGATGTTTTATAACAACAGAGAGAGCTCCAGGATACAATAAATCCAGGCTTCTCTTTTTCTCTCTGGGATTAAAACGTTTTTTACAGTAGGAAACAGGCTGCTCCCAGTTAGACTTCCAGGGATTCCTCCCAAAGGGCAGGGACCGGGCAGAGCCGGGAGTCGGGCTCCCTCTCCAGGACACGGCTCGAGGCCAAGGATAGGGATTGATCGGTCCAGCCACAGCTCCCACGCTGTCCCAGGTGACAATCCTGGCTGTCACACAGGCAGGACACAACTCACTGCAGGGTCCTGGCTGGCCTGGCATGGCCACTGTCCCAGCCACAGCCACCCCGGCCAGGCTGCCTGCAGGGAGAAGGGGAAGGTCCAATGGGAAAAGCTGCGCTTTGAGGAGTGACCCAGCACAAAGTCAATTCTGCAGTCCTTTTAAAGTCCCTTTAGAAACAGCAGTGAGGTTTCCCACCTAAAGAGGCCCATGTGAGCAAGGGCTGTGGAGAGAACAGCAGGGAACTCATGGGATACATGTGAAAGACAGATATCTGAAAGCCTACCCTGTCTGTGAAGTCAATTGAGTATGTTTTCAATTTTATATAATTTCCCAGCACAGCCGCCTGCCGAGGATGTCATCCTCTGGCTCCGGGTAAAACAGCCCTGAAAGTGGTCCAAGATATGATACAGTTCCATAAATACTGATGATAATATCTGAAATCATGCCACAGACCACAGAAACTGAAACATTAACATGCCATTCATTCCCCAGCATTATTTAATCTTTGCTATCAAGAGTGCTGGATGTGATATGGGCGCCAGGGCTCTCCATGCACAATCCTGTCCCTATCTCACACTGCTCTGGTACCTTCCTGAGCTCTGTCCAGATGATTTTTAAGGATCTTGCATATCTGACCCAGATCTGCTTCACAGCAGCTCTGCCTAGCCCCTGCAGACACACAAATCTTGTTCCTTTGTGGATACATGAGTCTTGCCCGGACCACCTGGGCAGAGCAGAGCATCGTTTTGGCTGAGCTCAGAGCCTCCCACTGTTCATTCTGTGATGCGTGTGGGTTGTCTTCACCCTGAAAATCAGCAGAGCTGAGACAGGCCTCGTACACCTCTGGGTGTACAACCGTGGTGGCACCTGGGACCTCATACAGCCCCAGGTGTGTGACAGCATCGACACCTGGTACCTGATACAGCTCTGGGCGGGGGACAGTGACAGCACCCAGCACCCGGTACAGCCCCAGGTTTGTGATGGTGACAATACCCAGTACCTGGTGCAGCCCCAGTGTGTGACAGTGATGGCATCTGGTACCTAACACAGCTCTGAGCAGGCAACAGTGACAGCACCCACCACCTGGCATAGCTCTGCTGTGTGATGGTGGCAATACCTGACACAGGTACAAGCCAGCTGTCCGATGGTCACAGCACCTGACAGACCCCTGGCCATGTGACAGTGATGGTACCTGGTACCTAATCAGCTCTGAGCAAGCGGTAATGAAAAACAAATGAAAAGCAGCCACCACTTTGTACAGCCCCAGGTGTGCGATGGTGACGGTCCCAGCAGCCGCCGGTGGGTGACGATGACAACACGCGCCAGGCAGGCCCGGCGGAGCGGGGAGCGCTGCCGTGCCCCGCATCCCTGCCCGGGAAGCGGCCGAGCATCCCGGCCGGGGCTGCAGTGCCGCCTCCCGGCCCGGCGCGGAGCGAGAGGCGGCTCCGGGCGCTCCGCCCGCCCCGCTCCGCCCCGGAAGGCTCCGAGCGCCCGCCCGGCGCCGCCGCGATGCTGCAGCTGCGGGACGCGGACGAGTCCGGCCCGGCCGGCGGCCCCGGCAGCCCCGGCAACCCCGGGGCCGCCACGCTGGTACCGGGTGGGCCCGGGCCGCCCTTCCAGCCGGCCGCGCCGCCGGCCCGGCAGACGCTGCGGCCGCTGAGTGTCCGCACCGCGGGCCGCGCCGGCCGCCTGCGCCAGTACTTCGTGTTCCGGGTGCGCGCCGGGAGGGGCGCGGGGGCAGCCGCGGCACCGGCCCGCACGCCCTGACCTCTGCCTTCTCCCCCCACAGCCCGGCACCATCGAGCAGGCGGTGAGCGAGATCCGCGTGGTCGTGCTGCCCGCCGAGGACGGGGAGGTGCAGAGCGTGTGGCTGCTCACCGAGTGAGTTCCGCGGCGGGATGGCACGGGCGCTCCGGGCGGGGGTGATGAGCGCCAGCGCAGCCTCGGCCCCGCGGGCATGCTCCAGAGCCTCACGTCCCACATCAGCGTTTCTCTGTATTAAACCTGGTGAATATTAATGCGCGCACAAGGCCCGGAATGGCCCGGGGTGGCTGCAGCCATCGTTATTTCATCATTTCTTTATAAGCCAGCTCTCCAGATCCAGACCAACGCTCCCCAGTTAACCCCTTATAAAACCCAGTCCCACAGAGAACCCACTCTTGCAGTAAAGTGCGGGTGTAGCTTTAACAAACTAACCCAAAGCACAGACCCTCAGCCCTTCACTGGCCCTGCTGATGCAAAGCAGAAGCTGTAACAGAAAATACAGCATCAAATTTGTTCTCCTCAGCAACTCTGCTGTCTGCCAAGCTCTTCAGTGTTTCTAGCCAGGAGTCAAAACCACTTAAAGCTCAGTCGTGTTCTCTCCCCAGAATCGATCACTGGAATAACGAGAAGGAGCGGCTTGTCCTCATCACGGACTGGTCCCTCCTGGTCTGCAAGTACAACTTCATCAGCCTGCAGTGCCAGCATGTGACCAGGATTGCCCTCAGTGCCGTGGACACCATCTCCGTGGGGGAGTTTGAGTTCCCACCCAAATCTCTGAACAAGTAAGCAGCCCCAGTCACATGTAAGTCTTGCACAGTTATTTGGAACAGATTGAGCTGTCAGCTTGGCCCCTGGAATGAGAATTCTTGTTTTGCTTGCTTAACTGTGCAAACAATTCCAGAAGCTTTACTGGAAGACCTCAGGGTAGCTGCTGGTTTGCTGGGGTGGTGAGTAGCTGCACTAACAGCAAGTTGCTCAAGGACTTTCAAGATAAGATGAGTAGATTTGGGAGCAGAAACTCATCACCATTACATAATACAGTAAGTAGCAGTAACACCTTAGCGTGAGTAGAAAGCTGTGAGTCCTGTACACAGGGGCTGTCACAGGCTGTGAAGGATGGCCATGGTGTCCCAGGTGCTTCCCTTTCTTGCTCTCAGCTCATAAGGATGTCCCTTTGCACATTTCAGGGGCTGATTACTGCATTTCTTGCCTACAGTAAAATTTACCATCACTTGTATTTTGAGATAGCTTCTAGTTTCACGTAGGTCTTTTCCAGACAGAACATTTTTAGTTAACCTTGCTCCAAGACTGGGAAATTTTACCCTGTTCATTCTGCACTATCAGGAGGGAAGGTGTCGGTATCCGCATCCAGTGGGACAAGCAAAGCCGTGCCTCCTTCATCAACAGGTGGAACCCCTGGTCCACCAACATCCCCTACGTGACCTTCACCGAGCACCCCATGGCAGACGCAGACGAGAAGATCTCATCCCTGTGCCGGGTAAGGAACAGCCTCTGCTGCTCCAGGCAGCTCACTGAGCTCATAGGGTGGACATAATTTGCTTTATTTTAAAGCAATGCATAAATTAATCTAACAAAATTGGTTACATCAAGGTAGAATTTAGAGCTGGGAGCTCCATCTTCCCAGTCTCCAAATTTTGACTTGCAGGGTGACCCCACTGCCCACTTTTGCCAGCCACCCATAACAGGCTGAAATACAGAGGAAGCCAAAATTTCTGAAGGTGCAGAGTCCTGTAAAACCAAAAAGCAAACAGATCTTAGGCTGCTTCTGCTTTTACTTACCTGTCTGATGATGGACTTTCCATCTAGGACTGCCAGCTAATTAACAGATGGTTTAATTGCTCACTGAAAACCTTCATCAAGATGGTTCTCAGTTCTTTTTGTAATAGGTGCTTCCCTCTGAAGGTCTGCCTAAAATTAGAACACTATTAAGCGTAACACATCAGTGATCAGAGCAGAACCACAGTCAGAAATAAACACCTGGTCACTGATGAATCTTTACCCTGTTTAAGTCACACATCAGCAGTGTCCTGTGTGAAATTAACAGAATCATTGAGGTTAAATATCGGACTGTGACTATCACAGCCCATAGAGCCCTGACAGCTACAGCTTTAATGCTAACCCTTCACCATTCCCTATGCTTAAGAGTTTGTAAAACAATGCAAAAGCAAGGGGATTTCTTTTCTCCCAGCTGGAAAACTTTCAAACACAGCTGATCCAGGCTGTGAAGAAAGCCCACAAGGAGGGCCCGGTGCCGGGAAGTGCTAACGGGGTGCTGGTGCTGGAGCGGCCCATCCTCATCGAGACCTACCTGGGACTGATGTCCTTCATCAACAACGAGGCCAAGCTGGGCTACTCCATGACAAGAGGCAAAATTGGATTTTAAACCCCCTTGCGAGTCACCTGTTCAAGGGCAAGTGAGTTGCTGGTGGTACTCTGGGGAGAGGGTGCTGAGGGCACAGCACGTGATAAAGCAAAGTTGCCAGGGGAAGGAAAGGAAAGGGGGAGGTTGTAGAACGCTTCCCAGGTTGTTTGGGAATGCACAGGTTGGATTTGAAGCAGACTCAGGGTGGTGTCAGTCTTGTATTTTGTACTTGATTTACAGCCCTCACTGGTCCTTGTGCAGGGTGAATGAGCAGTGGTGTGTTCTGTGTCCCAGTGCCTGCTCTTCCCAGTCCATGAAGTGCCATTGGAATCTGCTGAAACCCCCAGTCCACAGCAGAACCTTTGTGCCACGGCCCTGCTGTATCCCTGTGTACGGTGTCAAATCCTGTCGTGTGCTTGGGACTGCTTTGTGTTGTTTAAGAGGAATTGCTGCTCCAATCGCCATGATCTCAGTGCTCTGATTAATGCCTGTTAGGAATTTTCAAAGCTGTCAGTCAGTCTTTAACAGTATTTGCTGGCTTTTGCTAAAGCTGCACTGTTCCACCAGCTCAGCAGCAGTTTGTGAACTCAATATGCATTTCTGAGCTTCTTGTAAAAATCCCTCTAAGAACCTACTTGAACTTCCTCTCTACTTCTGTTTCTTTGCTGCAGTCACAGAATAAAGACTGTTGTGAGAGAACATTGCCAAAAGCCTCACAAACACGTTTGCCTTCAAAGCTGTTCTTTGTAGAACTGAAAAGGAATTCTATTTTGGTTAGATTGATACTCTTAGCCATTTTTCTTAAATCTACTCTAGTTTGGACCAGGACTTTTTAATGGAGACAGAGAAAACTTTCAGCACTGTGTGTCAGCCTTGGGTGATACATTCCTGCACTGAACCTCTCATCCAGGGATGAAATTCAGAAGCAGCCCAAGAGATTACAGCTGTAATTGCTCAGGAGGTGACTCTAACAAGCTTTTTCCTTGTGCATGACCTCCTCTCCATGCCCTTTCATCAGAGCCTTTATCTTCTAGATGAACACTGTGCTGCACTGGTGAGGTTTTTTGACTTTAATGTAGGTGAGTGTTTGTGAAACTCTTGTTGCAGTCAATCCTGGCTCCAGCTTTCCAAGCTTTTTCATGCATTTTCTAAGTTACCTGTTCAATTTTCATTACCCTTCCAGTAAAGTTGAAATTTAACTCTTACTTGGTATTCGCTCTTCATTTTCTGGAGACTGAGGCTGTGAAATTAGGTAGCAAAAGAAAAAACATCCAGTAAATTCCTAAACAAGAGGCTCCCTCCTTAGAAGGACACAGGAAAAAAAGGAAGAATATGCAACTGGCTCCTTCCCTGCCAAACCATCCACTCCTATTTGGCACCAGAGTTGGGACAAAAACTCCCATTTCAGTTACCTATAATTCAGCATCTTGAAGTGTCAATTGCGATCCTTCTGGCAAAGATTCCATGTAATAAATCCATGGTGGCCCAGGTACAGTTACTGTCACCCAAAATTAACTGTGTGCAAGTAACAGTTTCCTTGTGCTGGGATGAATTGCTACATCACATCACTGATCACACTGAAACAAACTTTCAAGTGCAGAGATCCAGGTTTATAGTTTATAACTATCAAAATATTTATTGGAAATAGAAAAATTAAATAATAGCTATACATTATATACACACAGAGCTACAGTCTTAGAAAATAAGGGTTCAGTGTTGAAAAAGAGATGTTCAACTCCACTAATACTCATGTTTTCTTGCAACAGACACTCATTCCTTACATTTCACTTGCTACATCACTTCATTCAAATGCAGTCACAGTATTTCACACACTGAGCTTGGAGCTCCTTCAAATAAATAACTTATAAATACAAACACTTCAGACTGGGCAATAGGTTTTGACTCCTTTCCTCTTTCTTCCTCAGACTTGGGAGCATTTTTAATGCATTTTAGTTATTTTATTTTACCGCTTCTGTTTCCAAGTAACACACACAGAAGTTGTCCTTACTCAGGAGCAGCATGGAGTCCCCATTAGAATTCCAGGAGAGAGATGTGATCTGGAAGTCACCTGCGGGAAGAAATCAGAGTGTGTCAGCAAGGAGGTGGCAGCCCATGCTCCTGCTGGAGGAAAAGGCAGCTGGAATCAGCCACACAAATCCCTGCTGGCCCTGTGCTGTCCTTGAAACATTTCCTGTGTCTCACTATGAGCTCCTCTTTTCCCAAGGGTGAAAACACCCATTTTTAAGCAGCTCCAAGAACATACCTGAGCTATTTCCAGGATAACACTCAGATCAGTTTATAAATGGAATAGTATTTTGTCACTGAGCAGTTGCTGAGAGGTTGTGGCAGCTGCTGCTCACCTTCTCCAGGCACCTGCACAACAACACAGCCAGCTGGGGACCACAGGTACACTCTGCTGCTGCCCGTGCACACAGCCAGGCGGGGCTGGCAGGGGTCCCACTGGAAACTCTGGATCGTGCACAGCTGCTCCAACACCACGGACAGCTTCAGCTTCCGGATGTCCCAGATCCACACGGCGTTGGGAATGTTATCTGCAGAGGAAGCAGCAACCGTGTGATAGCTGGAGGATAAAAGGATCACGCTTGGTTTTTCTAAATGCACAGGAACAAACAAATTCATACAATGCAAACCTTTAAGTACAGCCCAGGCTTAGCACCACTTGAGTTCTGCCAAGCAGAGCCTTCAGGAAACACCTCAGCCTTGGAAATATTGCAAAGAAAGATAAAAGTGATCTAGTTCATCTCCCAGTCTGTCCCTAGCTTTTATCACGTTAGTCTGTCTGATGGGTTTTGCACCTGACTCAGAGCTTTGGCACCCAGGCACAAACAGCCCCTCAGGACCAAAGGGAAAAACTGAACATTAATTCCATGACTTTCACTATTCAGGAAGTCAGAATTCCTCCTGCTATAGGTTAAGCAGAGTTCTGCCTCTTAAGAGACTCAGGCGGTGGGAAGATTTGTTTCATTTTCAATACAGTGAGCTCACACAAACTTGAAGAAACCTAAAACCCCACTATTTTCATTAAATACAGAGCCAAGGCTGAGTTCATGCCCTGATCAGCAGTTCTGGCAGTTCACAACAGCTAACACACACTAGAAGACAGGCTGGGATTCCTCTGTAGTTACACATCTCACAACAGAGCTGATTTTACAGGGCCATGACTCTTTTTATAGTGCAAAGGATCATTTCTGCTAAGGAAACCCCCCACATGCCCCACATGGTTTCCCCTCTAAGGCAGGGCAGTCGGAACCTACCATTTTTGGTTGCCAGGAAACAGTTATCTGCACTGAAGGCCAACATCCCAACTCCCACTTTGGGATTTGCCCTGTCAGCAACTGGTTTGATGTACTGTAAAGAAATTGGCACCTGGGAAATGTCATCTGGAATAGGAAATAAAAGTATTTCACTAAGTGAGCCTGGGTGGACAATGCATTCACATCCAACTGTTAAAACCCCTCATCTCTGAAGTGATAGGACCGTATTTTATTCTTCTCCAAGATGTTCCATTCAAAATTTCAATTGCTTTAAGATACCATATCCTCACAGCCACCCTACTACTATTCCTGCCCTCCTACAGAAAAGGAAAGGCTGAAAATTCAGTCTGAGATTCCTCAGATTAAATCAGGAAAATGAAAGATTAGTTTTTTTACTACCTTTTAACTTTTTCTTTTAACTAATATTTCAAACACTGTTAACCAAAGGTGATTTACAGTGCCACAAAGACTGAGACTGATTTTTACTGCCCTCAAGAACATCCAGAAGATCTGTTCTACCATCCAAGGGGCAGAGTTCACCTACAATGTTTATTTAAAGACTTCCCAAGGCAAACTCAAGTGTCTGGTTTGAGTAAACTTTGGCTTACATTTACTCTTTGTGCTGAAGAGAGAACTAGCCAATGCTCTTGTTGGAGGGAAAGAAAGTCTCTCTGTGTCAACAGTTGGGGATTTCTCCACTTCTTTATACACAATCTACAAAGAAACAAGTGAGAGCTCTACAGAAGGACCTCAGAGAGTTTGAACATGGACTGTTACCAAATACCCACATCCCACTGGCTCATTTGCACATTTAGTAGATCTCAGCATCCCCTGGTTCATCAGCAGAGGAAAGGGCTTCAGTAGGCAGATCTGGAATCCAGTATTCCCAGTAAATCATGGGCCATTTGGAACCATGATCAGGGAAACACTCCAAAGAATAAATCTGAGGGAGTGCACCTCATCCATTATTTCTGACAGCAAATTAAATCATCCCCAATTACAGTGGGAACATGTATCTCATTTTTGCAACCAAAAATCTTTAATCTGATTCTAACACAAAGTGCAGCACTGCAGAAGGAAAATAGCAAAAATATTTTAGTGTGTCTGCAACATATTCCCAAACACAAGCACCAGGATAAAACACAGCAACTGCAATTCCTGTCTGTGTAGTGGAGATTAACAGAGCTATTTCCATTTGTTTTCCATGACATATTTTACACCTAACTGGAAGTTAAGGCATTCTTCAGCTATGAGAAGCTTTGCTGAGGTGCTTTAATGGCTCGTGCCTTGCTTCTGGTTAAGAGGCAGAGTCATGTGAATATTGCAGGCTTACAATCCACACACAAACTCTTCCAGGAGGTCTGTTCAGTCCCTCTGCAATGGCAAACAGCACCACACACTGTTCTTGTTACCTCCAGGGATGAGATCAGCTCGGGATTTTGGGAACAGCAGTTCTGCACCTGCTGCCAACAGCCCAGAATCTGTCAGGCCTTGCAGGTTCAGGTATAAAGGATAAAAATCAATACTGACAGATGTTCCAGGAAATGCCCTTTAGGTGAGCTGGATGAGCCTGTCCACACAGGATGAAAAATCTGAACACAATCCAGTTCCAGCACTGTTTAAAGTTAAGAATTGTATAATGCTGAGACAAATCTCTCCTGTTCAGCTTTCCATTTTGCTATCGGCTGCACACCCTAATCTGTAATGCAGCCACCACCTACACCAAAATACACTGGCACGTGACAGGAGTATCTGAGAATCTATTACTGCTCAAGAGAGACAACCACAGACATATTCAATCAAATTTGAAAGGATTCACACATTTTCGTTATATTCCCAGGTTGTAATTTCCCAAGCCCCAGCAGGAAAAAAAGCAAAGCCTCCAGAATGAAATGGACTCATCAGCATCTTTGAGATACAAACAGCAGCATCCAAGCTCTGCTAAGGACTCCATGAATTTGGGACCCACACTTACAGTCTTCTTGCTGGCAATGGTTGCTGGATGGTCAAGCTCCGTGATCTTCTTCCACGTCACGTGGTTCAGGATACGCACCTGGCTCAGGAAGCATGGCAAGGGGAGACTGTTAGGGCAAAGTTCTCCAAATGGTTTAGATAAAAGAGGCAGAAACCATTTCTTACCTTTTCATCAAAGCTGCCAATGGCCAGGAACTGGCTGCTGGGACTCCAGGCGATGGATTTGACGCCCAGGGGCCACTCATAGGCACGGTAGGAGGAGAGCAGCCGCCCATCAAGGGAGTACAGCAGGACCTTGTACTGAAACACAGACAGAGCCACTCTAAAATCCAGCAATGCTGCTAAAAACCACAGGCAGGCAAATCATCCCTGCCAAACATTGCCTGTTTAACATGCAGCAAGTTAAATACAAAGGTACAAATGGTCTCTTAGCACTGAGTTAAGAGGCTTCGTTGCTCTCTTTTTGGATGAGTACTTTCATTAACTGTAAAATCACTGTGCAGTGCAATATCAGTAAAGTTGTAGAACACTCTTACATTCTTCCATTATTCTTCCATTATTTCAGTAGCATCTTCTACAATGTTTACAATTTTTTTACAAGATAAATTAGAAATAATTTATGCTGTCATTGAGGGTTTACAGAAGTGACATCCACTTGCAAGGACACCCATCCCCAATACAAGTGTAATATTTAACAAAAGCTGGACTCACACCTTTTTATGTTCAAAAGAAACATTTTAAGTACTAATTGTTTTAGTCACTGCTTTATACATGATGGCCAAAGACCAGCTTGAACTCTTCAAGAAAAGAATTTGCTTTTCCTCCTACCTCCAGGCATGTGTCCCATGCTGCCAGCACACAGCCATTGGGAGCCCACTCAATCCCAAACAGATCCTGGGTTTCAGTGTCAAAATGCTGCCCACAAAAGAGAAACCACAAAACCATTTGAAATATGTCAACAAATGCTGTTACACCTAAACTGACAGAAGGTTCAGTTTTAACCTTTCAAGGGCTACCACAAACACAAAAGAGCTTTTTGTATGCCAGAGTAGCAACAAAAATATTTCCTCTTGTAACACATGCTGCATTCAGTGGATCTTTGATCCCCTCTACAGAAAAGCTAAAAGTTTCTATACTTTCAAATAAACAACATTTCATATGAAAATTAAATTAGTCACACTGAATAAATCAAAAATTCAGGAAGCCCAATTCCTTGTCTTAAAGCCAGTACAGGATTTCATAATCCCAGAATAGTCTGAGCTGGAAGGGACCTTACAGCTCATCTACTATGGGCAGGGACACCTTCTGCTATCCCAGGTTGCTCCAAGTTCCATCCAACCTGGCCATGGACACTTCCAGGGATGGAGCAGCCACAGCTTCCACTACAAGGTTCATTAGGGAAGAGCTCAGGAACATGACAAACATTTAGTGGTATTTCCCAAATTTTCTCTCAGCTTCTGGTGAGGCTCAGAATTCCCAAATTAGAGGTGACACAACATACAGACAAGTTTTTCATGAGGTTTAATTGCTCAGATCCAGCCTGTGACCAGTGCCAGTCTCCATGGACTGATCCCATGTGTGAACAGTTTATGTCACATGTCCCAAGTACCAAGCACTTGCTACTCCCACTGTTTCTAATGGAGTAGTGTGCAGTATGTGCAGGTAACCTCCACAGCAGGGTAGGAGGAGAGGCAGAGCTTACCCTGAGGAGCTGCCAGTTTCTGCACACGAAGATGCTGATGAAATCTTTGCAGTCCCGTCGCTCCGCCACGGCCATGTAGCGCCCATCCCTGGTGAAAGCCACCCCTGCCACAGGACAGATTAATTAAACCTGGCTTAAATAGAAATCACACAACAAGGCAGAAGAGCTGATGAGGCTTCAGCGAAGAACAGTTACTCCCAATTCAAAGCAGAAATAAAAGAGGAGACAGAATATCTTCACAGAAGGTCACATTAATCAAGGCAAAGCACAGTGCTACTGATCTACTGTGTCAGCGATTTTTAAGCTCAGAATGTACAATTTCTCAGGATGCAGAGCTCCAGCGTGCTTCAAAACACATCTAACCACTGACAGTTGTTATATAAACCAAACAGATTTTAAACAACCACTTCATTTAGCCTGGCTAAATGGATCAGTTATGCAACCATAAGGTCTCCAACTCCCAGGCATTGCTCCCCATCCTCTCGGATTTTACATGGAATACATAATTGTCTTTGTCATCTCTGGGATACAAGCCTTGGGCAGGAAACTGCTCACCACAGCCATGTGGTCTTACAGCCCTGACACAATCCCTTTCCAGCCTTTCCATATGCAGAAGATGACAAAAGTCCCTTTGAATTAATGTTTTTTATCACAAGCACATCCAGCATAATTTAATGCCTTAAAGGATCCCCCAGAAGCAAACACAACACAGATGCACATGTGAAGAGCAGGCACGTGGGTCAGCTGGAATCCATCACTCACACAGCCTGGCTGCAGGTGCTGCTCAGAAGGGACAGGACCAGACCCTGTTCCCAAACATGGCATTTGTCATCACATTAATTTTCCCTTTCTGTCACATTAAAGGACCATTCCCAGGTAGGTGTATGACACTTACCTTGCTGGCATGCTTTGGGGTACTTGATGTAAGACACAGACTTGGTGCACAAGGACCACACCGTGATTCGGAGCTAGAACAGAGACAGGGAGCAGTTTGGTTATTTTTGTAGATTGAAAAAATAATAATTAATAGGAAAATATCAACCTAATTCAGCAACACAAAGTGGATCAATGAACTTTCTGTGATTAATTAATTCGGCAGCTATTTTGTGTAACACAATGTCCTGGGAAGCAGCTAAGAGGAATTCTTTCCCAATTTCTGGCAGTTAGCAGGGAATTTACCCCAAGCTTACATGAGTACTCTAGATGGGGACACAAAATTCACATCACTGGTATGGAGATAAACTCTTCACAAACACTGAAGTTCCTGACATTAGGACAAATGTTTCTCAATCTATTGCCCAGAATCACTTTGCAGTTGGGAAAACAGATTCATCACAGAATCTGGAGGAGAGGTGGGGAGTTTCTTGCCTTTATGAATAGATGACAAGTTACAGGCACTTCAGAACATTGTATCCCTTGGGAAAAGGCTACCAAGTGTGAACACTGAGCTGTATTTTACAACATTTAGAAACCCTCAGCTTTCATGGCTGATTTGTTTTGCTCTTCTCTCCTCAGGCACACACAATGAGGCACCCATACAGAATTACTGAAAAATTCAGACACCCAAAACCTGCTATGCAAAGCAAGGCTTTACACTGGTGTTTGGGGGATTTCTGGAGAACTGTGCCTCCACAAGCACCAAGAGCTGCAGAGAGGGCAGGCAGCTGCAAACCTAGCCACCCCACAGCTCCCCAAGGTCACAGCTGCACTCCAGGCTCTGCCTTGCCATCTGCACATTACCCAATTAAAAATAAATACTCCCTCTCCCTTAGCAACGACAGCCCCAGCCACATGGGCATTCACCAGGATAGCACATGAACCTTTGCATTTGGAGCTGGAGCAAAGAATGTTTCCAGGCTCAGGTTTTTAACTTGTGTTTTCCTGCATTTTACTGTACCAAGGAAGAGCTACAGGTATGACTTTTAGCAATTAAGCACCTCCATCACAAAGCTGCCTTTTCCTCAACTACTGAACGCCAAAATTAATTCTGATCTGTTAGGTAAAACACCAGCATTGTCCCCATTTCCTCCTCCTCCCACATCCCACACAGCCCAGCAGCATTGCAGCAGTCTCGGGAGGAAGGTTCTCAGACACCCTTTTGCAGGTTTGTCCTTTACACACCTTATCGTTCCCTGAAGTACCTGGCACTGTTCAATGGTGACAAAGGATGCTGAGGGAGCAGCCTGTGGATCTGCTTCACTGGTAATACTGCAGGCTCTGTGTTGCAACAGAAGTTGGAGGTTTTCCCCTTGCTGACATGATCAGTTTTGGTGGGAAACACAATTCATTTACAGGGATTTACAGGGTTCAAACCAAGCTTCAGAATTCCAGTAAACATTGCCTCCCCATCAGAGATCCATTGAATCCCAAATAGTCCCTTCTGCCCTACACATCAGACAAACTTCTGAGATTTGATGAAATAGCACAGAAATCTTTTTCCATGGAATCATAGAATAATTTGGGCTGGAAGGGACCTTAAAGCTCATCTTGTCCCACCCCCTGCCAAGGACACAGACACTTTCCAGTAGACCAAGTTGCTCCAAGCCCTGTCCACCCTCACAGGGAAGGATTTCTTCCCAGTATCTCACCTAACCCTGACCTCTCTGTCAGTGTCATTCCTCCTTGTCCTGTCACTCCAGGCCCTTGGAAATAGTCTCTTTCCATCTTTCCTGTAAGTTCCCTTCAGGCACTGCAAGGCCACAATGAGGTCACCCCAAAGCTCCTCCTCTCCAGACTGGAAAATCCCAACTCTTCCAGCCTTTCCCCCGAGCAGAGTTGCTCCATCCCTCTGATGACCAGGAGCTCCAGGTCCTTCCTAGGCTGGGGCCCCAGGGCTGGAGGCAGCTCTGCATGTGGGGTTTCACCTGGGCAGGGCAGAGGGGCAGAACCTCCTCCTCTAAGTTCAGCAGCTCCTGGAGGAATCCACAAGATGAGCAACCACCAACTTTTATCCCTGGGGCCACTCACTTCCGGCCACCCAAACCCAGCGTTGTCAGTCTGCTCCTCAGGCAAGATTTACTTTAAAAATACCAACACAATGCCTCCACACATTCTTCTGCAGCAACTGCAGCATTGAAATACTGCTGGGGACTATTAATTGCAGCCCTAAATGCACTGGCTGCCCTACCTCCCCTGAGCAAAACACACAGCACACATTCTCCAGCCACTTAATACAAGCTTAGCAGCTGCAGGCTTCAAATGCTGAGGGCTGGACCATCATTTTTCTGACAAAGGCATCTGAGTGCTGCTACACAGCCTCATGAACAGCTCCCCTGGCCTGCTGGGCATCAAACACTTCCACCCTGGACCACACTGGCTGCTCCAAGCCTCAGGAGGCAACACCTTGCTGCTCACATTGAGCTCAAGAGCACACACATCTCTGGAAACGGGACACAGCACAACCCATGCTGAGTTCCCACTGTCGCCTCTGCCCTGCCTGAGGCTCAGCCAAAGAAAAGGCAAAGCCACCTTTGTTTTGAAATATTTCTACATCCATCTCTGCTCCATCATGGAGGCACAGAATCATACAGGATGGAAAATCCCTCACAGACCACTGAGTCCAACCATTTTCCCAGCACTGCCAAGGCCACCATTAGACCACATCCCAAAGTGCTATATTTAAATGTCTTTTAAATCCCTCAAGAGATGGGACTCTAGCCCTCCCTTGAGGGGCCTGTCCCAATGCTTGACAACCCTTTCCATGAAGAAATTTTCCCTAATATCCAATCTAAACCTCCTTTTGCTGTAAAAAAGCAGCTTCTCCAAAAGGGTCAAGCTTTGTGACTCCTCAAGGAGGACAATAATGGTTTTCCTGTTCTTCACTGTTGAGCACGTGCTCCTGGCACTGGATGTTTTGGTGCCATCACACCCTGGTGCTGCTGAGGGGGCACTGCCCTGCCCTGTGTGCCCCAAAACATGGACACCAAACTGCCCCAGTGTCTCTGCAGCACTGGGGAGAGCCCACAGAGCACAGCCAGCACATGCTTCATGACACAGTCACACACACAAAAATACACCTGCAAAAACCCAGACTACAACTAAACCAGATGCCTATAAGTGTCTGACAAGTAAAGCCTTCATCTTCACTCCATCTATCAGCCACAACACACTTTTAACATCTAATAAGAATCACATAGAATCACAGCATGGTTTGGGTTGGAAGAGACCTTCACACATAAAAATTATCTTGTTTAAAATCCTCTCTTCACAGATTCATTGAGGTTGGAAAAGACCACCAAAGTCATTGAGTCCAATCCATCCTGTGCCTCATCCCCACCCTGTCACCCAGCCTAGGGCACTGAGTACCACCTCCAGGGATAGGGATTCCACCACCTCCCTGGGCAGTACCTTCTGATGCCTGACCAGCTTTTCCATGAAAAAATTCTTCCTCATCTCCAACCTGACCCTCCCCTGGCAGAGCCTGAGGCTGTGTCCTCTCATCCTGTCATTCTCTGTCCATTCAACTCCACTCTCTCCCCTGCAAGGGCTGCAGGCTCAGAAGGAAGCACACAGATACATTCTATAATTCCATTGTCACCTCTCACCCAATTCATACAACTTGATGGTTTGGCCTAGTGCTAGGAACATTCAAAACCAAATAATTTTGATTCCTGAAAGTAGGATCCTTTTCCCTTGTTCCATTTGTGCCCACTCAGACATTCCTACAGAGAAACTCACATTATGTGCTTAATGTATGGATTTTACACCCCCATCCCTTAACACTGTGTTTACAACTGAATTGTGACAGAAAGGGAAAACCTTCATATTCCCACCTGGAATATTCCACAATCTCATTTAAATTGCCAAATAAATGAGATGAAGAAGATTAGAAGGATTATGTCACAGCTTGCAGACAGGATCAGGAGCAAGAGAAACACCAAACACAGAGGGGGAGAAAAGAAACTAAACGCTTCAAAAATGACAGGAAATTTCCATTGCTGCTCATTGCCTTTCTTAGGGAATTCATGGAGAAGGGACAATTGTTTTATAGAAGGAGAACAGCCCATGGTCAGTTAAGTCTGCAGCAAGCCCTTCTCCACTGCTCCTTTTGGGGGATACTTTCTCTTCAGCATAGATGACTCAACTGAGTGGAGTTGTCACACTCAAATCCTCACAATAACGGCGTCTGAGAAGATTTCAGCTGTTGTTTTGCAGTGGAAAAACAAACCAAAAGCAGAAACATTTTTAGAATAGCCTAAAAACAGCTGAGAAATAAAATGTATTTAGATGGTAACGTGATAAACAGTCTCCAGCGCCAGGCCCAGAACCACGGCCCAATGTTGACAGCTCCAGGCAGGTGTAGAACTGGTGATTTTCAACAGACAAAAACACACTTTTAAACAACCTACAGCTCAAATAACTGTCAACTCTTGTCCCAGACTTGACTGGGTCACTCAGCCCCCTTACATAGCAGTGTCTGTCAGCACCGGATTTCAGAAGATTATTCGCAGTACATTCCTCGCCAGGAAGCATTTTTCAGCCAATGCAGCCACACACAGTTACTAAGGATTAGCTGGGATACACACAGAAACACACACTTTTCCCTGCTGCTAGAGTTCCAAAGAAGCTCCTTGATGCTTAAGGGCCTGACATGGAATGAGACAAAGCATGTAGTTTATAAGCACAGCTCTTAAGAGAAACACTCCAGAATATCTTCACACTATTTATCCCAGGTCATGAGGAAGCAGAGAATCACAGAATTCCAGGATGGCTTGGGTTGGAAGGGACCTTAAAGCTCATCTTATCCCACCCCCTGCCATGGGCAGGGACACCTTCCACTAGACCAGGTTGTTCTATGCCCTGTCCAACCTGGCTTTCAGCACTTTCAGAAATGTGAAGAGGATCCATTTTCTTTCCTTCAGTTCTTCACCTGCAGCTGTTGGTTAAGCTTTACCTGTGCCTGTAAATTCTGGTGGCATGATGGCATTGGAAGGAGTCACATGGGGTTCAACACCTTCCACAGGACACGTTGATAATGTGAAACTGCCTCCCAGAGAGGATTTCAGTACAGAAGGAACACTAACCACAAAGAAACCCTACAAATCAGCTGATGAATTCCAAGTGTCAGAGGATGGTGCCAGACTACTTTTTCAGGTGCCAGTGACAGGACAATGAGTCATGTCCATAAAGTAAAACACAACAAGCTCCACCTCAACATGAGGAAGAATTTCTTTCCATGGATGGAGGCAGAGCACTGGAACATCTTCCCAGGGAAGGCATGGAATCTCCCTCTCTGGAGACATTCCAAACCCACCTGGATGCATTCCTGTGTCACCTGCTCCAGGTGACCCTGCCTTGGCAGGGGGGTTGGACTGGATTATCTCCAGAGGCCCCTCCCAACTCTAACTATTCTGGGATTCTGTAATGATTTTTCTGAGGCACTGGTAAGTACTCATTGCTAGAAAGAAATTAGCGCAACCATAACCTTTAAAAAACTCAGTGAATAAGAAAGTTCCTTGTGAGCTCTCAGTGGAGTTCACACATTGACCTGAGGAATAACGAGTGGTTACTTGGTGCTGTTTGGAAGTGACCAAAGCCCAGCTGAGCTGGCTGACAGGGAACCCCCAAACCCTCCAGGAAATTGCTGGATTTGAGAACACACTGATATTAAATATCCTGAGCATTGCCCACATCCCCCCAGACTGTGGATTTAGCAGGGAGGGAGCAAACACAGCTCCAACCACGGCACAGCCCCGGCAGCTGTCTGACAACAGCTAATTTAGCAACCTGTTTACAGCTGGAAAGGAAACTTATCCCCACACAGATGCCAACTTGGCAAAGGCTTAATGAAATCCTCTAAGGTCAAACCGAGTTCTGTTGGGAGGCAATAAATCCTCACTGGTCCACCCCCACACACACGTGCCACGAGATCCTCTCTGGGAGCCTCACACAGCCCCAGCCTGCAGTTCTGCCTCCTCCGCTGCTGCCTGTCACCTGCCACCAGCAGGGATGGCTGCACTGCCTCCAGGCTGGAATTCTGGGCTTGTTTTTAATTTTTATTGTTGCTATCAGGGCAATTCACACCTGGGAAAACCAAGGCCTAGACTTATCACTCCTATCTAGAGGGATGGGGGAGTGGGTCTGTACACACACGGCTGAGTCCACAGACACATCCCACTGACATTGGGATTTGCACAAAAAAGGGGGGAATCTTACACTGCAAGCATGTGAATTCTGTGCTAACCAGTGTTATGGCACAAGATCCTGTCACCTAAAACCCTTCCACAGGTTTGGAAAGAGTAAACACAAAGAGAAAGTGTCTCACATGCTGTTCTTGGCTATTTTCTGACCCTTCATTGTTGTACTAAATAACAAGAATCATCAGCCCTAATCCAAAAGGTGGAAGAGTCGCAATCCACAAGCCTTTCTACAAATTGACCATCCACAAAACAGTTTGGATTCTACATTAGTAGCATTCTCCAATATTGGTCTTAATAAGCATTAAAGGTGTCATAATTTTAATTTTAGAAGTGGTTCCACCAGCAGTCTGGGTCCTGTGTGTCAGATCAAACAACTGGGAAAATATTTTCAGGATCTGGATCTAAATCTCATCTGATAGGTCAATAAACATAAGCCTGTACGTTTAAATTTAAAATCACTCTGAAACATTTACGGTTTGGGTTTTGTTAACTAGAAATCCTGAGCTTTTCACACCGTGCAAACAACATATTGGATTTCTAAGACTGCTTAGATGAATGCCATCAACATCAAAAACATCAGGAAATGTTCTAAAACACACAATTTTACCTTCAAATTTAAGTGCTCATTTTCTATCTTCTCACCAGAAGCAAGAGGACAAAATGTTAGTGGAATAACAAACACCAAACCTGGAATTAACCTGAGCTACACACAGGAGTACAGAGCTGCATCCATGCTCTCCACCACCACTGCAGCTTTAAGGGCTTTAGGTTATTTTAGGAGGCAAAGGGCAGACAGCAACATCTGACACCAAGGGGAGCAACCCTGCCTCCACACTCACATGGAACTCGGTGGTGTTGAGGATGTGACGCCCGTCCGGACTCCAGCATGAAGCCACCAATCCTGCGGAGCCCTCGTCGATCTTACAGTGCCAGTCCGGCTGCTCCAGGGACCAGACCTGGGGCAGGGAGCAACCAGACACAGCAGGAAGCATCAGCTCATGCAAACCTCTGCTCAGGAGGATTCCCTGCAGCTGACAACAGGCTCCTGCATCCCACCTCAGGGAGCTCAGGAACACCCAACCACCCACAGCCATGAAGGACTGGCGCTGGATCCCGCTGCAAAAGTGAGTCCCACACCTCTGGGTGATCATGGAAATGGCAAATGATGAGGGGTTTGGGTTTTTTTTTTCAGTGACAAATATTCCGAACATCCAACATTTAAATAGGTTTAGTCCATTTAACAAGCTTGCATGTTATTTCTTTCCTACTGCAATAAGAAACTGGTATGATAATCTCCAATTCTGATCTGTTTTTCTAGACGTTTTTATCCTAAATATTCTTTTTCAATCTAAGATATTTTGCTTCCAAAATCCTGGCATGCTGGGTTATCCTCAAACTGTGTCATCAATAACATCAGGTGCTTCTGCAAAGCCTCAGACTAGTCCTAGCTGTTAAGCGCTCACATCACACCCAAATCCCAGCAGGAAATACGCCCTGTCCTGCCTTCATCCTCACCTGGACAATGCCCCGCTTGTACATGGCACACAGGACGAACAGGGAGTCCGAGGACCACTCGATGTACTGGATCTGATCCAGGCAGGTGTAGAGCTGGCGGATCTGCAGGGAGCTCGCATCCCGAACCACCAAACGGTGCTGCACACAGGAGGCCTGGGGGGAACGGAGACAGGGCTCAGCTGGGGCAGGATCCTGGATGGAGCACCAGGGCTGTCCCTGCCAGGCTCACTGTGATCCCAGGTTTAGTTCAGAGAGGGTCAATGTTGTTTTTTAAAAAAAAAATACTCCCTGTGGGTGGTGAGCCACTGGCACAGGTTGCCCAGAGAAGCTGTGGCTGCTCCTGGATCCCTGGAAGTGTCCAAGACCAGGCTGGACAGGGCTTGGAGCAACTGGGGATAGTGGAAGGTGTGCCTGCCCATGGCAGAGGCTTTGAACTAAATGAGCTTCAAAGTAATTGCACTCCAAACCAGTGTAGGATTCTGTATGCACTGAGCTCCACTGCAAAGTACAGTGAGAACTAACCCAGGGGGAAAGGGAGTTTTACAGTAATAAATATAATCTTTGTTGATTCCATCACTGCTGGGTAAGTAATGCCAGTCTTTAAAAAATATCTGTCTTGTAATTTATTTTATTTCATTGACTCCCAGAATGGTTTGGGGTTGGAAGGGACCTTAAAGTTCATCCAGTGCCACCCCCCTGCCATGGGCAGGGACACCTTCCACTGTCCAAGCCCGGTCCAACCTGGCCTGAGGGCACTTCCAGGAACCCAGGGGCTTCTTTGGGCACCCTGTGCCAGGGCCTGAGGACCCTCACAAAGAAGAATTCCTTCCCAATATCCCATCTAACCCTGCCCTTTGGCAGTTTGAAGCTCTTCTCCCTTGTCCCGCCTCTCCAAACCGTTGTATAAAGTCCCCCTCCATCTTTCCTGTAGGCACCCTCCAGATACTATTTAATTTAAAGTACTAATTCATTTACTGATTAACTTAACCTAACTCAGGGCTCTGGTACTGACACTTACCGCCTCAAAGCCTCTCGGCAGCAGCCTCTGAGCTCAGGCCCGCAGGCTCCGGGGCTCCATCCCTGCCCGCTCCGTGTCCGCCCTCAGCCCGGCCCGGCCCGGGAGGCCCTGCCAACCGCCCTGTCCCGGGCCGCGCGGCCCCGCTGACCGCGGCCGGCACTCACCAGGCATTTTCCGTCGGGGGAGAAGCGGCCCAGGAGCCCCGAGAGCTTGAACAGTTCCGAGAAGTTCATGGCGGGCGCGGCGGCGCTGGGATTCGAACCCGCCGCGCTCCGCTCGGCTCCGCTCCGCTCCTCCGGGGCCCGCCGGAAGGGGCGGGGCCGCGCGGGAGGGGCCGCCCCGGGGCACGCCGGGAGTTGTGGTCCCCGCGCAGGCCCGGCAGGGGGCGCCCGGCGGCGGGAAGCGCGCGGGAAGGCGCCGCGTGAACCGCATTGGTATGCAAATGTGCCGCTAATGAGCTGGGTAATGACGCGGTTAATGAGCTGAGGAGCGCCTTCCCCCTCCTCTTCCTAATCTCAGGGAACCCTCCCTTATCTGGCGCCTTTCCGCGGGCAGCGTCCCGCGCCCGGAACAGCCCAAGGCAATTAATCAACCCTTCTGGCTAATTAATCAGCCCTTCGGGCTAGTCACTACTGCCGGGTAATTACCGACAGTAACGGGAGCACAGGTGCGATATCCCGCTAGATTCCCCGAACAGGACAGAGGAACTAAAAATGCAATAGAGACACTCCAGCAAAAAGGATGTGAACTGACTGGAATCAATCAATCGATCAATAAATAAATAAATACAGGCACACCAGGGGAGGGGCAGAGCCCAGATAACCCCTCTCAGGGGACATATTCCTTTGGGAAACAGCCCCCTCCCGGTGCAGCCGGCTGCCAAGGAGCAGAAGAGCACGGGGGAACGAGGAGGGTGACAGGGGTGTCTGTGTTCCCAAAACACTGTCCCCAAAACTCTCTGGTCCCGCGGGCTGAACAGCCAGGGGGGTGCACAACTGCCTCCCTTTGTCCCCACGGTCTGTACCCCCGGGATTTTTGGGTGGCGGCAGCCTGGCTTCTGTCCCAGTGACAGCACGGCCCGGATGGGACCCCCTCCCTCCCAGTTTGGGGGCCACAATCGCCATCACTTATAAAGAAGCCTCACGATCAGAGGTTTTGAGGATTCGAGACTTGATTTCATTGCGGACTATTTGGGTTCCAAAAGCTGGTTCCAGCCCCACCGATGTTTTTTGGCGGGTGAATGCATTTTCTGCCCCCACAATAGAGGGACAGACGTGACAGCTGCTCTGCCGTCACCATCTGCCCCACGTGTGATGTGGGGGTGCCTGTGGGCAGGGGGTGTGTGTTGGTCCCCGAGTGGGGACAGGGGACCTGAGCACAAGCAGTGACTGCCCAAAGATGAGCTGTGCTCGCTGCCTTCCTGCGTGACGGAGGGCAGTGACCAGCGACACGGGACTTTGTGAGAGGGGTGTCAGTGTGACACGGTGTCTGTGAGTTCATAATTAGCTTTGCGGGTGATGGGTTTTAATCAGAAATGTTCAGTCTTCACCCACTGCCCCTCTCCGTGTGCCTTGGCAAGTCGCTGTTCCCCAGGGGAAGCCGGGCAGGGAATCCCGGAGCCCTTCCCTATCCCGCAGGCGGTCCCGGCCGCCCCAGGAGAGATGATCCGGTCACCTGGCTGAAAGCAAACACAAAAACTGCTCAATCCACCGATCTGATGAGGGGAAGAACCCCCTTGATCTACGCTGAGAGTCCTTTGCTGGATGTCCCAACCCTGGAAGTGGCCAAGGCCAGGTTGGACGGGATTTGGAGCAACCTGGGACAGTGAAAAGTGTCCCTGCCCATGGCAGGGGTGGAACGAGATGATCTTTAAGCTCCCCTCCGACACAACCCGGTTATTCCCTGTTTCTGTGACTGACTGAAGCCCAGCGGTGCTGCCGCGTGGCCGCCACTGTTGCAGCTCCCGCATCCAACTTGCCCCGGCGTCACTTTGGCGCCGGTGACCAGCTTTAATTCCCTGGCACGCTTGGCTGAGCACTCCCCACCCCCTTGTAACTGCCTCCTATTCCAGGAAGGAGCGCAAGAGCTTTTGCCTCACTTTTCACACAGCTTTCAGCAGCTCCAATGTCATTGCCTTGGCGACCGGGACGCTACTCCAGCGTAGTGCAGTAAATAACGTAGATCCTCAATCCCAGGCCACTCCTGTCTGCGGGAGACCTCCGGGGGAACTCAAAACGCAGGTAGGAGGAAAAAAAAAAAACGAAAAACCAAACTATAAAAAGAAACCCCTTGCTTTGGGTGTGTGTGAGTTTCTAGGCACGACCCTCCCCTGAGCGCTCGATAACGCGCTGGAAGATGATTTGCGGCCGCTTTACTTCGTGGGCTTCCGACACGATTTAAAGTGTCTTGGAAAGTTTTTTCCCAAGTGCCTTAACTCTGGAGTGAATGCACTTTTGGAGCAGCCTTGAACGGGGGGAACAACGGAGGGGCTGGATGCCGGTGGGATGCAGGGGCTGGCTGGCTGCCCCTGTGCAGGGCTGAGGCTGGGCTGCCAAGGAGGGAGGGGGAGCAGCGGCCTCAGCCTCCTCCCCATCACGACCTGCTGTCAGTGACTGCAGCCAGAGAGGATTTCTGTCCAACCTGCCTCGGAAAGAAAATTGTTGATAAGCTGCTGGACTCCACAGAGGGGTCTTGAGATTCAAAGTGTGCTGCAGGAAAGTTCACTCGCTCCCTATTGCTTTTACAAACCTCATTTTGCAGGTGTGAATTTAACAGTCCGGGACAAATGAATGATAGCACAGGGCTGCGTTAGCGCAGTGGGACTGGCATTTTTGCAAACATTAAGTTGTTTGCTGTGGGTTGGATGAGCCTGATGGGTCTCGTTGTGCGGAGGAGAGAAGGTCCAGTGTCAGTTCCCAAGTCATGGAGCAGCTCCGTGTGAGAGGTGGAAACGGTTCTCAGAAGTCCTTCTCTCCCAGAGAGCCCTTAGGAATTAGTCATAACCCTTTACATAGGGTTTGTGCATTTATCTCCCTTTAAGGTGGCTGCAAAACGCTGTTATGTTTTGTTCTGGGCTGTTGGAGTGGCGGGATAGCATTGAATCACCAAGTGACAACAAAAACTGAGCATTTCTGGTGCTAAACCTGAGCCCTAATGTTGATAGTGAGATCAAAGATGCTCCTTCCAGAGAGTGCAGAAACTCAGCGGGCAGGCAGTGCTCCCAGCAGGGCTGAGAGCCCATGGTGCCCTTCACCGTCCTCATTGTGATGAAAAAAGTTGATTTTATAATCATTCTAATAATTAGTTGTGGCTCTGTGATCACAACACGTGAGTGAAGCAAGGCTCGGTAGACGGAGGTTCATCTGTTCTGCTTCTCCAGGGAGTTGTTCTCACAAATTGAGGTGGTTGTCGGGACCTTGGTTGTGCTTTTCCTTCTTCCTCTGTCTCTGGGGCTGGGTTTTCCACTGCACCGTGGAAAACTGAGTACGTGGCGCTTTTCCATACTGATCGTTGGAAATCATTTCAGGGGCCGTTCACAGGGAAGCTTCATGGGGAGAAGGAGCCGGACCCGGTGCGACCCCGCCGGGTCCCGCATCCCGGGGGTGGCAGCCCCGCCGCGGGCTGAGCCGGGTCCCGCGGGGAGCAGAGGTGGGGGATCACCTGTTCGCAGGCTTTCTCTCCCCGCTGCCGGGCTCTTTTCCCGTGTGCAGGTTCCCTGCAATGCCCTGACTAGCAACAGAGGGAAGCAGCAATCCAGGGAACGCTGGAGCCGGCTTGGAGTGCAGCTCTCCCAATGAACGCCGGTAAATCCCACCGGCAACCCGGGATCCCAGCACCAACCTCCTGGTTTGCACATTTTGGTCTCTTTTTCCCTTAGAAACATGCAATAAATCCAGTGCAGGTCCCTCCCGAGCTGTGTCAGCCGTGCCAAGCATCTCCCGCTGCCTCCCTGCCGCGTTGAGGCAGAAGGGATGGAGAATTGCTTCCTGCACCCTTTCTCCTGGGCTAGCAAATCTCCACTTTAATAAGTAGATTGGGGTCTCTGGAGGTGAGAATCCTCCTGATGGAGTGTGGCTGGAGAATTCTTGCTGGAAGAAGTCAGGATGAAACCCCAGGTCTTCCCTCTGGTGTGGGGAGCTGGTGACAGCAGGGAGCTGACACAGTCAGGGCGCAGGCAGAACAGGCTCAAAACTGGGGAGCTGGAAGGGACAGGGAGCTGAGCTGGGCTGTGTCTGGTCCTGAACTCAGCCCCAGGAGCCATTTGCTCAGCCTTGGGCACGGGAATTGCATCCATGGCACTAGGAATGCTTCCAGAGCAATGCAGAATTAGGCTCCAAGGCTCTTCCCAATTTACCTTTGATTTTGATGTTGCACAAAGCTCCCACTGCTTCCCACAGGGTGACTTTTCCTTCTGCAGGACCTCACCATCACAGTGCTTTCCCACCTTCCCAAATGTGAAAGCCTCCAGCATTCCCTGAAAAAGGGCTCTAAATGGCACCTCCTTTCAGAGGGAATTGGATCAGCACCAGGCAAATTTGAGGGAACCTATTTGTAGGTAAATTGACTGGTAAATTCTTTACCAACCCAGGGTAAAGCTTGGCACCAGGCTGTCACTATTGCTGCAGAGGTGCTTTCCCAGGATGAGCAGGGATCAGAGCAGCAGGGATGTGCCTTAACACCACCAACCACCCGACTTTGCCTTTGTATCCCTTAGTTCAGATCTCAAACATAGACACTAGCCTGGCTTTGCACACCCAGGCTGTGCTTTGAAAGAGTGAAAGGGAACTTCCAAAACACCCTTAAAATAGTCAGGTTTCTTGCCTTTTGAAAACGAGAGCAGCCACGTGGTTAGAGCTGGTGTCACCCATGATGACCACACAGCCGGGGCGGTGCGGAGGTGCTTTCTCCTCTGGAGGAAAAGGCCTGACTACTTCCTGAAGCTGCTCTGGGCCAGGGAAAGCAGCATGGAAGAAGGGTAAGGCCGCCACCAGTCCTATTCTGTCATCTGCCTCTGTTCTAGGCTTTTCTTCCTCTCAGAGCTGCCCGTAGGTCCTTTCATTTCCCTGTGTGTCAAACGTGGGATGTGGAGGGATGGACGGGAGAACAGACTCCGCCTGTTAGCTGTCCCTGACATGGGACCCGTGAGGAACGAGCCCTCCTGTGCCCTCCTGTGCCTGGGAATTCCTCCAGGCAGAGTGGCTGCGGATGCTGTGTTTTGTAGAAAGCAGCTCACGGGATCTACTGACGGGGAAAGCTTCCCTGCTTTCATTTTAACGCCCTCCCCTGCAGCCGCCCGGTCCCCAGCTGAGTCAGAGGGGCCACCCCGAGCATCCCTCACTCAGAGAGCAGCTGCCCTCAGTTTGGCAGCTGGCGCCCAAAAAGCAGGAAATGTCGGGTTTTCGCTATGAGATGTCGCAGCTGAGGTGGGACGCTAACACCAGCGTGGGTAAAAGGGGCAGCCAGATGTGCCTGGGGATGTCAGCCGGGGCAGGGGAGAGGTGCTGCTGCTTGCAGGGCAAGGGTAAGGGAGGAGGAAGATGGTTGCTCATAGGAGAAGGCAGCACCAGGCTCAAGATGGCTCTGTGAAACCTCCGACTCCAGCTGCTGGGTCCAAGAGGCTCTGGGCACACAGGGAGAGCTGGGCTGGGCTGCTTTCCTCCCGTGCCTGAGAGAGGCCAAGAATCCTTGTGCAGGGTGAGGGGAACGGACTGGACTGAGTGTGGATCTGGTTATGACTGTGCAGCAGCATCCAGGAGTCTGGCTGAAAAACAGATTCATTCCACTGAGCTTGGGTCATCTCTGCCTTCTGCCCTGGCCTGCACTGCTGGGAGTGTGGGCATTGTCCTCCACAATGGGCCATGGGGGTGTCCAGTGCTGTGGTCCCTCATGATGGGCTCTGAGGGGCTCTGGTCCTGTGTGTCCCCCACGATGGTTTGGGGGTCTCTGGTCGTGTGGGTCCCCCACGATGGTTTGGGGATCTCTGGTCATGTGTCCCCCACAAGGGGTCCCTGACCTCTGTGTCCCCTACCATGGGCTCTGGGGCTCTCTGGTCCCTGCCATGCTGCTGGGAGTGAGTTGGGACTGGGGCATGGCTGCCCTTGGACAGCTGCTTTGCTGGAGTGAGATGGCACACACAGCACAGCATGGCACAGCATGCTGGCAGAGCTAACCCTGCTGTTTCCCTTTGCCCCCAGAGTGATTTACCCTCTGTCAGACTCCCCCACTGTGAAGATGTCCCAGTCATCCCCAGCTGATGAAGGCACCACGTTCGAGCACCTCTGGAGCACACTGTAAGTGGAGTGGTAAATTCTCCCCACACCCCACGAGGGGTGTTTGGAGGCAGCAGTGGCTCTTAGCCAAAGACAAATCTTCTGCATCCTCTGCTTTCCACAGACACCTTTGCCACCTGGCAAATTTTGCTCCTTGGTTTCAGACTCTCTGCTCAGGGCATTCCATTTGCCAAACAACATGGCACTGTCTGTCTCATGGGTGGCTCCTTCCTCCAGGGCAGCATGGGGACAGTGTCAGGGCCAGAGCAGAGCTCCCCTAAAACTGGGGACCCTTAATTCCAAAATTAAACATCTTCCATCCCCACCAAGATGTTTGCAAGTCTTCTGGCCTTTGGGCCCCATGCTCTAATCCAGCAAGGGAGAAGGACTGTGCTCCATTTAATCTTCTACCCTCCTTGGTCCTCTCACATAAGAGCATCCCCAGGTGACAGATATGCTGGAGTAGCTGGGTGGATGCAAAATTTCCTACGTCTTTGCTTGCTTTACCTGCCAGGTAAAGCCTGCTCTGCCATGTGGAAATAAAAGCAGAGGATAGAGGAAGAGACTGGGAAAGGGGCAAGGTTTGAGGGGACTGCGAGTTGCTGGGGGGCACAGGATGCGTTGGAGAGCTGGGAAGATGACTGTGCCCTCACCTTCTCCTCAGGGAGCCAGACAGCACCTACTTCGACCTCCCTCCAGCCAACCCCACCGGCAGCAATGAGGTCTCCAACCGCACAGAGGTCACAATGGATGTGTTCCAGATGCGAGGCATGACCGACTCGGTGATGGTGAGTGTGCTCAGAAAGCAGGAATGGGAATCTGAACCCAGCACAGAGTTGATTTCCCTGCAGGAAACCCAGGGCTGGGGGCTCTGGGGGAGGCACTGGGGTGGTGCAGGGTCTGGTCACCTGTAATCAGTGGCACAAGGGTCAGTAAAACCGTAGCTATTTATTGTTAGATAACATCAGTGCAGGCAGCAGCGGGGGCTCAGAGCTCTGGGGGAGTACCAGGACAGCAGCAGAGTGTCATTCTCTCTGTGACAAACAGTGTGGAGTAAAAGCCATTTGTGAGCTGCTGCAGAGGCAAAGCTGCTGGAGGGGCATGCCGTGCTTGCAGCTCTGCTCCCACCACAGCCCCAGATCTGTGCCACTGTCCTTCCTGTGAGAAGCCTTTGCTTCTGTCTGAGGCAAAATCTTGGAAAAGCATCGTGGGCATGCAAGACATCCCAGCTGCTTGTGCATGTTCAGTGGTGCCCAGGAGCGTCCCTGAGGCTGCCCTGGCTGTTGGCTGTATCTTCCTGAGGAGAGCTGCTGTTTCCCTCCAGAAAGTCACTGTTTCCCTCCAGAAAGTCACTGTTTCCCTCCAGAAAGTCACTGTTTCCCTCCAGAAAGGCGCCGTTTCCCTCACTGACAGCTTGCCTCCCCTCCCCCAGCCCCTTTTCCCTCTCTTTCCGCTCACTTTCCCTCCCTTCCCTGGCCTTTCACAGCGGGCAGGAGCTGGGCAGAGTGCTGCTAATTGGGGCTGTGCCCCTCGCTGAGCGAGCCCTCACCTTTCCCCTCTCTCCTGCGGTAACCAAAGCCGAGCCTGGAGGGGCTGGAGCAGCCTGAGGTGCACGACAAGAAGTGCTCTGCTAACAGGATGTCAGCAACCTGAGGGAAAGGCTGGAGAGGGGAGAGGCTGTGGAGGGACCACTCAGTCCATGCTGATTCCCATGTTCTTGGCACATACTGATGCCAGAGTGGTGCTGATGCTCTGTGGCAGTGAGCAGGTCACCCTGCTCTGTCAGGCATCTACCCCTAACTATTCCTGTCTATCCCTCTTGCTATCCATCCATCCATCCTGCCGTCCATCCATTCCTCCACACATCCATCCATCCATCCATCCATCCATCATCCATCCATCCATCCATCCATCCATCCATCATCCATCCATCATCCATCATCCATCCATCCATCCATCCATCATCCATCCATCCATCCATCCATCATCCATCCATCATCCATCCATCCTTCATCCATCATCCATCCATCCATCCATCCATCCATCATCCATCCATCATCCATCCATCCATCCATCCATCCATCCATCTTCCATCATCCATCCCTCCACACACCCACTCATCCATCCATCCATCCATCCATCCATCCATCCATCCATCCATCCATCCATCCATCCATCCATCCATCCATCCATCCATCCATCCATCCATCCATCCATCCATCCATCTTCCATCATCCATCCCTCCACACACCCACTCATCCATCCATCCATCCATCCATCCATCCATCCATCATCCATCCATCCTTCATCCATCATCCATCCATCCATCCATCCATCATCCATCCATCCATCCATCCATCATCCATCCATCCATCATCCATCCATCCATCCATCATCCATCCACACACCCATCCATCCATCCATCCATCCATCCCTCCACACATCCATCCTCACCCATGCATGTCTGTCCATCCAGACAGAGGTAATTCCTCATCTCCCAGACACGGAGCTCTCACAGAGTCCCTGCACTGCCTGGTCAGTGTGAGGGGTGGGCACCTCAGTGTGCTGGTGACAGGTGCCAGCCCAGCAGGTCTCCAGCCCTGTGTGACTGGAAGAAGCTTTTGGGAGTGGGATCCGGGCAGGTTTGGTGGTGGAGCTGGACCCCTGCTCTCCCTGCAGTGGGAATGGTTGGTATCGCCCAGTCCATCACTGGGCAAGCTGGGACCTGCCCTGTGCTTTAATGAATAGTCATGAGGGACAGAAGGGGTGGGCCCCGTTTTGTTGTTGGATGCAGCGAGTTGACAGAACTAAGGGAGATGAAAAAAGCAAAAAAGCCAACAGACGGCAGCACACGGGTGGCCAACGCAGCATCCCTGGCGCTGCCTGCCCGGCCCCGCTCCCGCGCTTCTTCCTCCCACCCGCCACCGCACCCCGGCCGCCGCCCCGACCCCATGACTCCCGTGGCAGGAGGCTTCCCTGCTCTCCGTCAACCCCGAGACAACTAAAATGCTCTACATCAGCGACCCGATGCAGCATTACACCACGGTAGGTGCTGCTTGCTATGGACGGGGTTTGCTTTGATGCTCTTCTTAGAATTATCCTCCTCTTCTGGGGCACCTGCTCTGGCTCTGCCTGCCCAGCCTGAGTGCTGCTGCTCGGGATGCTCCAGGGGTTGTCCCAGTGCACGCCTGTGCCCATCCTGCGGCTGCAGGGGGGAACTGGGGCTGGTCCAGCCCTGCTCACGAGCCATGTTGGTGCAGGATGCTGCAGCCTCGGCAGTCGGTCACTGTTCCTCTTGCTTTGCCCCAGCTGCTGCTTGCAGAGCCCACGGTGTGATTTGAGCCTCAGGTGCCAGGGGTGCAGGGTTCCTTACCTGTGTGTGCACAGGTGGGAAGAGCATTTGCCAGAGCATCCATCCAAGGAACACCTGGAGGTGCTGGACACTACCAGCACCACTTTGTCATCCATTGGGGACCTCATCATCCGAGCCCATACCACACACCTGCCTCCCCAGGCAGGCTTCCTTTCCCTGGTGGAAATCCCTGGGATGGCAGGGCAGGTGAAACAATGCCTGTGCTGCAGGTAATACATTTCCAGCCCTGTCATCAAGTGTCAAGGTTGTTTCCTTAGGGAAAAGGGATTTGTGTCTGTCCCTGGCATTCGGAACAGTCCAGCACAGGCACAGAGGAAGTCAGAGAGAGAAGCAAATGGCTTAATTCCTGGTTTTACCTTAAGT
This sequence comes from Pseudopodoces humilis, assembly GCF_049639895.1. Lineage (NCBI taxonomy): Eukaryota > Metazoa > Chordata > Aves > Passeriformes > Paridae > Pseudopodoces > Pseudopodoces humilis. The sequence continues at coordinate 4,171,944 of NC_142223.1, read as the reverse complement.
GTACTGGTACCAAGCCTGTGTGTCCATTGCTGGGGCTGTTCCATGGGAGGTCGTTGCTGCAGTTGTGTGAATAATTGTCCCTGTGTGTGTATGTACATATTTACACACACACACACACAAAAACACTCCTGTCTTCGATTCATCTTTTAGGGAAATGTTTCCACAATTTCATCAATTTTGAACAGCAAGTCTTTAGTTTTGCCCACGCGCCTGACTCCAGGTCTCTCTGCCAGTAGATTCCCAAAGTCTGGGCACTCAGGATGCTGCCTCTTGCTTTGTACTAAGGCAGCCCAGCTTGGGGCAGCCAGCCTGGCTGGTAGAGGTGATACCCTGGGTCTTGTATCTCCGCATTCTTCCTGAGGGAAAGTTTTCTCCCATGCAGAGCTTGGGATGCTCCGTTCTGTGGCGGGTCCCCATTCTCTTTCCCATTTACAGCCATAGGCTTCAGCCACAAACAATCCTGTCTCTCAGCACAGGAGCAAAACAGCTCAGTCCTGATATTCCTGGATCAGCTGGGCTGCAAACAGCCCCATCCAGCAGCAATCCCTTTTCCCTTGCTGCTGTTCTCCGGGTTGATCCCTCAGTTTTGTCTATGCCACCTCACTGGCTCTGCCCTGCCCATGGACCCCGCAGCAGCTGCATTTCCCAGTTGGATGGCAAGAGCTTTCCTAACACGCCTGTTTTGCCAGAGTTTCTCGTAAGTTTTTCTCCAGGTGAAGCCTGGATTAAGGAAAGCTTGGCTTGTCTTTCGCTGGGCTATTTATAGAGTGGCAAGGAGGAACAGAGGGATTTAGGCACATATTTTAGGGGAGAAAATGGCTGGATGCGTAAAAGCAAGCCAGATCTTGTTCAGCATTCCTCCAGTTAGTCACAGGCTCCAACGACCTTGAGAGAGATGTAGGCAACAGGAGAACTTCCCTGGAGAAGGATGATTGCCTTTAAACCATTCCACATCGAAGAGGGTTGGGTGAGGTTGGGATCCCAAGTTAAAACACGTCTCCTGATTCCTGAGCCGTGAGCCTTGCAGCCCTTTGGAGAAGGCTGAGCCTGCTGGCGGTGCCCATGGCTGCTTGCATAGCTCTTGGCTTCCCAGAGCTGCCCCAGTGGGTGCTGGGGACAGGGACAGTCCCTGCCAGGCATGAGGGCAGTTGAGGGGGGCTGTGTCCCTGCTCCAGTGCAGGGAGCCAGGATGACACACTGCAATGCACCGGACACTGCACGTGGTCACCAGCACTGCCACTGCCACTGGGGCTGCAGGGTGAGAGCAACCCCCGGGCAGCTCAGGAACTGCAGATTTCTGGGGGAAAAAAATCTCACTACGACTGAGAAATGGATGTATTTGAGTCTGATTTTCTAATGAAATACTGAGGTCGTTTTAGCCATACAGCTCCTGGGAATGTCACTGTGCTTGGGTTGTGCCTGTGGGTAAAGGGGCTGCCAGCTCTTATTGGAAGAATCTGACAGTAATTGCTCAGAAAAGGAATAAAGAAAAAATAATGAAAGAAGACATTATTTGGTCCAATGGGTCTGGAATAAGAGCCAGGACCTGCCTAAGTGGGTCCATTTGCCCCGTGACTTTCCTGCAGTGCTCTGCATCGCGGCCGCATGCTTTATAGGTTTGAGGTTTTCCCAAACCTATAAAGAGCTGCACCAGGCACTGGGAGCAAACATCCCGCTGGGAAACCAGCTACAAACCACTGCTTGGGGCTGGCTGGCTCAGGGAAGCACGCCCGGGAGTGGTGTGTGGGTGTGTGTCCGTGAACACATGAGGGACAGGTTGGAAAAGAAGCTGGAAAACAGGACGGCCGCTCGGTATCACCATCGCGATAGAGCGATGTCATCAGCAGGGACTGCTGCTCACCTTGGCAGGGTGGCTTCACCGAGCTGTGACACTGGCTGCTGGAAGGGACAGCGGGGAGCAGAGCCCTGCATGCAGGACAGGGCTGTCTCTCTCTGCCTGCAGCGGGAGATCTCCCAACCCTGAGCAAACCCCGCAACATCGCTGCCTTCTCCCCACTGTCAGAAGCGTGGCTTTCCCAAGGCAGGTGCGCTAGAAATCCAGGACTGTGACACCGCGCTGCCTCCAGCGAGGATGGAGCAGCTCGAGGAGGGTGATTTAAGCGTATGGAGTGCATCCCTCACACAAGTGATGACCTGTCGGAAATCCCGAGCCACCCAGACCAGCTCTTTTGGCTCCCCTCCCGCACGCTGGCCCTTTAAGGAGGCTGTAACAGGACACCCCAGCCCTGCAGAAAGGTGGCTGAGGTTTCCCTGTCTCTAAACTGGCTGGTGTTTTCTTTTTTCCCTCCTCCCCTTTTCCCTTCCTCCAGTCCCAGTTCAATTTGCTGAACAACAGCATGGATCAGAGCATCGGCAGCAGAGCAGCCTCCACCAGCCCCTACAGCTCCGAGCACACCTCCAATGTCCCAACGCATTCTCCCTACTCGCAGCCCAGCTCTACCTTCGACGCCATGTCCCCGGCTCCCGTCATCCCCTCCAACACCGACTACCCTGGTCCCCACCACTTCGAGGTGACCTTCCAGCAATCCAGCACCGCCAAGTCAGCCACCTGGACAGTAAGTTGCATTCTTCTACCTCGGCTAGGGAGATGCTCAGCACCGCCGAGCGTGTCCTCACGGCCAACACCCAACGCGGCGGCGGTGGGGAGGCTCGCACGGGGCAGCTGCGGGATGCAGCCACCACTGATGGGGACTTCACCGGCACAGGTGGTGGCCCTGAGAAGCAAAGAGTGCTGGAAACATCAGTGCTTGCTTTCCAGGGGGTTTCTCCCAAAGGGGTGTGAAGCACAACGGCTGGGATGTCACTTCTCTCGCCTCAATTCCCTAAATTTTTGGTAAATGTCCTCCGAAAATAAATGCCCTGGGGAAGTACCTGCCTTGTTTTCACGGTGCTTCCCGGCGTATTTGCCAGCGGGTGCTGTCAGAGACGAGGCCGTGGGCAAGAGGGACCTTTGCTCGTGTCTCCCGGCGCCGTTCCCAGCTGTGCTGTAAATGCCTGCTTGTCACTTACAGTCCTTCTCCATCCCGTATTAGAGAAGTAACTTAATCCCTACAAGTCACAGCAAATAACAGAGCAGGTTTTTAAGCGCAGTAGGTTTTGATGCACGGAGGGACGGCCGCACAGCTCCTGCTGTCTGCTCGGGAGCCGGGATGCAGGTTTGGTCCACGGCTGCTCCGACCCTCCTGCTGCCCGGCACAGGAGAGCTCTGCGAGCAGGGACCCGGGGGCCGGGCACAGCGCACGGGGGCTGCTTTGCTTTTTGTGGCAAAAGGTCCTAAATTCTCATCCCTGCTGCTGGCTCAGCCCAGCGTTTTTAAGGAGAACCAGCAATTGCTGCCAGTGCCACAAGTGGCAATCCCGCAGTGGGTACCTCTGGAGTACCCGGGAGAACAGTTCACCACGCTTGAGCCGGGTGGGTTTTCTCCTCCAGGAAGCACTGGCAGAGCAGGAAGGTTGGGATGGGATGACTGACACCCCGCAGGAGCAACAGAGTTTCCTCCGGGGCTGCGTTTTGACATTGTCATGGAACGGGCAGAGCAGCCCAGCGATATTTAAGTCCCGGGTGTGATAATGACCTTTGTTTGCGGAAGGTGACGTGCTTAATTGACAAGACAGTCCTTCCTGCGGAGACAGAAAACATCCTCGGATGCTGTCGTGCAGGGACACCCCGGCGGGATGCTCCCGGTTGTCCTGGGGAGGATGCGGGCGGGGACGGGCTCGGGCAGCGGCCGCAGCGCTGGGGCTGCGTCCTGCCAGGGGTGAATGGAGAGGGAAAGCAGCAGCCAGCCGGCAGCGATCCGGGCTTTGAACTCAGCCGAATTCCCGGCTGGTGCAGTCCGGCAGCTTCCCCGCGGCCGGTGGCTGCTGCTTCACACGGACAGGGGACTTGGGACAGTGCCGTGGTTAAACACGACTTGCTCTCGCAGGGGTGGTTAATCTCCACTCTTTCCTCTGGCTTTCCTTGTGGGCTGTTGCTCAGGGATGTATTTCATTAGGAACTGAATAAACCGGAGGTCCCCGGGCAGGATGTGATTCCAGCCCACTCCTATCCCTGCTGGGGGATAGATAACTCCTATCAGTCACAGGTAAAGCTGCACATTCCTGTGCCGCTAAAGCGTCCCAATGGAAACCGAAACAAGGCACTGCAGGGTGGCTTGTCCCGGCACATAGGGATGGCGGCCAGAACGTGTCTGATGCTCGCTTGCCACTGTCCCCAGCTAGGAGTGCAGTGGGATGGAGCGGACACAGCGCAGCAGGGCTCCCCTCCTGAAAGCCATCCCATTCCCCTGGGATCTTTCCACGGTTCTAACCATAGGGAGCTCGACTGTCTCGCATCACCTTGTGCTGACTGTTCTCCTGTAGCTGTGTCCCACTGGCAGCTCAGCTCACCAGGACAGGATATGGCTGTTTTTCCCAAGCCTTTGTGGGAGATCAGGGCAGGCAGTGCCACACGATGCCCTCCCAGCCTTGGGGGAGCAGCTGGACCCAGGAGCCGCCCGGAGAACGTGTTCATTCCAGGGATGGCTGGGAGCTTCTGTGGAGGGAGCCACGGCTGCAAGGATGGGTCCTGGGAAAGGTCCAGAGTGAGGACTTGAATGCCTGAAGTGGCTTTAACACTCGGGAAGGCAGTCAGAGGTGTGTGACCCTCTGAGGCACGATGCTGGGGTGGCTGCATCCCCCAGAGCTGGGGGGGCTGCAGGGCCAGTGCCCACCTGCACTGGAGCTGAGCCTCGTGGAGAGCAGCAGTGGGTTGGCAGAATCTGGCACCCTGGAGAGCACAGGGGATGTTTCATTTGAAACAGAGATTCCTGTGGGATTGTCAAGGCAGGTGCAGCGTGTCCGGCTTGCCGAGGTGCCACATGAGGAATGGTCCTGCTGCAGTGACAGCTGGTGTCACCCATTGTCCTCCTGGCTGGGGCTGTCACAGGCATGGTCAGTGCTGGAAGATAAGGTCACTGCCTTCCACTCACTGTGAGCTCTGCAGTGCCACACCTGAGATTTTTGTCCTGGTTTAACAGGGCTCAGCAAAACAAATGTGTTCAGTGTTGTGAATGATCACACAAATAACACTGCATGGGACACTGTGAGCCTCCACAGGAGCTGGGAATACACATGTAATGTAAGGAAAAGCCACTGGGAAACGCAGGCACTTGGGAAGTGCCTGTTCAGTAGGTCTGGGGACAGAAAGGGACGTCTGACAGTGCAGTGATCGTCACACCAAGCACAGCAGGACCAACCATACTGGTGCTGTGCAGGACCTGCGTGGTTTGGGGCAGCACTCAGGAAGAACCAACCCAGCCTGCTCCCCCTGGGGAAGCCTCTTGGCTTTAGGGTATATTGAGCTTTGCCGCACCCAATAATTTATGCCAGGATGGCTGATCAATTCCCACAAGCACTGACCACAAGCTCAGCAGAGCCAACGCGCTGGGCAGCATTTTGGAGCAACGAGGGGTCCGCTGCACTGGAAGAAATCTCAGCTGAAGGTCTCTTGCAGTTTGGGGTTGAACCATGGAGGATCTGGCCATAGAGGAAAGGACAGCTGGTGAGCAGGCAATGCCAAAACAAATGGTTTGTGTGAGTCATCTTGTCAAAAGATTTGGCATCATATTTTGATATAATCACAAGCTGTGGTTGATGGAAGCGTGTAGCTCAATGGCCTCCTGGTTTTGAAGGGTTTTGACTAGAATCCCTCTGGGAGATGTGGCATTTCCTATTTTCCCTCACTTAGAAAAGGAGGCTCCTAAGCACAGATAAGCTGGCCCCTCTATAATCCTGGACAAGCGCTTGCCCTGCAGGGCTGGGCAAATCAGTGTCACCCAGGCAGGGGAGCCAAGTGTCTCCAAGCCCTGCCCACACACAGTGCTCCTGTCCACATTTCAAACCCTCTATTGACAAAACAGACATGGCCTGGGAGGGAGATGTGAAGAAGACAAACAGTTTGGAACAGATTCCTTGTAGAGCAATAGAAGAGAAACATTCTGCATGGAAGTTCTCCCCAAGAAGAGCAAGGGGGCTCGATCATGGTATGCCCAGGAGATAGTTCCTGATAGCAGCCAGCTCTTTAATCTAATAGCAAAAGACATAATGAGATCCAGCACTTGGAAGCTGAAGCCAGGCAAATTCAGACTAGAAACAAGGAGGAATATTTATTTTATTTTTTTTTTAGCAGTGAGGATAATTAACCATAGGAACAATTTACCAAGGAATGTGGTAGATTCTCCCAACTCCTGAAGGATTCAAATGAGGAGTCTGCATATCTCTCCAGAGATAAGATGTGCTTTAGCAGATACCCTTGACTCAATGCAGGAGGAGGAGGAAGGGGTCTGAGGGTAGCAGTGTGGACAATGGGACCAGAACATCATCGGCTGCTCTCCCTTGCTTCAAAATGCTGATTTTCTAATTTAGGAAATCTGTGAATGGAAAAGGGTGAAGCCTTGGGACTGACATTACCCAGCTCTGTCCTCACAGGGACTCTGGGCAGAGCTGGGTGACATTGTGGGTGACCCTGTCCCGACCCCCGGGCTGAGCTCTGAGTGTCACCACCAGCTCCGGACAGAAGCGGCCGCGCCTTCCCGTGCTGTGGGAAGCCCTCCAGGCTGCTGCCACCTCCCTTTTCATTTTTAATGGCCTTCTTATCGCAGAGAGCAACGGCCAGATGCCGAAAATAAGGTTTTCCCTGCGGGCTGGAAGCCCCCCTGTGGCAGGCAGGCCGCTGGGCGGGCCGGGAGCTGCAAGCCGGGGCTCGCCGGCATCCCGGAGCCACCGCGGCCCCGCTGCCCGCAGCTGCCCGGACACGCTGCAGCCGCAGCCCTTCGCGGCGCTTTTCTCGCCGCAGCCCCTCGCCACGCCAGCCAGCTGGTAACTGACGGATAATTAGGATTTTTCTCAAGTCGGGTTGGCGGCGGAACGGGGCTCCCTCCCGGCCGGACGCTGTCGCAGGTGCCGGAGCTGCAGAGGCGTTAATGGGGTCTTTGGCCTCCCGCGGCCGGGCTGCGGAGGGACGTGCGGGATCGAGGCCGTGGTGCGGGGGAGCTGCCTGGGCACACACGGAGCCCCTGGAGCCGGGGGGAGATGGACAAACACCCGAGCAGGCAGGCAGGGGCGTCTCTGACACAGGCGTGGAGGGTCTGAACCACACCCAGGGTGTTGATGCTGTTTGAGGCAGCAAACAGCCTGCGAGGGAAAGGCTGGACAGGTCCGCAGCCCAGGGGAGCTGCTCCTGCTCCCATGGATGACAAACAGCAAACCAGCCTGCATCCCAGTGCTCAGCCAGCGGAGATGGCAGCGTGGGACTGGTTCCTCTTGCTTGATAGATCTTGCAGCTGGAGCATGGGCACTGGGGAGCTGAAATGCTTTCTCTGGTCCTGACTGAATGAGGAGGATGGGAGTGATTGGTGTGCTGGGAGGCAGGTTCTTCCTTGTGTGTCCCAGTTGCTGTCCGTGGCTTTTTGGGGTAGAGGCAGATACGAAGAGGAGCGAAAATTCTTCAGGAGCATCTCTGTACCAAGAACCCCCTCTGCAAACTCTCTGGCAGTGAAAAGATGGCACCTTTCCATATCCCAGGGAGGTTGCTGTCCAGCAGCCATGGCCTGGAGATGATTTGGGCCTCACACAGCTGAGGACGCTGAATAGCTGTGCAGATGAGCACAGTGGATATTTTGGTGTGCCAGAAGTTGGAAATCAACCCCAGCACCTGCCTGCTCCAGAGCCCATGGAAGCGAACCCACTGGAGGCTTTCCACCAGCTCTCTCAGGGTGTGGATGAGGCTCCAGGAGCTCCAGACACAATGGAATTAAGAAAAAAGGCAAAGGAATTCGGTGTGTGATGTTCCAACACGATCCCGCTATCAGCTCCACTATCTTGAACGTGTCTGGTATGCACAGGTCAAGGGAATGGCTTCCTGGCAATGCTGCTCCATCAGGAAGGCAAAGCTCCCTGGCAGGAGAGGTGGGAGAGGGTTGGGAACCCTGATCTCCAGTGTATGGGAGGGGGAAAGGATGCTGGTGTGCCCTTGGCAAGCCCACTCACTGCCCATGCCCACTGCAGGCAGTGGCTGAGACAGCAGAGGAGCAGCCCCTCCTGTGTGGCACAGCCCTCCTGGGATGCTCCAGAGCCAGCCCCCCTAAATCTTGCTCTTGCTGTGCTGGTTTTCATATCTCCTTCCCAGCAGCAATTCCCAAGGCCAGCTCAGCCTCCTCTTCCCTTCCCTCTCCTCCCAGCCTGCTCCCTGCATCCTTGGCAGTGTGAAGTAACCTCCTTGCTGAATTTGTGGCTTCCCTTTTTGGGAGGGAGGGAGCTCTGGGCTCTGAGGGGATCTGAGTATCCACCACACAGAGGGAGTCAGATCCACAAGAAGAGATGAAACCTCCAGAGTGCCAGTACTGGATCAGCAGTGAGAGAGGTCCCAGCTGGAAGTTATTTTAAGGATGTGCTCACTGGGGAAAGCTGGGAGAGGAGTCCTTTGGGGGCAAACCAAGGAATTTTAATTAGCAGTAATAGCATGCTAATTAAGGGAGAAGAACACGAGCTGGAGCACAGGGAGCCTCCCTGTGCTGCTCTGCTGCGAGGCCCTGAGACCTCAGTGGTCTGTAAGGCTGGGGGACTTGTGGGGGGCAGAGGCCCCTTGCAGCTGATGATGGCTGGGGTGATCAGGGGGCTCTGCTGAGTGCCTTGAGACCCCCTGTCCTGGGCACAGCTGGTGGTGGCTGGAGTCACCCCAAGGCATCACTGATGTGGTACTGAGACCACAGGCACAGGGAGGTGAGTGTTGGGGCATCCCTTATGACCATCACCCCAATCCATCATTATTGTGGTGCAGGGACTGGGAACATGGGGAGATGGGTTTTGGGGCGTCCCTTATGACCCTGATCCGTCACTGCTGTGATGCAGGGACTGGAGGCACAGGGTACCAGGGTACCTCCTACAGCCATCCCCAGGGCAATATCCCCACTGTCCAGCCCACCTGTGTGCTGGGCAGGTACCTCAGGCCCCACTGGACACTCCCCTCTCAGACACCAGTGATACTCAAACCTGGCTCATAGTAAATGAGCAACAAAGTAGCTTGGGGAGGAATTTCCAGCTCAGTGAGGAGTTTACAGGCCGGTGATTAAAAAATGGTTATTAAAAAAAAATTAGACAGAGAAAAAAAAATTAGCTGTGCCGCCGGCACGTCTTCCAGGATCTGTCGTAACAGATTCGTCCGAGCCGGTTAACGGTATTTGCGGTTTGCAAGATGCTACATGTCTGGGGAAGATGACAGACACGTTATTATCACCTCTCGGCTGCGATCTGCCCCAACCTGTCCCAGGATGCAGCTCTGCAGCTGCTTGCCGGGGAGTGCAAGGAAATTAGCAGCCGGAGGCAGCACTTTTCTTCTCTCTGCCTTGCCAGGCCAGTGGCTTTATTGGGGATCCATTGACTGCAGTCCTGGACACGTCTTGAGTAAAGCTAATGAGAAGCCTGGAATGTAGGAGAAAAGGAGGAGGTGGCTGGTAGGGACGGGGGGAGGATTTGTGGAAAAAGCAATTGTTGAGCAAATCATTTCCTTCTAGAGGGAAAGGAGGCCTTGGCTGCGCCTTCCCCAACAGGCAAGTCTAGACGCTTCGGTGTCAACAGTTGAAGATAAATAAGATTTTATCAGCTCCAAATCTGTTGGGACACATCCTCCTAGCGGTTCTGCTGCCCAGGGACAGCCGGGCAAGATGGACTTCGCCAGGAGGTCTTTCCAGGCAGAGGATTCAGGTTATTTTTTGTGCAAGGGAAAACCACCTCTCCCTGCTCATTTCCTGCGTGGGGAGGCAGCCCTGGAGCAGTGATGGCCTCTGGAGCCATCTCCTGGTCCTCTCTCGGGGTGGGCAGTGATGGATGCTGAGACTCCACATCACTGCTGCATCCATGAGCCATTGTGGGACATTCACTCAGTGGAATCTTGGTGTCCAGAACACTTCCTTGGGGCAGCAGCACCAGGATAACCATGGTGAAGCCCCACAGTGATCTCATCTCACTGAAAAGCAGCTGCGTTTCAAAGACATCCAAGGACTCTTTGTGGTACCAAGCTCTTGGGGAAACAGAGCTTAGAGCTGATAGGCTGCTAGGAGTTACATAATTTGGCTTCTCCGTTTTTTGGCTTATTCCTAGTGCTCTGGACAGACAGCAGTAGCAGGGAAGAGACAGAGACAGAGCTGGCATCACAGTGTCAGCTCAGAAGCTGAGGGTGACACTGGCAGCTGCAGGAAATCCCAGAGAAATAGAGCTTCTGTGTTCCCATAGGCTCCAGGGGAGACTGTCAGTGCTGCTGCTGCTGCTCTGTGCTGGCTCAAGCAACCCAGCACCCACAAGCCACAGAAACCATTGTGTTCCTCACACACATGGTAACACACAATAACAGACACTCTCCGATGTCCTACAGGAACAGAGATGACCTGAGTCCTAATGTAAGTCTGGAGATAGACACCAGCGGTCCCCAGGGCAGAGCAGGGTGTGGAGACACAGGCAGGAGTCTGGCTTCTTTGTACATGGGAAAGGAATCCTGGAGCTGAGGTCTGGACATGCCAGGAAGGGGTTCAGGTGGCCCAAGATGTTGTTCCTGTGCCAGCAGCAAGCTGGCCACAGCTCAAGTGACCTGAGCTTTGGCTGTGACCCAGCTGCCACATGTCCTGAGAGGTCAGTTTGTCCAAACACTGCAGAATGGGAAGGATGTGGGTGAATAGACTGGTGAGGTTCCCCCAGCACAGGTGGCAGGAACACAGCCATGACACACAGGGAGCCGAAGCAGCAATGCGGCGGCGCTGGTCTGTGATTAAATCCCAGCGTTTTCATCTCTGAGTTCTGTTCTGCCACTGCCTCGTGTCACACTTGAGGAGCCCATGCTGCCTGTGGTCCCTGCAAGGTGCTGTGAAGGGTATGGCTGTGCTGGGAGGTACCAGGGCCCCAGGTGATGCAGCACAGGCTGGCAGAGATGTGCATGGGGCAGATAATTATCAAATTATCAAATACAGATAATGGAGGAGAGAGGTGTCTGCCCAGGGACATTCTGCTCAGCACAGGTTTTGCTATCTCGTGCAGAGAGTGTATTGCCAAGCTGGGGATGCAGTACAGCTGGGGATGCAGAACTTCCTGGGATCCCAAAAAGACGAATCTGGCTGTCCTGGTGGCCCTGAGCAGTGTGGGTCTGCAGGGTTGGGGGCACTCAGCCCTGGCTGCGGCTGGAGACACAGCACAGGATGGCTCTACACAGAGAGAAATCAGGACTGCAGCTGCCCAGGACACAGCCTGGACTTTTCTTGCCCAGAATTATCAGCAGGGAGTTCCTTAAAAGAATAGTTTGTTATTGTGGAGGGATCTTTGAAGGCGATCCCGGAGCTGTTGGGACACGATAAGGTTATCAGCGGAGGCAAGTCTGCACGGAGCGGCCGCCTTCCCCCTGCAGGGCATCACTCTGCTATTTAACAGAGATTTATCCATGTCATAACATGGTATAATGAGAGAATTTGTTACCAAAGAACTTGCCATAATGCACCTCTGCTCCTCCAGAGCAGTTATAGTTCTCAGGCATGTTGAGGGCTGCCCGGGAATGTCTACATGAAAAGATCCTTTGACAGGAGTTGTCAGTATTTTAACACCTGGCAAGGAAGAACCCCCTCCAAATAACCCTTCTTTTGCCATGGTGGCTCCTCTAAACGAGGGTGTTAAACCCCATCGTGGTGGGTGAGTGAGTCCCATGGTCTGTAGCCACATGGGAGTTTTGGCCAGGCAGAGCAGGGTCACCACACTGTGAGTGCAGCCCACGCTTCCAGCTCAGGCCTGATCCCTGAGAATCCCTGCTGGGGATGCAGGATCACGCCCAGGAAGCTAACCTGGCCATGGAGTCAAGATGTAGTCAGCATCATCCGGTGTGAGTGCAAATTTGGGGATTTTAGTGGATGTTTCCAAGTATCCTCATTTGTTGGGCGAGTCAAAGTGCCTACAAAAATAAGGATTAATTCTTGTTGTCAGGTTCAAGTATGTGTTACACCTCTCAGTCACCATCCTCCAGTAACCACAGCATCTTCCTGCTCTCCCCAGCGCTGAGCAGGTTCTGAACTTGGGACACTGAGGGTAACCCACTGAACCTCCAGGTACCTGCTGCTGGCTACAACCAGTCCAATGCTGCAGGAGCTGCTGCTGTTTGCCTTGGCAGAGCCTCTGCCCTTTATGTCACCCCAGAACTTCCCCAGAGACCACCTAAATGAGGCAAACCTGGAAATATTTCTCTTGTTTGCCATGTCCCAGTCCTGGTGTTGGGATCACCTTGCTCAGCCACAGGCAGATCTCCTGCATCCGGGCAGCAGGACTGGGAGACACAAATCCTTCCTGCCTGATCCACAGCTGCACTGGGACACGCTCGTGGCCAGGAAAAGTGGGTACTGAGCCACCACTGTCAGCCCCTGAACAGCCTCCAGCCCTGTGCTGAGCCCCCATTCTGGGCAGCCCCCACTCAGGAGCCGCCCGGCATGGGGAGAGCAGAGCCTCCCCTCGGCACACCTGTATTTGGATGGCTCAGGACAAGCTTTAACATCCCCACAAATGCTCTGCACGGTGGTATTTTTTTGGCAGCGGGTGCTGTGTTGTGGGGATGAGATAAAATACCTGGAGCGGGAACATGCCCTGCCATGCAGGGACGGGCTGCTCCGAGCACAGGGGTGGGCTGGTGTATAGCAAACACATTCCTTGTGAGATGGAAAACAGCATGGCACGGCTGAGGTGGAAGGGAATTGCACATCCCCACACCTGGGCAGTTCCTGGAAGGTGAAGGACAGGCTCTCCTTCCCCAGCCCTGCTCTGGAGGGACACACTGCAGACCCCAGAGCTTCCCCCATCCAAGGGCCTTGTGAGAGGAGTTTGCCACTGAGAAATCCCCACTGTGCCCTCACAGGGAGGAATTTGGTGGCCACAAACCATTTTCTACTCAGAGGTTAAAGTTGGTACTGCCTCTAGCTGCCACAGAGCATCCTCCTCCCACAGCCAACTCAGGCAGTGGTCCCCATCATTTCCCTACCCCATCCTCTCCCTGAATCACTGCTGCTGCAAAGGATTGAGTCAGGATCAGGACAAACCCGTCTGTGGGTTTGTTTCCCAGGTCCTGCCTAATCAGCTGTGACACTGCTAATGGCATCAAGCACGATTTCCTCAGGCTGTGGTGTGTCACCCTTGGTCAGGAGCCCTGTGTGAGAACAGACTTGGGAATGTTTCCAAAACAGGCTGAGTGATGCACGAATGATGGTTTTGTTGATTTTCAGTGAGATTCCCTCTGTCTCAGTGCAGTTGTGCCCTGCTCTGCCAGAGCCTTTGCCCATCTGGGAAACTCTTCCCTGCCCCAGGAGGTGGCTGTGTCTGGTTTATGTGGAAAGCAGAAACCACATAATGTGGGTGAAATAATCAGATTTCAACATTTCCAGGGGAAAGGGAACACCTTTACACCAGAGCAGCACAGGAAGCTGAGGCTGGCCAGGGGAGCACCCTCCACCTCACCAGTGATGCTCACCTGAGGGATGTCTCCTCTTTTCCAGTACTCCCCGCTGCTGAAGAAGCTCTACTGTCAGATTGCCAAGACATGCCCCATCCAGATCAAGGTGTCCACCTCGCCGCCCCCAGGCACCATCATCCGGGCCATGCCTGTCTACAAGAAGGCAGAACACGTCACCGAGGTGGTGAAGCGCTGCCCCAACCACGAGCTCGGCCGCGACTTCAATGACGGTGAGGGCTCTAAGCTGTGCCCACACACACACGTCCCTTGTGTCACAGCCCTCGTGCACACGGGATGAGCGCCCTGGGCAGCAGCCCTGGCTCTAACTGGAGGTTTGCCCTGCAGGCCAGTCAGCCCCTGCCAGCCACCTCATCCGGGTGGAAGGCAACAACCTGTCCCAGTACGTGGATGACCCGGTGACGGGGCGGCAGAGCGTGATGGTGCCCTATGAGCCACCACAGGTACCCGGCTGCTCGAGGCAGGGGGAAGGACCAGCCCCTGCCTCCCTGGTTTGGGCTGCTTGGCCCAATGTCCCCCTCGCCCTGGCACATCTCTGTGCTCGCCCCCAAGTGGTGGCAGCTACACTCCAGAACCTGCAGCTCCCAGCCCTGTGAAGCATCCCAGAGCAGCCTGATCTTGGGAAGTGGGGTGTAATGGGATATCCCCTGCAGTCCTGCCCCGGGTGTCCCCACAGTCCTTGTACAGTCCTTGTACCATCCCCACACCATCCCCAGTGTTCCCCTGCTCATCCCGCCGAAGCACCAGCCCTGTGCCAGAGGGTCCAGCCCTGATTCTTCACTCCTGGGGGATCCCAGCCTGCCTCCCCTCCTCTTCTCCACTCCCCGGGGATCCCATCCTGTCTCTCCTCACACTCCCCGCTCAGCACCTGCTCTCCCCTCCCGGGCAGGTGGGGACCGAGTTCACCACCATCCTGTACAACTTCATGTGTAACAGCAGCTGCGTGGGAGGGATGAACAGGAGGCCCATCCTCATCATCATCACCCTGGAGACGAGAGAGTGAGTGGCTGCGGGAGCAGGGATGGGCATCCCACTGCGGGAGGGCTGGGGAAGGAACCTTCCCCTGCAGGGAGCACCCCCAGGGAACCGGACGGGGCAGCCCCAGCTCGTTGCACAGGAATGCTCCCCTCTGCCAGCTTGGAAAAGGGCTGGCACGGAGGGACCAGGGACCCGGCCCAGCAGCTGGAGCCTTCCTCTGCCCCAGGAGCGCCTCTTCCCCAGGAGCCAGCTGCTGAGGGGCTCCGTTGCTCCCTGAGGGTCGCGGATCTGGTTTCTGCCTGGATTGAGTCCCAGTGCCCTTCCCAAGGGGAAGCAGGGTCTCTGATGGCTCTGTTCTCCCAGCGGCCAGGTCCTGGGGAGGAGATCCTTCGAGGGGCGGATCTGTGCCTGTCCCGGCAGGGACCGGAAAGCCGACGAGGATCATTTCCGAGAGCAGCAAGCCCTGAACGAGAGCACGGCCAAGAACGGCAATGCCAACAAGCGCAGTGAGTCCCCTGTCAGCGGGTGGGGGGCTCAGGGCACCCGAAATCCCTGCACTCCTGACGTTGGGGCTCAAATCCACACTCAGGGATGATGTTTTCACCTTTCTCCACTAAGCCTCATAAGTCGGACCCCGCCCCTCTCTCCACAGAGCCCAAAGATACCTGTGCATGGCTCTCGTGGCCAGATATGTTTGGTCATTATTGACAATAGCAAAGGGACACTCCCATGCCAGGCCCCAAGAGAATGGTTTTAGCGTCCTGCACAGCTTGAAGTGCTCCCTGCCATATCCTATCTCCCACGACTCCACCAACTCTCTTCCCCTCTCCTTTCCAGCCTTCAAGCAGAGCCCCCAGGGCATCCCAGCGCTGGGCACTGGCATTAAGAAACGGAGGCACGGGGAGGAGGAGATGTACTACGTGCCTGTAAGTGTGGGTGTGCTGCAGCTGGGTCAGAAATTGGCTTGGGACAGCAGTGGCACCATCTCCTCTGCCAGAAGCACCTCGGGGAGGGGATGTTGGGCAGGCTGGGGCTGCACAGGCTCTTGTAGGACAGCAGGGGCCTTGGCAATAGGAGCAAAAGCATCCATGGACAGACACATGTCCAAGGGATTCCGGCATCCCAAACAGTCCCTGGCCACAGTGACAGTCTGGGTGGAAAAAAGGGAGCATGGGGAATTGGCCAGGTGGGACAGCAATAAAGCAAAGTCCTGGTCTTGTTCTCTCCTCCAGGTTCGAGGCCGGGAGAACTTTGAGATCCTGATGAAGATAAAGGAGAGCCTGGAGCTGGTGGAGCTGGTCCCACAGCAGCTGGTGGATTCCTACCGGCAGCAGCAGCAGCAGCTCCTGCAGAGGCAGTGAGTCCTGCCACAGCCCCCGAGATCCTCACAGCCCCTGAGACCGTCAGAGCACATGTGACCCCCAAAGTCCCAGAGACCCTAACAGTCCAAGAGACCCCCCCACAACCCCTGAGACCCCCACAGTCCCCAAGCACCCCCCAATCCTCCAGGTCCCTGCAGCCTCCTGAGACCCCCACAGTTCTAAGACCTCTGCCATCACCAAGACCCCCATGGTCCCTAAGATCCCCCCGGTCCCCCAGAGCCCTACAGCCCCCCCAGACCTCTGCAGTCCCTTGAGACCCCCACAGCCCCTGAGCACCCTTGGTAGGGAGGCCTGATGGACTGGAGCTCCCTCCAGGCCAGAACAGGGCAGCTCCATCCCACTCACCCCAGTCTGACCAGTGTGTTCCCCTCCCAAACAGGAGCCAGCTGCAGACACCATCTTCCTACGGCCCCGTCCTTTCCCCCATGAATAAAGTCCACGGTGGAGGAATCAACAAGCTGCCCTCTGTGAACCAGCTGGTGGGGCAGCCTGCCCAGCACAGCTCCAGTTCTGCACCCAGCCTGGGCCCCATGGGTACGTCCTGCGTCACCAGGCCGAGCACAGGGCTCTCCCTGCCCAGGAGTGGGGGTTATCGGGTCTGGGTGGTGTCTGATGGGTGTGTTTGTTGCCACTGCCCAGGACCCGGAATGCTGAACAGCCACCCCATGCAGACCAATGGAGAAATGAACGGGGGCCACTCATCCCAGTCCATGGTGTCCGGCTCACACTGCACACCCCCGCCACCCTACAACCCTGACCCCAGCCTTGTCAGGTAGGGCAGGCACCCGCTGTCCTGGCTGTCTTGTCCTCTGTTCCTTGCTGTGTCCCCCGCTCTAACCTTCCCATCTGTCTGGCAACTGGTCAACTGGCCACTGGCCCCAACTGAGAAATCACTGCTGTTCCTCTCACCTCAGCAACCAAAGCCCAGCTACCAATCAGTCAGAAATCCCCACTGCCCTCATAAACCTCTCTGGAATCTGTCCCTGATCAATTAGAAATTTAAATACATCCAAAAGAGGGTCTTGTCCTACATGTCCAATGGCATGTGGCTTTATGAGCTTCCCCTTCCCCTTCCAGCAACACCTGGAAATGGGTCCATGTGGATTATTTCAATCAGAAATGCATTAACAGCTCTGCAGGTTTTTAATGTTTTGGCCTTTAAAAAGACCACGGATGCTTTGACAGACCTTGGGCCAGCATCCACACAGGGCAGAGCCCAGAGCATGCCCTGATCCCCCTCCCCAGAAGATTGAGCTCCCTCATATTATATGGGTTCTGAGCCAAAATCTCAGGCAATCAGGAGAAAAACATCTGTAGTTTTAGGAATGAACATAACCCCACATTTTGCTTTGACCTTAGTGGCAGTGGAGCTGTCTACATCCCCCATCTGACATGGTCTGTCCCACAGAGATGGGACACAGCTGTTGTTCATGAGAACTTAATGCCACTTTATTTTCCAAACTTTCTCTGCAGTTTTTTAACAGGATTGGGGTGTCCAAACTGCATCGACTATTTCACCTCACAAGGGTTACAGAATATTTACCACCTGCAGAACCTATCCATAGAGGTAAATGCTTTGGGGAGATCTGTTCTTACCACTTGTTTCCAGCAGCTGTTGGTCTGAAAAGCAAAACCAAAGTGTTTTGGAGGAAGGGAAACCTGTGCCCCAACCCCTCACACAGAACATGTGCTCCCAGGATCGATGCCTGTCATTCCTGTCCCCTTGATGGTCCTTTGGAGGCTATAGCTCAGGCCTTGGTAAAAATCACAGCCAGTCCCAAAAAACCACAGCCAGCCCCAGCTGCTTCCTCCAGACTCTCAGAAACAAGAGAGATCAAAGATTCCCAGGCAGAGCTCAGGGACATTTTCCACCTAACACAGAGAACACTGTTGAGGTGCTCAGTGGAACACCGCAAATCCCATGGAGCCAGCAGGGAACCCCACTGCACTTCAGGGAGATTTAATCTGGTCTCACCTCTTCCCCTGCTAACCTTTAAAATGAAAAAGGCTGAAACAAGGGAGTTGAGCCCAGGGCATTTTTATTAAGGGAAGTCTGGAACAAAATAGCTGAGGTCAGGCAAAAGCTGTCAGAAAAAGCATGGAGGGGATGCTGGAAATACCTGTGTGTGCCCAGAGCATCAGCCTCTGCGGCTGCCACACTGTGGTGCTGGTAACAGGGGCAGCACTGGAGCCAGGGCTTCCACAGCCCATCAGAGGAACAAGAAAAGGGAAAACAAAAAATAATCCTGAACCCTTTGAGCTGTGGCAAGCCCTGTAAATCCTGGAGTTTGTGTTTTGGCTGAGACAGAACGCCTGCCCAACCCTGTTTTGACCCCGTTTTGCCCCAGGCAAGTGTAGCAGTGTCTCTACCTGCCAGCTACAACATCCCGCGGGAGAGATGATGATTTGTCACTGGTGGCTGGGGCCAGTTGTGTAACCTGAGCCTGGTTTTGCACCATTTGCTGAACTAACTCCATGACCGTGTGTCAGCTGTCCAAGGAAATGTTTAGGAATCGCCAAAACTTGTGTCAGGGCAGAGCTGTGTGTCTGAGTCGGCATTTGTAGCTACTAATTGCATACTCGCTGTCTGCTCCAGTTAACACTCCCATGAGTCTCTGTGTTGGCATTAACATGGATCCCTGGCAGCTCCCCCCTGTGCTGGTGTGTGTCCCCAGTCTGAGGTCACCCACCTCTCCTGGTGTCACCCACCTCAATGCTCGATGCTGGTGCTGCTCCAGCCTCCTGGGCCAGGGCCAGAGCAGAGGCCATCCCAAGTGCACAGGCACAAGGATGCTCCACATGCTGCTCTACAACCTGTGTCCGAGGGGAATGATCCCTTCCTTCCCTTCCATTTCCACATCAGTTTGATGTGAGCCCCTCCCAAAACAATAACGAAAAGTCTCCAACCTGCAGAGATGCGGTTGAGTGACTGGGTTACAAACAAGAAATAACCCAGGGGATGGGATGATGCACCCATGGCCACGGCAGGAGGTCCAGCCTCGCTCCGTTGGGCATCGTGCCCATGTATCCCCCCCAAAAGCGTGACCTGGGGGTCCAGGGCTCTCTCCTGCTGATACAGGCACATCTCTGCCAGCTACGCCTCAGCCGTGTTGTCCTTGCAGGATCTCGGAGCACTGAAGATCCCGGAGCAGTACCGGATGATCATCTGGCGGGGTCTGCAGGAGCTCAAGCAGAGCCACGACTACGGGGCCCAGCAGCTGATCCGCTCCAGCAGCAACGCCTCCACCATCTCCATCGGCAGCTCGGGCGAGCTGCAGCGGCAGCGGGTGATGGAGGCCGTGCACTTCCGCGTGCGCCACACCATCACCATCCCCAACCGCGGCGCGGCCGACGACTGGGCCGACTTTGGCTTCGACCTCCCAGACTGCAAATCCCGCAAACAGTCCATAAAGGAGGAGTTCACGGAGGGAGAGATCAACTGAGGGGCTCCAGAGGTGGCAGCGAGACACCGGTGGGGTGACAAACCGCGCCCCCCTGAAATGTATTTGCAGCCTTGGGCACCTGGAGAAGTTTAATTTTGTTATCCAGGGGAACTGCAGGCCCTGAGCCAGGCAGGAGGTGCCTGCCCTGGGGAGGAAACTGGAGGTGAGGAGGAGGACGAAGAAAAGGAGGAGGGCAGCCGAGCCAGCTCAGCAGCCGGAGCAGGATTTCTGCCTGCCAGTGGCACAGGAGGCACTGTCTGGTTTGTGTTTTCCTGGAGCATCCCTGCATCCAGCCATGTAAGGACAGCACGTTTTTCTCATCCCTGCTCATTGTCCATGTTCTCTGTGGTGTCCCAAACTGAGAGGGCTTTGTCACTGCAACACGGACTCAGCCCTGACTTGCGCAGGCATTGCCAGGGACTGGTGTGGAGCCACATCCTGCTTTTCCATGGACTGCCAAATGCACCCCTTCCCTCAGCCCTCTGTAGAGCCAGAAAGGCCCTGTTTGTCCATTACCAATGTGTTCTTGTACTTAAAGGTTGGTGTATATAAACAGAATGTACATACAGTAAGCTCATTGTGCTGTAAGGAGAAAGATTTATTTTCATGTAAGCTATAAAAATTGATACTGACTCCTGAGATACTGCAGTGTCAACTAAATTAATTTCATGTTGTATCATGTAAACATGCAGAAAAGCCTGTCTCCAGTCTTATCTATTCAAAACTCATTTTTTTTCCTCCTCTGAATCTCTTGCATGCAGTTGTGGAGGAAGGGGAAAGCCAATGATTGTCCTGAGAAGTCAGAGGTCTGAATAATCCCTCCTTGCTCCCTTGGGGAGTTTTGTTGACAGGTCAGACCTGACAAGCTGGAATGCCATGGTGTAAATTCCATCTTTCAGGAGGACAGCATGGACTGGCTGCCCAATTCTCTTCTGTTCCTGGTCATTTCTCCCAGCTGTAATTTCTCTGTTGATTCAGACAGGGGAAAAAAGCCTTCACAGAAAGCAAGGACACAAATAGATGTGCTCCCTCCCTGAATGTTTATTCCCTACACATTTGGGAAGGCAATGTCCCACACCAGGTCTTGGAAAGGCACTGGAAGTCACAGGAGCTGTTGCTGTGGGAGGGAGGGCAGGGAGCTGCTCCCCCCTCAGCCCTGAGTCACTTGAGATTTTAGGCAGCCTAAGGAAACTTGCACAGATGATGCCACCCAGCACATTCCCACTGCTGCACTCTCCCTCTGGAGGCCTCCAAAGACAGCCCCTCACCCGCTTCCCATCACCCCCAGGCTGGGGAGGGGGCTAGGTGCCCTTCCCAAAGCCCTGGACCCTCTAAGCAAGAGCAGAAGAGCTCAAGTCCCACTAGGGCTCACCTGAGACGTGACTTCTCCTCCAGGCAGGCAGTGGCTGTTCCCTCTCCAAGGGTGACAGAAGTGTGACCGCTGGACGTGCTGCACTCACAGCCCTGGGCCCGGGACCCTCCTCCAAGGCCCTCTCTGGGTGTCCCACAGCAGCTCCGAGCCTTCAGCACACAGAGGTGACCTCCTGTCCCTCCTCTTCCTCGGGTGCTGGTGAGCTGCAGCTGCAGTCACAATCCCTGAGGCCATCCCACCCCTCACACCACAGGGATTGGGAACCTCTGCGATTGGGAACTCCCCTGGCATGGCTGACAGTGAATCTGTGTCCCCAAGAAATGGCTCAGTAAAGCACTTTAATGCTTTAAAGCTTTTGCAACAACCACTCACATTTCCAGCATTCCTGGGGCTGTTCCCAGCAGTATTAATGGATCACTCTGTGGTAGGAATTGTATTTTTTGTAATGTTATCTTTGGAAATTGTGTTATTTTTATAGCTGTGGTTTCTCTTCTGTTTTGTTTTGGGTTTTTTTGTTTGTTTGTTTGTTTTTAACACAATAAAAGCACATGTGGCAATTGCTGCATCTGGAAATTAAAACTGGACAGAAAGTGCCTTCCAAACCCAGAGTAAACCTTCACCTGTAGGGCCTCAAAGAACCTGAAGCTACTGAAATGAAAAAGAAACCCACCATTGAGTACTAAACTTCTACAGTGAGTACAGAGAGGCAAAAAGCAGCTTCCAGATACATTAAACTTTTTTTTTTTTTTCAATAAATGGCTAAAAAATAGTGAATTAAATGGAGAGTGCATTAAGACATAGTTTTTCTGAGCTTGAAAAATTACGCTGTTAAAAACAATTTCCCAAAGAGAACACAAATTCACCACTATTTCTAGTTTTAGGAGTATATATTCCATAGGCAGGAACTGGAAATTGATTGAACTAAAGGTCCTTGCAAGAAGTTTATAAAATAATGCCTTGAAATGGAAGACATCAAGAATGTTGTTGTAATTCAGTAAAAATAAAAAAAAAAAAAAGGTTTCGAAAGATCTTGAAAACTGGCATGTGACTGGCATACAGGAACAGTCAGAGCCACACACCTGCAGAGAGCTCCACGCATGACAAAGGTCCAAAGCTCCTGGCAGAAACACTGACTGGCCTGTGGCTCTGCCTTCTGCTGAGGCCTGTGTCCTAAACAGGATCGTGGAATCCCGATTGGTTTGTTTGGAAGGAACCTTAAAGCTCGTCCCATCCCACCCCCTGTCATGGGCAGGGACACCTTCCACTATCCCAGCTTGCTCCAAGCCCTGTCCAAAGTGGCCCTGAACACTTCCAGGAATGGGGCAGCCACAGTTTCTCAGAAAAATCCACTCCAGCTCCTCACCACCCTCAAAGGGAAGAATTTCTTCCATATATCCATATTCACAGACCAGATGCTCTTGTGGTTTTTTGAGCATTACATCACCCCACTTGTGACACTGCTGGGAAGGTGCCTGCTTGTGACTTCTCCAGACAGGCAGTGGCTGTTTCCCTCTCCAAAGGGAGACTTCTCCCTCATCCCAGCTATTGCTGGTCCTACACCACCTTGCCTAGCCCAAGGAACATCACTCTTCTCCTAGGAAAGCAGAGCTCCACGGCCAGCAGCACTCTCTAGGAGGAAAAGCCACCTAGATGAAACCACACAGAATTTCTTGCAGGCTCTGGCTGATGTGGTAGGAACCCTGCACTGCTCCAGCACTGAGTGCTCCTGGTTCAGAAGTGCCTCTGTCTGCTGGACATTCCCAGTGGGAACATCAAAACTGCCATCCAGGCTTCTGTTGCGGCACTGGGTGAGAAATCCTCCCCGTGATCCAGCTGAGTGGCTGTCACACGAGCTCAGCCTTGACTCCAGCTGGATCCGTGGCACTGCTGTGCAAGTCCACAGCAGATCTGTTCCTCCAGGACTGCTCAGCCGCTGCAGTGACCTGGATCGTCCAGAGGAACTGCTCCTTGGTGACCATGGGGTGCTCCTGGCCTGTGGGACAGGAACAAAGGCCTGCATGGAACCCATGGTCCCTTGTGAGCACAGATCCCACCACAGCAGCTTCTGGTGCTGCAGCCGCAGGATTTAAAACATTTCAGCCCCTCCTCCTGCCCTGTCAAAGCAGCCACAACAACTGACATGCTGCTGAACAAAATTACTTGGACTAGATGATCTTCAAAGCCTCTTCCTACCCAACCCTCTCTATGATTCTGTGATTTTTATCCCTTCTTGGGCAGCCAGAACCCCAGACAAGGGTCTCCTGGCTGTCACAAACAGCTGCTTTCATCACAAAAGAGAGTAAGGTCCAAGGCAATTTCCCCTCCCAACTCTCATTTCTTCCCAGCCTAGAGTTTCAGATCATCCCCCACCCATCCCGACGACCTGACACAGTGCATCCCCCAACAAAGCCAATCCAAAGCAACACCAGCCATCAATTTAAGCCTTGTCTCACCTTTCAGGGTTCTCAGAAAGTGCCGGAAGAGCTCCCTGTAGGCATCTCTGTAGCGCTCAGCTTGGGTTTGGGGACAGATGGACACACAAGTCCCATGCTCTGTGATGCCCAGGGGGTTCTGGTTGTCCACCCTTAATGTCCCTTGAGACCCATGAACCTGAGGGAAGGAGCAAAACAGGGAAGAAAGAACATTTCTAAGTTATCACATTTTCAATCTTGCACACCTGGCCAGGTTAGAGAAGCCCTGGTTTGTAAAATCAAGACAAAAGGTCTGAAATGAGGAGTCACACTTGCCCCAGCCAGACATGGTTTGGCTCAGACACAGCAGAAACACCATGGATGTGCTGCAGTACAGTGGCTTCCACTTGTGTGGTACCTCACCTGAGCAAAGCCCCTTTTCTAAGTGTTTAACAGAAATTCCTCCCCAAGACCAGCCCCCACCGCTGTAATTATTCATGACTGCAGGAATTTATACTCTTCTTCCCCTTCAATATGCTGAACTCTTGCTACACACCTGAAACCACTCTGGAAAGGACAAAGGAAATCTGCTTTCAGCCTCAGGAGAGCAGGCACCAGATCCTGCTCTGGTATGATTCATGCAGCTCATAACACCACAGAATGCATGGAACAGAGAGAAAATTTGGGTGAGAAAAGAGAAAATGGGTTGTAGATTGAATAAGGAGAAGAAGCCACTGCTGCTGAGGCAACAGCCCAACAAATAGATGGGGCACTCAGAGCTCTGCTCTGGGTGACAAGGTGGGGATTGGTCACAGGTTGGATTTGATGATCCTGGAGATCTTTTCCAACCTCAGTGATTCTATGATTCTGTTATAGAGAGGTTTTGGGAAATGTGCTGCAGGCACACTCGGAGGCGAAAACTTGTGCTGGGCTGTGGAGCCAAAACAGACTTGACTGAGCAGCAGGACCCCACCTCCAGCCGCTGGTCACAGCTCCTGGTGCAGTGCTGGCTGACATCCAGAGTGACAATGGCCCCGCTGGGGAACTTCATGCTGATGGCAACTGTGTCCACATCCCTCAGGCAGCCCACGTCTGGGAACAAAACAGGCCTGGCTCACCCCAGGAACAGCAAAGCAGCACATTCTGCAGCTACAAACTGCTCCTCTTCCTTCAGGAGCTGACACTGGCTTTGTGACACCTTCTCACAGGACGCCCTGATGACAGCACTCCAGCTGCTTCACCAGCATTCCTGATGAAGAACAGGCAGTTCTGCAGGAACACACAGCCCCAGGCCCAACTCCACCTTCCCAGCCTGCAGCTCTCCCTAATGAGGGCACCCACCTCTGCTTCCAGGATCAGGCAACTTCCAGCACGTTGCTGGAGCACGGCAGAGGGTACAGAACCTTCCTGGAGGGCTCTTGTTTTCTGCATTTCAATGCTGTGCCATGGAGGAGAGCACTGCATCCTGCCCCTCCTCACCCCAGCCAGCCAAGCTTGGCAGCTGCTGCAATTACCTTAATTAAAATTCTGCATTTCCATTTAAAAAATGGCAGCTTCCACCTTTTATGGTTCATTTAAATGAGTGTGGTAACCCAGAGCATGCATGTCAGCCCAACATGACCCAGCACAAACACATAGCTTTGTGCTGGGATCCACAGGGAAGGGCCAGAGAAAGCACAGAATTAACATTTCATTTACATTCTTGTGAGCTCAAACCTTTGCTCAGTATTTTCTGTACTCTGGCTCCAAACCTGCTGTCCTGCAGAGTAATGTTCAATGATGTCCTGCTTCACATCAGCAGGAGATTCACCAGATTCAGAGATCTTCATCAAGTACCCCCAAGGAACCTGCCTTCTGTTTCACCAGCCTGTTTACTCAACTTCTCCATGATGGAACAACTATCTCATGGCTAACACGCTCTCGTTCCTTCTTTCTTCCCAGTTTTAACACTGAAGTCCAGAGGTACCCAATAAACCATCAAAAGACTCATTCTTACCTGCACAGAAGGCATGGCCCAGGGAAAATACTGTATCTGGCACACTCTCTCCCAACAACAAACTGATAATATCTATGTCATGCACAGCAGTGTTGTAAAAAATGCCACCTGGAAGAACCAAAACTGAGTGTTAAGGTCTCCATATTGAAACCCACAGCCAATGAACATTTCTGAACTGCACAGAGATGATATTAAAAAGCCCCCACAGTGAAGAAACTGATACTAAAGGGGCAAAAACATGCACAGAAATGAAGTTTGGTAAAGAAAACACTCGTCAAAAAACACTCCTCCCCATGGATCTTAAGGCTATACAAACTCAGGGGAATTCCCACAGAACACAGAAACATTTCCAGGCCAGGCAGGACAGGTTTTGGATCAACCTGGTCTGGTTAACGTGTCTCTCCCCATGACAGGGGGTGGAACAGATCTTAAGCTGATCTTAAGGTTCTTTCCCCCCCAAACCATTCCATGACTCTGAGTCAAGCCTAGACTCTTCAGCAGGAACCTGCTGGGTACCTGAGGCTTTCAGCAGGCTCAGAGAGGCTGCTGGATAGAGGCTGCTGATGGTGGATATCCGGTGGATCCTGCCCAGCGCCTGGCTGTCCCGCACCTTCTTGTACAAGAACTGCAGGGCTGGGTCAAAGCGCCTTACAAGGGAAACAAGGAATGAGGTGAAACCAAGCTGATTTAAGGACAAACTCAGGAAAGCCTGAGGAATCAGTGCTACTTCCAGACACGTGATTTTATCAAGAATTAATCACAGGAAAACCACTGGTCTTACTTGTAGAACCCACACACAAGTGGCCTCCCACACCTGCTGGCCTCATCAAAACAGGCTTCTGCTGTCTGTCTGTCCAAGCTGGGCAGCCCCTCGCAGAACACACCTTTACCTGTGCAAAACAGGACACACACAGGGCTCAGAGGAGGCACAGCTGCACAAACCCCTTGATCTTGCAGTAATGTACACAGCTTGTGACATTTCTGGTTTTGATGGCATTTACCCCCTTCTGCCTGCCTGCTGTGCTTTCAGCTGTCCCAGACCCCAGGAGTGGGACTGTTTTGGTGACAGCTTTTCTGTGAGGCCTGGTGGGATTTTAGGATGAGACACTGCTCAGTCATACTAGGAGCAGCACAGTACAAACTCCATTGGTATCCAGCCACTCACATCAGCAGTGATCTCAGTCACTGTAATGACACAATTAGAGAGCCTGCACAGCTCCAGGGCTGCTGCTGAAACACAAACACACAAGTGCACATCAACAGGCACAGGGAAAAGATGAATGTGCAGCTGCTCCTCTTACCTGCTCGTAAGGCATCTCTTACCATCTCAGGGGCTTCATCAGGTGGGGAACAAATAATGACTCCAGAGACTCTGCAGGAATCAAGAGATCTTCAGTGAGGATGTTTGATCACTAGATCAAACAATGCTCAAAAGCTCAATTTGGTTACAGTTAAAAAACCCTAAAACCCCATTGCTCTGGAAGAGCCAGCTGGGTTATAGAAGGAACTCAGTGCCTGCTTCAAAGATGATATATAAAGTGACAGACAAAGATTAAAATTACAAGTGGCACAAAGGAATTGCACTGCTTTTCCTGCATCTTCAAGGAGAAAGACTTTTAAAGGTTTCCTTCAAAAAGGATTTAAATCCTTAATCCAGTTAACACACACAGTGAAATCTGAAGTATTTATGTGGTAGAGCTGCTGATCAACGCATCTTAGCTTCCTGTGATTCTTTACTTCCTAGTATCAAATCAGCCTTTCCTAAAACCTCTGCCTTTTCCTCTTGCAATATTTTAGACCTGATGGTAATAGCACTTTAGTGATGTTACAGTTGTTCAGTTCAACTGTGCAGCAAAAGGCTGCAACCTTTCCTATTTACACCAACCCTCGCTTATCTCAGAGTTCCAAGAGTCGCCAAACTCAGCTGACTGCTCTGAGACAGGAAAACTGGCAGGTAGCAGGGAAGGCATCATTTATTATTCTGTGGGAATGGAGGAAAATGGTCTTTTTATATTTCTTAACAAAACTCCCTGTAACTGAACACCTCCAAGTCTCCATTAATCTGGGTATGTAAGCCCAGTTAAGCTTCTCAGAGACTCCATGGGTAGGTGACAAAAGGGCCCCTCACTCCCACACGGATGGCCAGAGGCACAGTCTGGGGCTGCTACAGTTTCCCAGAGGGGAAGGCAAGGCTTGTATGGAACCCCCTGCCCTGAGCAGAGCCCCACACGGGAGCTCACGGCCATCAGTACCGCGGATCACCGAGCGCGACGGCGGCGTCCTGCTGCCGCAGCACCCTGGTGCTGGCTGGGACCTCGGCGCCGAAGGCACGTTCCACCTCCTCTGGCCGATCCTCCACCACGTACAGCAGGCAGCAGCCCGTCTCCTCCAGCAGGCTTTGCAACAAGGCTTTGCTCACGAGCCCCGCACCAAAGAGCACGAGGCCGATGCCACTGCTACCATGACACGAGGGGGGCATCGGGCTGTTGGAGGCATCAGGTGCAGGCCCAAGAGGTTCAATCCTGGTGTGGAAGGTGGCCAGCGGTGAGGGGTGGCTGCGAGAGGTGGAGGGCATTGGGTCATCCCTGTGTGTGGTGGGAATGGGGTGGTGGGGAATCAGCAGTTTGTGGTAGGAGGGCGGGGAGGGGACCATGCTGTAGCCGGTGCTGGATCCAGTGGTGATGAGGAAGGAGGGATGGGAGAGCAAGGAGGGCACGTCGAGTGGCAGGGGCAGGCTCAGGCTCAGGCTGGAGTCAGGACCTGCAGAGCTGGGGAGACAGAGATCAGAGAATAAGAAAATATCCTGAGCTCAAAGGGACCCACAAAGATCATCAAATCCAACTCTTGAGAAGAACACCCTGCATAAAAACACCCCAAGAAGATCACCATATATCTGAAGATGTTGGCCAAGTGTTTCTTGAGTGGGGTCAGATGAGACAGATAATTAAAGAATCATTAAGGTTGGACAGGACCTCTAAGATCATCAGAGTAAACCTTTGTCTGAACACCTCCTTGTCAACTAAACCACAGCACTAAGTGCCACACACAGCTCCCTCAGTCACTCTTCATAGGAGTGATTCCCAGAGCCTTCCCCAGCTCCTCATGTCTCTTTTGCAGTGAGGGACAGAACTGGACACGGCACTCGCTGGGCCTCAGCAGTGCCCAGCACAGGGGGACGGGCACTGCTCCGATCCAGCTGGGGACACAGTTCTGCGGTCGGGTGAGGGAGAAAGGGCCGGCTGAGCCCGAGCAGCGGTCGGTCGGGTGAGACTGAGAGGAGGCGGGTGAGGCAAGGAAAGGCCGGCTGAGCCCGAGCAGCGGTCGGTCCCTCACCGGAGCCCCGGGGCGCGCAGCCCGAGCTGCCGGAGCAGGCGGCGGTTGCGGCAGTGGCGGCCCGAGCTGAGGTGCTCCAGGATGCGGTCGCGGCGCACCCTGAGGGGCAGCTGGCACGGGGTGCAGAACAGCGTCTCCACGGCAACGGCCGGGCCCGGCGCGCTCGGCCCCGCCGGCTCCCGCCGCACCGACAGCTCCGAGAACTCGGCCGCGTAGTCGTGCAGCGTCTTCCTCCTCCGCCCCATGGCCCGGCCCCGCTGACTCGGAAGCGGAAGGCCCGCCCGCCTCACGCCGTTGCCCGGCAGCGGCCCCGCTCCGAGCCCCGCGGCGCCGGGAGAGGCCCCGGCCCGGCCCCAGCCCCGGGCGATGGAAGCCTGTGGCGGCTCGCAGGGACCGGTGCCCACCGAAATCATGGGACAACTCCAGCAGGAGCTGCGGAAAGCCAAGGATGACCACAACATGGCCATAGGTACCGTGGGAGGTGACCAGCGCACACCTTTACCTGCCTAGGTCTCATTCAATTCGGCTCCTTTGACATTGAAAACATCGTAGGGTGTTGCTCACAAGCTGAAAAGCCATTTGTTCTGAAAACACTTTTTTTTCTCCCCTTGGAAGTGAAGAACATGAGAAAACCCAGCAGAGAAAGCCCTGAGCAAAGTGACACTGCGTATCCTCACACAAAGTCGGGTTGTTTAATACACATGGAATCACAAAATGGTTTGGGTTGGAGGGACCTTCATGGGCAGGGACACATTCCCCTATCCCAGGTTATTCCACGCCCCAAACAACCTGGCCTTGCACACTTTCAGGGATGGGGCAGAGCCTCCCCACCCTCCCAGGGAAGAATTTTTTCTAATATCCCATCTAACTCTGCTCTCTATCAGTGTGAAGGTATCCCCCCTTGTCCTGTCACTCCAGGTCCTTGCAAACAGTCTCTCCCCAACTTTGTTGTCGGCTCCTTGTGGTACTGGAAGGTCACAGTTAGGTCACCCTGAAGTGAAACAACCTTTTCTTGTCCAGGCTGTACAAACCCACATCCCAGCAAAGCACCACAAACCACATTATCACCCAGAATCACTATGGCTGCAGCATTAATGTGACCCAAGTCTGTTCCCAGACTGTTCCCACAGTGGCTTTGCTTATGCTTACCTGAAAAAAGCAGCCACAGAGCATTCAGCAGGGATCTCCTTTGCTAACAGAGTACTCTCCCACTTTACAGGTGCTATCTCTTCCTTGCAAAGACAGATGGAGATCCAAGAATCCGAGCTTCGGAGAATCAGATCTGAAAAGGAATTTCTCCAGAAGCAGCTCAGAGAGCGAGAAGTCCAGCTCCAAGCTTTGTCTGACAAGGTATGGCTCAAGAGCATGGTGGCCATGGCTAGCAGGAGACATGGCAGCTGGGAATTTGGGATTTTTGCAACACGTCCCTCTCTCACAGGCACGGGGCACCTGTAGCTGCAAAACTGAAGTGTAGAATATTTTCCTTTCAGTTTTGCAGCCTGACAGAAGAACAGAGGCAGGAAGAAATCACGGCGATGATGGAGGAGGAGAACCGCAATCTTCAACAGGTGAATTAGTGTAAAGCCTATACAGAAAAGTGGTAATTTCTGCTTCAGTGGGCTGGTTTTAGGGCTGGTGGAGTTTGGCATACAAAACCCCTACTCAATCCAAGTAGTTTTAGAGAAAACACCAAATAATAACAGCTACCAGTACAAGTGAGATTGTTAGTCCATACATTCTGCCCAGAAAGCATTTGGACCAAATAGTGGGAAAATGAGGCCAAACTTGTTCACTTTCTTCTCCCCAGTGACAGCTGGATTTCTGTATCTTCTCAGGTTGTTAGAGAACAGGAATCCCAGCTGGCTGAGCAGAAGGAGATCATCGGTGAGTTACAGGGGAAAATCAGCCAGCTGCAGGCCGAGGTTGTGAACACCCACCTTCACCTCCTGGAACAGAAACAGGCCCAGAAGGAGATCCAGAGCCAGGCTGAGGCACTGCAGCACAAGGAGCTGCAAACTAGAGTGGCACTGGAGCACATCAGCAGCAAGGTAAGCGTGGCCTCTTTCAGCTCAGAGCCCTGTCCCCCTCTTGGCACACTTGGGAATCTCAGTCCCTTTGCTTTCTAGCTGTGGAGGCAGCTCTTGTGCCACTTAAAAAGAAAACAGACCTCAGATACCAGAAACCCTTGAGAAATGAGTTCAGTTGAGGCACATCACCAGATTTCTAACATCCTTCCAGATCCAAGGTAACAAGAACCACCTTAAAGTCATCTCTTGCAGGCAGATGTGCCTGGTGCCAGGGGAAGAGCCTTGGCCCATCTAGACCCACATAATTACCACAGCACTTTCAGTGAAGCCCAAACTGCATGTAATTTCACATTAAACACTTTCCACATCATCATTCACTAGTCTTTTGCCCAAGCCTGACAGCACAGTCTCTGTAAGTCCATGCAAATGCCAAGGAATTGCACATAAAGACTGAACACATCTGCTCTCCTCTTTTACCCTAAGTTTGAAAGGTATCGAAACAAAATAATCCAGGCTACGTTCAGCGTGGAGGGCATCCAGAGCCCCTCGGCTGAGCTCACAGACAACGAGGTGCTGGAGGCAATGCAGGTATGTGGCTCTTCCAAACAGCTTCCAGCAGCCAGGAAGGAACTGCTGAGGTAAGAGAACACTTTGCAGTGCTTCTCTCAGCCTTCCCACCTCTTTACATGTTGCTGATTTTCAGAAAATCATTAATGAGCGGACGGAGTTCCAGCAGATGCTGAAGAACAAGGGTAGCAAGGTGTCACTGCTCAGCAGCGACAGCCGCACATCATCGCCTGCAAGGAGAAGGACCTCCTCCAGGATAGAAAGGCTCTGATGGCTGAGCCAGAACCCATCACCAGCCTCAGGCTCTGGGTTCTGGGCTCAGAGCTGGTGCCTTACAATGAATTAAACTCATTTTACTGACACCATGTTCTGTGGGAGTATCTGATTCAATTGTTTCAGCCAACTCAGAGCACAAGTCACTTTAACTCCTTGGTCTTTAGTAACACTTGACTTCCCAGAGAAGCCTGAAGCACAAGGATGGCTTGCCTACAAGTGTATAAATTCCCATTTTTGCTTTGGGAAGTTTTTTTAAGTGACACAACTCAACATCCACCAATGCCAAAACAAGGGACAGTGCCAGGACTGCAAAAGCTGTTTTATTTTTCCATTCCATGTGCAAGTGCCGACATGGGCATGTATTTGACACAGCAGCATTCAGTTAGAGCTCTGAGATATCATTTTTACCAGAAGAGAGTCAATCTGGGGGTCACCTTAGGGAAAGGAGTGAGTCCCCATGTGTGCTCACCCACATATATAGGTCACCCACAGACTGCTCAATGAGAACTGCTCCAACTGCCTGTATTTTGGAAGGTAAAAATATGTGGGTGGGGCAAAAAGCTCCAGGAGGGTCACTCTGGGCATCAGTGCCTATATTCTGGGGGGACGAGGAGGTCAGCAGTGCCAGCTGGAGGCAGCTCCAAATAGATCTGAACCTCCTCAGCAAGAACAAAGCCAGTGCTCAATCACAGTAACTCTCTGAGCACACACAAGGTCACTACAATTCCCACAGGGATGGAGGATGGCCCTGAAATGCACTGGGACACACAAACCCTGCAGTTGACTCAACAAATCCCTTAAAAATGGAAGCTGTACTCATGCCTAAACACAGAAACCGTCACTTTAAAACACATCCCTCAAGTTCTGACAGCAATTAAATGCTTCTGACAGCAACTAAATGTTCACAGTTACTCCAGATAAAAATAAAATTCTGCAGAACGAGATGTCAGCAAAGTGCTTTGGTATTCTCACTCCAGGTTGTACCCAGCAGAGGACCTCAGTTCCACACTGTCAATTACTGCATTTCTTTGCTGCCAAAATAATGATCCAGATGAAACACCAGGAGGAAAAAGTGATCTTGCAGAAATATGTGACTGTGCTTGTTTTAAACATTGTAATGATTTTCTCTACTGCGTTCTGACATCCTACACCTTCTCTGCCTTCAGTCCATGTTTGAAGATGCTGCTCTTTCTGCTCAGGCCTAACATGGATGATCTCTTTTCAGCTTGAAAGATCCCAATTCTCCTTGCTGTAGCTCATAAAACTCTGAAGCCATTGCCTTCCCAGCAAAAGATGTTCCACATCTTTTCTTTAAAAACCCAAACCATCTCACTGTGCACCAGTTGCATTGTTGAATATGTGGAAAAAAAAAAACAAAAAAAAAAAGGAAATGGAATCCTCTTTCAGCTCAGGCAGCTGCTAACGGATCACAGTCAGCAGAGAGGAAACTGTGGCCAGGTCAGTTTTTGAAGGATAAAGTACTTTCAAGTTCCCATCCGTATCCACCACTCGCACCTGCTCCACTACCAAGGGCAGGTTCAAATTCCCTGGTCCACAGAGAGCGTCCAACTCCGTATCTGAACCAGAGCCTTCCTTGTTCTGCAAGGTGGATCTGTTCAGCTCTGCAATTTTCTGTTAGAAGCAAAATACAGAGAACATCAATTCTGTGGCACAGAACGAATGAGAGGGAGTAACA
Source organism: Pseudopodoces humilis (assembly GCF_049639895.1). Taxonomy (NCBI): domain Eukaryota; kingdom Metazoa; phylum Chordata; class Aves; order Passeriformes; family Paridae; genus Pseudopodoces; species Pseudopodoces humilis. Next base: position 4,138,921 of record NC_142223.1, on the reverse strand, counting down.
ATACTACTAAAATACGAATCAGCTTCTCAATGCATGTGAGCAATGACACATTTGGTAGGAGCCCCCCCAAGAACAGAAGGATATTTTCCTGAACTCCCTACCAGGATAAGGGTGTCCATCACATCTTTGCAGATCTGTAAACTGGTATCACTTGTCACTTCCAGAAACAGGTCCTGTGTCTCTTTTCTAATCTGCAAGAGTTCCAGAGATGAAGCAAGTCAGAGCAGAGCCCCACAGCCCCCTGGACACCTCCCAGTACAGAGAGCTGAAGGCTTTCACTTGGTTTAATTCAGGGGCAAAGCTCTGCTGTTCTTTACAAGTCAAAACCAATATTCTTGTCCTTCGACAAAGCCTTTGCACAGGCAGGCTGGTGCTTTGGAACAGATTTCCAGAAGTAAAACTGTAACTCCTAGATCCCTCTCAATCTGGGAGTAGAGCCCATATGATGCAGGCTTTAAGGGTTTATACTTGGACTACAAGCACAAGTTTCACAGAACTGTGTATGTCTTTGAGTTAAATGTCTCTCAATAGAAAGAAACACTGCTTAGTTATTAATGTATTTCCATGAATGGGAAGTACCTTTGTTTTCTCACTATTGGTTATTGGTGGGAAGGAAATCACAGCACCTTCAGCATCCAGCAGGCACGGGTAGTTGTCTTTACCATCCAGCAGCTGCAGGTACCTGCCATGAGAAACAAAGCAGTAAGAAGTGAGCAACTGAGAAAGCTGCTGGACACAATGACTAGTGACAAAAAGGAATTAGTGTGTGATTTCTACACAAACAGTGAACAGCACAGGGCAGGGCCACATGCTGCTTTACAGCCCATTTGCTACTATGTCATGTTTACCTCATGTCTGATTCTCTTAGTTCACAGCATGTGCACCACACACCTTTCATTCCTCTCTGCTTCCCTTCCATCCGCTGTTCTAAATGGGTGAGCCAAATCCCCAGTGCAGTCACTTAAATGTATGTGAGAAAACCACAAGGTACTGACTTGTGCAGCCCAGAGACATTCTGACGCTTCTTCTGCTTCCGCTGCTCCTCAGCCTCCAGCTGCAGCTGGCGGAGAAGGTCCTTTGCCTTGATCTCCTTCCGACCCAGGGGCATGATCTGCACCACACAGGAAAATAAAACATTTTAATTCAATTTCTCTCAAACACCAGGGTTACAACACTCCCCTGTAAGCAACTCAATAATTAAACAATATTCCTGCATGTTGTCATGCCCTTTTCAGCATGGAAATACTTTCCATTTCACATGGACTGCTGTAACACACACCTGAAAAACAGGCTCAGTCGCTAGTACTAAACCAGGCACCAGGTACAGCAGGACATCAAGGAAATCAGTACAACTGCTAAAGTTCCTGGAGTTTATTTTCTAGGCTCTATAGGGTAAAAAAGTACCCTTAAGCCCTACCTTGAGCTCATCAGGAGGCTGAACATCATATGTCAGAGGAGCTTTGACCAGCTGCAAGTCGTGGGTGGCAATGGTGGCCACTGTGCGCTTCTCACAGATGTCCTCATGCAGCTTAGTCTGAAACATACAGGATGCCATTGAAATAGATCAAAAAGTCAATGTGATTTATCCCTCCTATGTGCAGATTCTTCTATAGTTGATGTTGGCAGCACTACCAGCCAGGTGGCTGAAACAGAGCCCTTCCCATCACCTGTATCTCCATTGCAGCCCAAATGCAAAGGCAGCTAAGCCTAACAACATGTGACACGCTTCTCCACAGGGAAACCAAGTTTCATGTCAGAAAGCAATCCCAAATACTCAAATCTGGTAAACTGAAAGCAGGTCCTATCTGCCACCTAAGGGACAGGTGAACAGCAGGCCCAGGGATAGGTCTGTGGGCAGGATACCTCACTCACAAAGCTGGGTGTGTAACATAGTTTTAACATAGATCAGGGAAGCTGGAGCCAATCCAGGGGATCTCTACACATGGACACGGGGTTATTTTTAGCTTTCAACAGGTTCCACAGCATTAACAAGCTGCTGTTACAGTCCCAACACAAATGTGAGTGCGTCCACTGCCCTCACGGCAATACCTGAGCTCTGATGGGTCTTTCCCAAAAAAACAGTTCTGCTGATTTCAGACTGACTGGGCATGTACTGCTGGCAGGGACCACTCACCCTGTACCCTCATACCTGCTGGGTGAGGAGCTCACCTTAAGTTTCCCAAACACATCTGCTGGAAGGGGCCTAGAACAGTTTATTTCCAACTCTGCCAGCAATATTCCTGTTCCAAACGAGTATCACGAGGCTGCAGCTGTTACCTGCATGGTCAGGAACCTCTTGAGAGCATTTCCCGGCTTTAAGTTCACTCCTTTCAGCACACAGCACACGATGAAGGCTCGAACATCTTTGACACCTGGGCTCACTTTGACCACCAAAGGCGCTGGGTTCTCAGAGACGTGCAGAACCTTCACCAGCAGCTTGCTCGCCTCTTCCACCTCATCCTGCTCCCCATCCCCACTGTCCTTCTTCTGCTTCTCCCTCTTCTTCTTCCTGACGTCCTCTCTGGCACCCTCGGCCTTCCCCTTCCCACGGCCCCCGGCCCGTAGGTACTCCAGAATGGCCTTCGTCTGGCACCCATTGACCATCTTCTCCAGCCGCTTGTCCCTCAGCTGGTTGCCCCTGAAGTTGGCCTCCTTCAGCCGAGGGCAGTCGGCCAGAGCGGCGGGCAGCTCCCGCAGCTGGTTGTTGGCCACGTCCAAGCTCTGGAGGAGACAGAGATGGTTCGGTCAGGGGTGTGCGATGGGGACCCGGGCAGGGCGGCGGGGTCGGCTCCCACCTTGAGCGCCGGCAGCGCCGCGATGTCCGCGCCCAGCTCGGCCACCTCGTTGTCGGCCGCGTCCAGGCGGCTGAGCAGCGGGAAGGGCGCGGGGGGTCCCGCGGGGGGCAGGAGCCCGCCGGGCAGCGCCCGCAGCCGGTTCCCGGCCAGCAGCAGCTCCTGCAGCTGCGGCGCGGCGCGGGCGAGCCCCGGGCCCAGCTCCCGCAGCCGGTTCGCGCTCAGGTTGAGGCTGCGCAGCTGCGGGAAGGCCGGGGCCGCGTCCCGTGTGCCGTCCCCCGTCCCGCCGGGCGCCGCCGGCAGCGCCTCCTGCCCGTGCCCGGACAGGTCGAGCAGGCGGAGCGCGGGCAGGGGCCCGCCCAGCCCCGCGCCCAGCCCGGCCGGGCCCAGCGCGTTGCGGCTCAGCACCAGCGTGTGGAGCGCGGGCAGCGCGGCCGCCACGCCCGGGCCGAGCTCCCGCAGCGTCGCGCAGCCGCTCAGCTCCAGCGACTGCAGCAGCGGCAGCGCCAGCAGCGCCTCCGGCAGCCGCCCGCCGCCCGCAGCCACCCGCTCGGCCACCGCCGCGCCCGCCAGCGACAGCTCCCGCCGCCGCTCCCGCGCCGCCGCCTCCAGCTCCGGCCACGGCTCCGCCGCCGCCGCCGCCATCGCGCCCGGAGCCCCGCCCGCAGCAGCCGCCGCCCAAGGGCCGCCCCCGGAGGGACCCGCCCCCGGAGGGACCCGCCCCCGGAGGGACCCGCCCCCGGAGGGACCCGCCCCCGGAGGGACCCGCCCCCGGAGGGACCCGCCCCCGGAGGGACCCGCCCCCGGAGGGACCCGCCCCCGGAGGGACCCGCCCCCGGGGGGACCCGCCCCCGGAGGGACCCGCCCCCGGAGGGACCCGCCCCCGGAGGGACCCGCCCCCGGAGGGACCCGCCCCCGGGGAGGGTCCGGCCCGACCTCAGCCCGCTGCGGGAGCTCAGCAGCGGGAGCGCGGCGACACGGTCCCGCCGGGACGGGGCTGGGCGCTGCTCCTGGATGCAGTGATGCTTTAAACAAGGGCAAACCGCGGGACCGCATCGCTGCTGAGCCGCGGGTCTGCCCCAGCGGTGCCGCACAGGTCCAGGTCCAGCTCACACAGGTCCAGGTCCAGCACACACAGGTCCCGCACACACAGGTCCAGGTCCAGCTCACACAGGCACAGCACACATAGGTCCAGGCACAGCTCACACACATACAGCACACACTGGTACAGGTCCCACAGGCAGGGCTCACACACGTACAGCACTCGCAGGTACCCACAGGTGCTGCAGGAGCCACAGCCTCACCCCACCTGTACTGATTTCCATTGTAGCAGGTGGAAAATGCAGATGTACTCTCCAGACTGGCTAAAGCAATTTATTAAATATGTGCAATAAAAATAACTTACATTTAAAACAAGTGACTCCTTTTCTTGATAAAATTTCCCAGATTTCAATATCTGATTTGTTCATCTAGCACTTAGGAACATCCAATCACTGTAAATTGCTCTCCTGGGGTAGTGGAACACCAAGAGGTCTTTTGGGATGAGATCAACTCCCGCATGCACAGACAGGGGCTGCTCTGGAATCGTCTTTGCAGTGACACATGAAAACGCCTCAGCTGACACTCAGGCACAGTTCAAATGGACAGGGATCACACTCTTTCCTTGCTTTCCCACTGAGGCCACATTATTGCCAAATCCAGGTTCCAGTCCAACATTTTGCAGACCTTCTTTCACTGCCCAGATCCACACCTGTGCAATGGATTTTCTCTGGAATATTTTGCTCAAGACTTGGTGGCACAGCACCAAACCTCACAGTGTTCTTCACTCGAGTGTTTATTTTGCCATTGCAGCAAACCCAAGTTGTTAATTAAGGAGCAACCTCAGTAAATCCACCTTTAAACATGACACTGGTGGGTACTACTGTACTCCAAAAGGGTCTTTTCACATTCTAAAAAATTGCCATTTTATTATTGCTAGGTTATTTCCTTTTTGTACCAGAGAGTAGTTTTCATCCTTACACCTCTGAGCAAGACTAATGGTTATTTTGAGATATTTATTATTTATTCAGCATACAGAATCAGGTTCTCAAATAGGAACCCATGTCACTAAAGGGAAAATAAAAATACCTATATATATATATGCTCCTAATGTGTGTGTAATTGTTGAGATATGTATGTGAAAGAGTTAGAGAAACGGTTTACACAAATATTTTTGAAATCCAAGCACACTGCTGTACCTTGAAAACCCATAAGCTGGTAGGCAGACTGCAGGCAAACTAGAAAAACTGTATTACAAAATCAGCTCTGTATATACAAAACAACGCCACAAAGTCACTCCATGGGAGCAAAAAAAACCCCAAATTTCCCCTCATATTATCATGATCACTCATTCTCGTGCCCATGGTACCAATTCCACACTGGAAAGCAACAGCTGGAACATTACAGGTAGAGATGTGAGAATTGCTGCTTTGGTACAAAGCTTCATGCCTTGGGTCTTAATAGACTTTGTCTCTCTGAAGTTGTTAAAGATGTACTCCGGTCTATAGATGGTTATTTTAATCAATATCTAAATAGAGAAGCTCAGTATTTGAGCTGAAAGTGCACTAAAGCAGACAAAAAGGTCTAAATTTACTAATTCAAGCTCTTCAAGGCCCAACCAAGATTATTTTTTTCATTTCTGTAAGGGGCCATTTGTTGGGGATACAGACTTGGAGGGTTTAGTTGAACCCTCCTGCCAAGTGGGCTCATAAGGCACTTGGTGCACAGTGAGAGAGGCAACAATGAACTGTTACCTCCTGCAGAGTGGCACAGCACAAGAAAACATCCAACCAGTCCTCTGGCTTTTCCATTTGGTGCTAATTCCTGGAATTGAGCAGTGCTTTGGGTATAGCCCTGCTGCCTTTAGAACCCTAAATCTGACATACACATGAGGCCAGGCTTCCCCCAGGCGTGGCTCCTGTTCCTCAAGCACCTCACAGGACCCAGGGAAGAGACTTCTCTCCCCTGACCTAATTAATGTGCTTGAACCCATTAAATTACAGACATGGGATTGGAAAAGAGAGCACAGTTATCTGTAAAAATAATGGTTTTGTTTTAAAACATTTTGTATTTCCAACATGAGCATTCCTAGGAGCAAAGCGCAGTGCTGCAGTGACAGCCATGGGGATCACACCAGGCACTGCTCAAGGCTAAAAGCAGTCCACACAAAAGATGATACAAGTAGCCCACAATTTTTAAATAGCTCTGAACAGCCAGTTATTCAGACAAAGGAAGAAATACTTGTCCTGTCATCGCTTTGAGTATGTTTTGCCACTGCTTTTATTTGGGCCCTCTCGGGTTCTGATCTTGCTTCCTATTGAAGGAGGTTGAATTTTTGCCCCTGAAGGACCCGGTTTCCTTAAATAGTGGCCACCCACTTTGGCTGCAAAGACAAAAACAGATCATTATTGCAAGCACATCTAGTCCCAGGAATAAATTTAATCCACCATTTTGATTCCCAAAATCTGTTAAATCTGAATGACTGAAGCAACCAGAAGCTGGCAGGCATTGAGCCTCATCATGTTCCACATCAGCAGTGCTCAGACTGAATGGTCAGGGCTTCTTTCCTATCTCTAGGAAATAGCTCTCGAATCAGAGCTTACCCAGGCAGGATTTGCTTTTGGTTTCAATTCTAAGCAGCAGTAAATTAACAACTGACTGGCATCTCGTTAGCCAGTACAAACAGCAAAGCTGAGGACAGACAGGACTGTGGGTCCAGTTTAACACAAATAATGCTGAGTTTAACCCTATGATTCACTTAGGTCAGCTGGAATGGCAAATTCCACAGCTCATTCCAGGTTCCTGGAATAGTGACACGCAGATATGAGCAGAGCACAGCTCAGAGTGGGTGAACTCTGAATACACAGATGACTAAAATACTCCAAAGAGTCAGAAGGAGGAAAAGTTTGGGTGTTACAGACCAAAAGTTCCAGTGCTGTAGGCAGTTTGTTTAACTTCTGTGTTCTGGAAATAAAAGGATTTTCCATGTTCTTCATAAGGCAACTGTTGAAAAAAACCACCACCTGACATCATCAATGTCTCTCTGATGGTGAAAAAGCTGCACAATGATAAATCTGTCAGGTTCCTGAGTCTGGACTGGAACGGAAAAGCAGTGCACAGCACTCACTGTTCAGTTTACCCTGTAATTAGGATCAGATTAGCAACCTTTGATTGGACGCTAAAAGCTCAATCAGGCTCTGGTTCCCTGTGTCAGCGTTCAGGAGCTTTCCAGAACACTGTTCAGCTGATTGTTCTATTCATGGTCACCTTGTTTGCTAAAAAAAAACCCTGAACTGATCAACTTATCAAATCTGCCAGTTTTCTCCACCAGCTGAGCTTGTGTCCTCCTTTTAACATGATCATTATTGCATGATTTTGGGAATTTGCTCCCCAAGCAAACTGCTCCAGCACAAGAACTGTCACTTAGATCACCCCAATGCAAACCACCAGTTGCACAGACCCAGATCTTGGGAGATTAAACACTCTCCTTAAGCAAAGGCAACACAGTAAAAAGCATAAATGTTATTATCATTAATTAATGTCTTACCAGGCTGCACCACAATGGTTTTGTTCATGGGGGATGTCCTCCGCTGGTTCATTTTACAGCCATCTCTGCCCATCAGGTGAGATCTCCAGGCCTGAAGTGAATTACAAAGAACTGATAATACAACTCCAGCAAATTTAGTCAATATCACATGGGCAAAATGATAATTGTGTACAGACTTTATATCAACAGCACTTTAATCTGCTTTTTTAAAAGCAGATTGCTATGAAATGGAAATTAATATCTCCATTATTTTAATATACCTTGAGAGGTCTATCACATTAAAACAACCTGTAACAACATCTGCCCAATGTGAAGGGTGGCCTCACCTCCTCTCCAGGGGGAAAGTTGTCATGGCACAAAGGGCAGTGGTTTGCCGTATTTTCTGGTCTGGCAGCTGAAATAATGTAAGAATTGCAAAGAAAGACTAATTTCAGACACAAGAAGAGAATCTGCATAGCAAGTGCATAAAACTACCCCATGTCTAACCCAGTTCCTGCCATGTTATCATTAACTGCTCCCAGAGAAGTCCTGTGTTTAAATCATCTTCATCAAAACAAGATCAAAAGGAGTCTCAGAATCCAGAATCACATGGATTGGAAGGAACCTTAAAGATCATCCAGTTCCCCCTTATCCCATCATTCCAGACTCTTGCACATAGCCTCTCTCCACTTGTAGTCCCTTCAGTCCCTAATGGAAGGCCACAATTAGGTCACCCCAAAGCCTTTTCTTCTCCAGGCAATCCCAGCTCTCTCGGCCTTTCCCCATAGCAGAGGTGACCCATCCCTCTGATCAACTTGGTGCCTCCTCTGAACCTATTCCAACAGGTCCATGTCCTTTCTGTGCTGGGATACTGCTTAATCTACAGGGATATGGAAGAGACTTTCCAGTCTTTTCACTCACCCTCCCCACACACATTCACAGAGGCCAAGCACTGGAAAACTCAGGTATTTATCCCAAATTTATTCCCTTCTGAGAATTTACTTAGATCCCTAAGTCCAAAGCACAAGCAGCCTGAATTGCCAAAGATCCTTGGTGTTTAAAAGTCCGAACCTCTGATATTCCACTTTCCTGTTTGGAGCTACTCACGATTGCAAACCCTGCTCTTTATGTGTCTGGGCAGCACGTCCCTGGGCACGGCCTCTCTGCAGCGTGGGCACCTCCCAAAGCTGTCCCTTTGGTCACAGTCGATCAGCAGGTGCTCCGTCAGGCTGGAGATCTCCAGCATCTGCAACACAGCCAGCAAGATTTGTGCTGAGCAAACAGGGATGGGATTAAAAAACCATCAGTTTAGCCTCACCTTCCAAAATGACAAAGGGACAATTCAATTTCAGTCCACTTATTAACTCATTTTCTAATCCTGCTCTTTTTCAAAAGCACCACCCAAATCACACAGGTGCATTCAGAATTCACCTGCCCAAGTGTTAAATATCTTGCAACACCTCTAAGCCAGAATAACAACAGTCCATGACTTAGTAGCTCTGGGAAGTTCAGGCTGACCTGTTTGCAGTGCTCACATCGGGTCAACATGGGGCAATGCTTCCAGTAATGCAGATCCAACCCTTCCTCTGTGAAGGATTCATTCCTTTCACCACAAAAAATACACAAGCTGGGAAAAAAAAAAGCAAATGTCAGTGACATCAGAGAGAAACGGATGAGCCCTGCTCCTTCTGTTCCAAGCTGTTCTCAAGAACGGCCAGTATCTTGAAAAGTTTCTTTTCCCTGTGTAGAGATGAGCTTAGGATGAGGCAGGTACTAGATTGTAGGGTATTAACTGTAGGGTAAATACAATTATAGAACATTTCTTCTTATAGAATGATTAATTCCACAGAAGCTCTGAGAGCAGCCCACCAAAACTGACTTACCTGGCTCCAGAATTTCCAAGGGCTTCTTCTATGCCCTCCTCCTCTGACACCCAGCAAAGCCACACCACATTTTTCCCTTATTTCACACTGGCAGCTGAGCATTAAACTGTGGCTATTTCTTATCCCACAAGCAAATACTCAGAAAAAAAAGTACAAAGTCACACCATCCAAGAACTTAAAAAAAAAAAAGCACCTAGGATTGCCTAGTGATAATTCCGAATCTGTTAGAAGAGATTTTAGTCTTTATTGTTTCACTGCTGAGGGTATTAGCTTTGATTTACTGGAAAAACGTTATTACTGTTAGGAGCTCACAGGTGACACCAAGGGCTTAAGGTGATTAGAGGCTCATCTCACTTACTTATCCAGGTAATTTGCAACAGAGGAAAGTTCCTCCTGAATCTTTGCTGCTGTAACCCGGGGGCCTTCATATTCCTGGTAACCTGTAAGAAGAGAACTATTAAACCAAGATCACATTTTAACTCACCTACATTTCTTAACTCTTATTTGAAACTACCTACCTTGACCCTCTGTCTTCTGAAAATCAGATTCTTTCTCCTATTGAACAAAGAAATTTAACTCAGAAATTTGCCTTCCAGAGAGAAAGGGAACACACTACATTCTGACTTCTGTGTGGAATTTAAAATTTAGAAGCAGAGCCAACACACTACAACATTTGTGCTTCTGGTTCTATGGCAAATCTCTTGTATTAAGGTATTATTTTATATTATAAAAGTATTATTATATTGTTATATTATAATAAAGAATCCAAATTTTATGTTATGTTAGGAAAAACAACACCCAGATTTTAAGCTGGACTGCTGAGGAGAAAAGTCACCCAGTGTATGTCTGGAGTTTCTCACTCTTTTTAATGAGACAACACCAATGTTCATTATCTAAGTCCATGATATCCAAGAAGCAAAGGATTAAATCAACCTTAAACTGAAACATGCTCACCTCTTCAGCTTCAACCTCTGCTTGTAACTCTAACTTTAAAGCTGCTGGGTGACCTTTTAGAACTTTCATTTCTTCCTTTTTCTGTTTCTCTGCTTCTGTTGCTGCTTTTCTCTGTGCCTAGCAGGAAATACTCTGTCAGTTCCAAAAGCTCTGGAACCATCCCTCATACACAAGAGATAGCAAAACACATTAGCACAGAACTCATGGTTCATACAGGACACGAAATGTCCTGCTTGGTTAAGTGATGGGTGTGATACAGTGACACCTCCCTCTTCCCAAATTCCTCTGCACTACCTGAAAGGAACACACAGCAAAGCCATTGGGCTTATTGTTCCTAAGGATTGACAGTAGAAAATAGCATTTGTGTTTTCCAAACTGCTTGTCCATCTCAGTATTCCTTGTTGGCTTTATTCCCAAGAGTGAGTATAGGGAACACACTCAGCATTCCACACTAAGGAACATTAACCACACACCTGAAGACACTCTGCTACCTGTGCAGACTCCAGCCATGAACTCAGGATACTACTCAGCCAAATGCCATGTCTGAAGTGGCCCTGTATGTTCTGCCTCTCATTACCTACCCTCAGTTCAGTTTCAGAAGATTTCCCATCGATTTTGGCAAACCCCTCAAAGAGAGTTTTGTAGCGCATGGTCTTGCGGGCGTTGGCATCGTCCGGTGGGAGATATTCCAGCACAGCTGCCCTGTGCTCCCTGTACATGGCAAAGATGATCCGCAGTACCACCTCACGCACCTCATGAGCCCTGTGCTCCAGAGCTCCTGTGGCAAACTGGAAATAATTATAAAAAAATTATGTCTCTATTTTCTTGCATTTTTAAGGATTTATTAGTTTTATTAGATATTATTAGTCCAAGACTCTCCTGCAGCAAAAAAAATCTTCCTACAAGACACGTTTTTGCAAACACTTATTAACCCATTGGCTCTTTTTTCCAGATATTAACATCTCGCTTCATAGAATCCCAGAATGGTTTGGGTTGAAAGGGATCTTGAAGTCCATCTCATTCCACCCCATACCATGGGCAGGGACACTTCCTACTAGACCTTCCTACTTGGTCCAAGACCTGTCCGACCTGGTCTAAAATTACCAGCACTGTTGATTAGGGGAATACACCTTTTCAGGAATTCTCAAGCACACCAAAAAAGCCAGGCAAGCCCCCAGAAAACCATCAGAAAATCCTGCATGTGCTGTAACCTCGACCTCTTACCTTCATGACATTGTTGATAGTAAACCCAGAGTTTTCAGTCCCCATGGCTCGCAAGAGAGATTCCACCAATTCCACATGACTCATTGCCAGGTGTGTTGGGGAGTTTGGTTTTAATGTTTTAACCAGGTGGACTGGAATAATCTGGAGAGGTCTTACTTCAGGGCACAGTGCCATTTCCTAGAAACACACAGACTCAGTGAGTACACAGATGCTGGATGAGGATAATGACATGTCTCTAAAAAGCAGAGTTTTCTCATCTCTGTAGGTCACTTGAAGCAGAGAACACAAGAGTCACACCTGCAGCAGCAGCAGGTACCCCCAGACTGCTCCAGGTGACCCTGATTTGGCAGGGGGTTGGACTGGATGATCTCCACAGGGCCCTTCCAACCCCACCTATTCTGTGATAAGTTGTGATAAGATTCTGTGGTAAGCTGTAACACTTCACAGCAGCCAAGCCTGGTCTCACAGTCCACTCTGATCAGGTGTTTCTCACCTATGAGCTCCCTAATTTGAAGGGAAACACCCACCTGGATGAAGGTTGAAGCCAGAAGACGAAGACGGGATGAAGAGTCTCCTGTTCTAGAGAGCAAATGTGGCAGGGTTTTTTCCACACAATGAGAAGTTTCTAGCTTTCCTAGTTTGTGTTTTGGTACATATTGGGTAATGATCATTTTTAGAAGTTTCAGGGAAGCCTGAAAAACCTAAGTTAAAAAGAAAAAGGAAGCACTGAGAAAAAATAACACAAAGACCCCTGTTTTCAGACAGTAGAGTAAAACCTATTCTTAGTCAGGAATAACAGTAACACCCTATAATGGAAGCTTCTTCAGACAACTGTCTTCCAGAAAACCTGTTGCTAGGACTTTGGTAAAAAGCTTCAGAAATCGTTTCATAAAGAGTACCAGCTCAGTTTTCTTCTTCTAATATAAGGTTTATTTGATGCCCAAGCATCCTTCAGCTAAGTGTAGTCCCTTGAGCTGGAAACTAGAAGTTAATTCATTGCTGTATTTCAACTTTAACGAAGAAAAAGAATCAACCTAACTGCACATTTACTGCATCAGCTCATGGCTCAGCCCAGGGCAGCGTTTTTCCATCTGTTCAATGCCAGACATTGCCCAATTGTTTTGGGAGTTATGAGGGGATTTGTTTTGATTTTGGATTTATTTAGCAGTAGATTTATCAACTATTTGTTCCAACTCTCGGTTCTGCAATTTCGGCTGCCAGTCCACTGGAGCATCAAACCTATCCCAACTTACTGAAGACACAGTGTCTTTGATGGCCCTCCTCACAAGGAAAACAGCAGCCCTCAGCATGTTCCTTAAATCCTCCTTTGGAGTGTCCACTGACACTTCCATCAGCTTCTTGTACACAGTCAGTAAAGCGTCCTCTCGACATGACCAAGTTCTGGAATACGCTCCTGAAACCTGAGCACAGAACAAGTCTATCTCTTAAAAGATCCCTACAGGTATTTCAATACATATTTAACAGTTATATAGAGAAACAGCCTCAAAGAACATGAATTGAAGCATGAAATCCCCAGGTGTTCCCCACAGGAATCTGGCTTTATTAAAAGCACACATTTTGAAGTGAGATGAGTGAAATGGGATTAACAGGTCAGGCTCACGGAGCCCTTCCAGGCACAGTGAGGATTTCTCTCCCTGCAAAAGAAAGTGGCAAGTTATGGGTATTCTAGGTTCACACCCTAAAGCAGTCTGGTGGATCCTGTCTGTTTATCAGCACATCACATAATCGATCATCAAAGCTACAGATTTGCTGAAATGCTGTAAACAGGCATCCATAGAGCCAAGGTCAAATTTTAAGCTCAGGTTTCAAAACAGCAGCTCTGAGCACATAAAAACCCTCTCAACACAGAGCACTGTAACCCATAGGTTTGTTTTACTGGGTTTTGGGCTCTTACCAAAGTCTCTCCAAAAACTTCCACAACAGGGCTGGCTTCCCTCAGTGCCTTTTTTGTGAGCAGTTCAGGCTCCTCAGTATTGCCAGTCCTTGGAGTATCACCCATGCCCTCTTCAGTCACCTCTGGCTCAAGGCAGGCAACAGCTTCATCCACCTGCTTGCAGATGGTTGGGAGAGGTCTCTCATCATAAGGTAAAAATTCAGCCTAGCAGAAAAGACAAAATTTGTTGTTCTGGAAATGACTTAGATGTAAAGTGGTTTTATCACTAATTGGATTCACCTCAGTGCAATTTTCTCCCATCAAAGCAGCATCATTCCCCAGTTAACCATGAGAATAACCACATTATTTGGAAGGCTGGACATCAGATTGTTTACTCTGACAGGTTTCTGTAGTAACAGAGGGAACACTACTCACATTTTCCTTGGAAAACGCTTCCTTGGAGGTTGTGGGCTGAGTCCGAGGAGAAAGAGGGGACTGGGAGGGAGCAACAAGCTCAGAAGAAGTGGGATCCACCAACTGCTCTTCCAGCACAGGCTCTGCCCTCCAGGGCTCTCCTTGGGGTGGGTCTGTGGGCTCAGGAGGGGAGCTCTGGGGGCTCTCAGTGCTACTCACAGATCCCAAAGGCAACTCAGGTGGCTTTTGGATCTGAGAAAGGGAAAAAGATTTTTACAGCAAGGCTAAAAATGTGTGCTACAATCAGTCAGTACATCTACAGCCCTGTCAATGGGCTTCTGGGGATTTCAAGTAAACATTGAATCTGGCTCACAGGTGTGTCATCATTCCCACTGGATGCAGCTTTATGAAACAGTCAGAAAATAATTCTGTGTGGGGAAAGACTATAAAACCTCGTGTTCTGAGAACATTACATGACTGTATGTATATAAAAAATCACATGGAATCTGTATTATTAGCCTTGATACCAGCCTAAGCCTCCTCTAACCCTCCAAAATACGAGAAAGTACCTTATTCATCTGCATCAGGTAGTCTTGAAATTATGCAAAACTTTCAGAATTCTAATGCCATTTTCTTGAGACCTCAACATTGTAACAGGATTTATGGAGAACTAAACACATTCATAAAACAACACATTGAGAGTCTTAGGTTGGAGAAATCCACAATCCAAACAGAAAACTGAAATCTTCAGTAAATCTCGAAATTTCCATTAACCTGTGAATGAAGTTTGGTTGCTCTGCCATTTCTATTTAGAACACTCTGCTGGACTAACAGCACCCACCAGCAGCTTTGTATCCAGGAGGTCGTGCAGGTCCAGCTGCTGGTACACCTTTAGCCTGTACTCATCCATCTGCTCCTTCTTTTTCTTGGCAAGGTCATAATCCTCCTTTTCTACAGCGTAACGCTTCTCCACCTCGTACCGGCCGAGTCTCTCCCCCACCTAGGATTGGTACAAATCACCTTGAAATCATCTTACTGAACACTTCTTGGAATCACTTTACTGAGCATTTCTTGGAATCATCTTACTCTACTTGTTTCATTGCTTCTAGCCAAATTACTCAATCAAGCTATCTGATTTTAAAATTATTCTTTTGGGAAATATATGGAAAATCATTACAATTCCATGCAAACACCAAGGCCCTGATGGGCCACTGGAGCTCTGCTCCACTTAGGTATCAAAGATATTCCAATAACACCTTCTGCAAGTCTGCAATGGCCTGTTTGAGCTTCTTGGCATGGTCGTAGTACTCGAGACACACAGCTTCACGCTTCTTCTCATCCAGCCTCCGGATTATCTGAGCCACTTCTGGGTCCTGGTACATGTCAAAGGCCAGATCATCCAGAGGTGAAATGGAGTCACGTTTCCTGAAGGCATAAAATGAATAAAGCAAACCACAATAAGGTAGGCTTCTCTTTTCATTAGCAGGGAATCAACAAAACACAGATCAACAACTGCTTTACACCAAGTAGAGGTTTTGCCAGGGTGTATGCAAAGAACATCCTTACCCAAGGTAAGTTCCATCTAAGGCAGGGTCATCCAATTTAATTCCCAAGTAGTGATCTATCAGCTTCTCTCTGGAAGGCTTTGGAAAGGTGGGGGAAAAACATCTTAATGCACATGCCACAACAGCAGGTGTGTGCTCAAGACAGAATTCTGACATCAGCTCTGCAACACAGAGCGCTTGAGTTTTGGGGCACATTGAAGCAAGAGAACCTGGAGATGCTGAAAATGAAAACATCCCAACTAATTTTATTTTAACTTTTCTATTCCCATATTAGGCTCAACTTTCTTGCTTCAAGATAACATTAAAAATAAATTAGTGCTACACAGGTCTGCTAAAGCACAGAACTGGCACAAAAAAAAGTTCATCCCATTACTCCAGGAAGTAACTTGTACTTTTTTCTGTACTTGAAGAAATGGAGCATCAGTAAAAGGAGAGGGATGCTTTGGACTTACACTGCTCATGCTGTCATTGCCATAGTCTTCTGGATCCCCGATGATGTTGACAGCTACCAGGGCAACCTGCAGAAATTCACAGAAAATTAAATGTGTAAGCTCATTCCTCTTTTCTTGGAACAAAAACGACAGGGCCTGTGGTCAAGAGTGCGATATGGAAGCAGAGAGAAGCAGAGTGCTAAATGTGCTTCCCTGCTCCATTGAAAATGTATCACCAAACCTACAACCCCATTGTGCTGAAATGAGTGCCAGCAGAACTGAGGCAGGTGTTTGTGTGTCTGTACCATGGTGGCTGTGCAACATCTTCACTTAATGCCACAACAGGTCCAAAACACTCAGAGTCCCTTGGGACCCCAAAGCTGCTCTCAGAGGGAGTTCTTTGTCCTCAACACAGACCCTGCTGTGTGGGCTAAACCACAGCAAGAGTGACAGAATGTGCCCTCGACTCTGCTCTGGATGAGGTGCACCCACCTGATCCAAACTCACTTCTAGTCTGTTATTCATGTTTTTGTGCTTTAAAATGAACTAAAATAAACACAGGGGCTTTCAACCAACATTTTTTGCTTCTACAAATCAAGGGAGCAGATTTCTGTGCCTGCTCTTTACTACAGAAGTGTCACCTAGGTTACCAGGTAAGGACTTCTAACTCACCTGCCCATACAAGTTGTATTTATTGACATAATTTTTATGGAAAATCAGCTTGAGGTACTGGCCAACTGCATCCATGTACACAGATTTCAACTCTCGAGCTCTGAAATCAGTCTTCTCATTGTCTGAGAGCGGGACATAACTGGGAAGGAAAACATAACACATGAGCAGATGATACATCCAAACACACAGGTGGATTTCTGACCCTCAGGTTTAAAACTCCCTCATAACTGAAACAAAATGTGCTGTCAGCTGGCAAGGCAATTCACCTGCATCTCCAGCTTTGTCACAGATATAAAACAAATCAGGATCTCTCAGCTGCTCACACAGCATGTCCACATCACACACAACCCATAGTATTATTTTCCCCTGAAGCTTTTCTGGTTAAGACAATAAACTGATCCAGAATTTTCTGTCTCACCCAAGTCTCTGAAACCTCTCTGACTGATACGGAGCAAAGTATTCAGGCAGACTTTCACTGATGTAGAATTCAATTTTGCTTGCAATCATGTACTGGTGAGCAAGCAGCTGCAGCTTCCGGATCCGACACCTCTCCACCAACTGCAGGATGATTTCCTGGGGGTACTGACAGAGCCTGAAAGAGACACAGTTTCTGAATTCAATCATCTTTTTAATGTGGACTTCACTTCCAACTTAAGCAACATTTAATTATGGAACTTCCAAGTTATTAATTGTAAGCAAACATTACAAATATTGTAAGAATCCCAGGAGTAGAGTGGAAACACTTTTCCTTTCCCTTCCCTTTACTGCATGCATGTGTTCAGGTATGTCCTGCACACATTTAGAAGATGTGCTGAGTCAAATGGATTTTTCATATTAAGCCAGAGCAATTGCAAACTCCAAAACTGCCAAGAACAAAACCAGTTTTCATCTTCATTTTCCAGGACTTTATTCAAATACAATGCAGTGCCTTTAGGCATTAAGCAAGGTGGTTTTTTCCCCCGGATGAGGGTTTCATGGGATTAAAGTAACTTTTTTTTGCTTTATCAGTTTGTTTTTTTGGTTTACGATACTGCAAACTGCTCTGACCATGCACGGTACATCTGCCACTCGTTTTAAACTTGGCGCTTCAGAAATTCAGTGCTCCAAGACCATCCCCTCACAGTACCTGGGCGATCGCCACCCATTCACTGTCGGTGCGTGAACCATCAGCTCCCGAGCACTGAACCCATCCTCATGTCCCGACGAACTGACCACAGTGAAACCGATCTTGTGTGGCATCCTGGGGAGCTGAGCTAGTCACAGCCACAGCCTTCAAGCTTAAACTCATGCCTGGAAGGATGACAAAAATCCACTAAGGCACTACTGTTAAAGAATTGCATTCTGTGGTCTGTCAAGTCAGTAAATGATGAGAGCAAATATATATTCCCTTTAATTAACATTGGCACCATGAACGTTCTTTTGGTGCAGCTTTGATTAGTGCTGAGCAAAACGAGGATTTAGATCACTTGCAGAGCAGTCTGCCAATAAAGTAAAACTGCTAATCCAAGATGGACCTTGAAACTAAAAGTTCCAAATGCATACAGAAGCAACCTGTACCTGCACCATGCTATGTGTTGGCGTCAGAGTCTTAAAAACGAGATTCACTTAATAAATTATAAAAAGAATTTAATATAAATAAAAGACAATTAGGAGACATAAGAAATAAAGCAAAGGGTTAAAACGGCCGGGTGCCTTGGCGTGCTGCCAAGAGCACCCCTGGTATCCTAGGGATCTCCTTTTTATCCCCTCCTTGCTGTGAGGGGTTAATGCATATTCAAGCATGTCCCCTCCCTGGTTCCGCCTTCTTGGATCATGCTTTTCACAGTTTTATTTTCTGCTGGTCATCATATATTTTTTTTGCTGGTCATCATTATTCTTGCTGGTCAGCATTTTTCTGGAGTTTGGTTTCCTTTCTTTTTGCAAATGGTCAGGGCAGATAACAGTCCGGGGCCATCATCCTTCCCCTGACGACAGATGGGTTTCATATCTTCTGCTGATAACAGTTTGGCTTCTATTGTTCTCTTGATAAGAGTTTGGGCCCCACTGTCCTTGCCCTCTGGGGTTTCCTTGCCTTGTACCTAGGAAATTCTTTTAAGCTTAAGACTTGTTAGCAAGAAAAAAGTACATACATAGCTAAAAAGTATTTAACATATAATATTCATCTGCGAAAGCCAATATCACAATACAAATTTATAACAAGAGGAACAAAAAGAAAAGCACAATTAGTCTCTTTGTCAGATTAAGTCTCTTTGGGAAAGCCACGCACCCACTGCGGCTACTGCTGGGGACACCGCTTCCCACCCCGGGCCGTGCCGGTGTTATGGCACCAACACCGGCCCCGTCCCTCCCTCCCCGTGCCGGCCCCAACCCCGCAGGAGGCGCAGGCCCGGAAGGGTCACGGCCGCACCGTTCCGAGGGAACAGCGAGGACGGGCGGCGGACAAAGCACGCGCGGGCCTGGCGGGACCTCGAGGGATCCCCGGGCCGGAGGGAGAGCGGAGGGCGCTGCGCCGGGCCGGGCCCCACCTGCCTCAGCGCGGCCCCATCGCCGTTCTCATGGCAACGCGGCCCCGCCGCGCAGGCGCGACCGCCCCGCCGGCCCCGGAGCGCCTGCGCGGAGCGGCCCCGGCCCCGGCCCCGGCTCCAGCCCCGGCTCCAGCTCCGGTACAGACACCGGCCCCGGCCCTGGCCCCGGCCGCGGCTCCGGCCGCGATACCGACACCGGTCCCGGCCCGGCCATGGCGGTGCCGCTGCGGCCGTTCCGCCTGCGCGGGTGCGGCGGCCCGCAGAAGTTCGGGGTGGCGGCCGGGAGCCTGCGCGGGTTGCTGAGGAAGGGCTGCCGGCTGCTGCAGGTGCGGACCGGACCGGACCGAGCACTGCCGGGCTGCGGATGGTGCGCGACGGGCGGGGGGCTGCCGGGTGCTACAGGGACGGGACGGGGAAGGGACGATACCATACCAGACTGGGATGCTGCTCACGGATGCGGGGCGGATCTGCCGATGCTGGACGGGAGCGGGACTGCCGGGTGCCGCAGCTCCGGGCCGGGGCTGGAGCTGACGCGTGCGGAGCTGCAGCCGCTGCGGCCGGGATTGCCCGGAGCCGGGGTCCCGCCCGCATCTCACCCGCCCGTGGGGCAGCTTCCCTTGGCAGGCAGTCGCCTCTGCCTCTACGAGGACGGCACGGAGCTGACCGAGAGCTACTTCCGAGCGCTGCCGCCGCAGACGGAGCTGGTGCTGCTGGGCCCCGGGGAGAGCTGGCGGGGCTGTGAGTGCGGGGCCGGGCGGGGGGCGCGGGGGCAGCGCCGGCCCCGGGGGCTCAGCCGGTGCCCCCTCACCTGCCCCAGGTGCCAGCGACATCGAGCGGCTCCTGGCCGCGTTCTGCAGCCAGCAGGGCGCTGTGGTGGAAGCTGCGCGGAGGCTGCTGACGGACGAGCGGGCTCCCCACAGGCAGAAGCTGCTGGCGGATCTCATCCACAACCTGAGCGAAAACATCCTGGCCGAGGACAAGGAAGACGACAAGAAATGGTTTGAAGGTATGTTTTGTTGCCGTAGGAAGCTGCTACGGGACTCCCAGGTCATCTCTGCTCTGAAAAGTCACTTCTGTCAGTTTTGTTGCTCTTAAAGCAAAGTTTGGGAGCTCTTCTGGCTGGTGGGATTGGGTACTTGGTCAGGGTTTAGTTATCCCTTCCATTTAGCATGTGTGTTTAGGTTTCTTTAAAGTATATGCACATTTACTATCAGATGATGTTTTTTTTTAAATTTTTAAAATCCCTATTGCTTTAATAAAGATAGCTCTGCAATACATTTCCCCCCATTAATATAATTTGCATTTATGATGTTTTAATGATTTTCTAGTAGTATATGGATAACTTGGACATCTCTGCCAGCTGAGTGTTATGTTCTCTTTACACTCTGTAAGTCTCCTTTCCCATTCCCAAGCCATTAACTGCAGTTCTTCCCCAATAATTCTGTTTTCCTTTCACAATTTCTTGGTGTTCCACATATACACAGTAACAAGAAACATATAACAATACCGCTAGTGCTCTGAGCAGATCCTCTACAGCATCCTTTTAAGTGCTTAAGAGCAGGGTAGTCCTGAAACAGTAAAATAAAAATGGAAAACTAAAAAACCTTTGCAACCTGAGTTAGTGGAAAGCTAGGATGAACTCCCAGTTGGGCAGGAGCTGTGCTAAGGTACAAAATAATCTCATTTCATCCAGGGCTGGAGTCTCGGTTCAAGAACAAATCCAGCTACCTGCGGCACAGCTGTGAGAGCAGAATGCGGGGTTACTTGAGAGAGGTAAAAGTTTCTGTTGAAGTAACTTATGTCAAGCTGCTACAGTAATTCTGTGGCTGCAGGAATATAAAGTAATTCTACAGCGTAATATTGTGATTGTAGAAAAGAGCCTCAGGCTGCCTCAGGAACCGAGGAATGATTGTTCTGTTTCCCCCCTCTAGGTTACTGGTTTTATTTCAAACGTTCATCCTACAGCACAAGATGCCTACAGAGGGATAATCGACCTGATGGCAGATAAACTGAAATCTGTGAAGTACAATGGGTGCTACTTTGACAGAAGGGAGAAGGAGGAGGCAGTACGCCTGTGCACTGCAGAGGGGTGGTTCTCCTGTCAGGTACCTGCAGCCTTCCTGATGAATCATGGAATCATTTGGGTTGGAAGGGACCTTAAAGATCATCTCAATCCACCCCTGCCATGGGCAGGGACACCTTTCACTAGCCCAGTTTGCTCACAGCCCCATCCAACCTGGCCTTGGACACTTCCAGGGATCCAGGGGCAGCCACAGCTTCTCTGGGGAATCTGTGCCAGGGCCTCACCAGCCTCACAAGGAAGAATTTCTTCTGTATACCTGACTTAAACTTCCCCTTGTTTAAGTTTGATCCCATTCCCCCCTCAACATCAGAGGAAGGAAACAGCTTTCTGGGTGCAGTGTCAGGCTGGGGGGGATGTGGGGTACAGGATCTCTCTGGTTCACTAGCATATGGCAGCACCATGCTGGGGTGACAAGCGTGACACCTTTCACAGGGACCTTTTGACAGAGACAACTGCTCGTGTAAGCATTCCATCAACCCCTACAGCAACAGGGAAAGCAGGATCCTCTTCAGCACCTGGAATCTCGACCACATGTATGTACCAAGTGTTAATCCAGACCTACTTGCATTGTGGCCTTCAGCTTCATCAGAAAGGTTTAGCCTTAGTCTTTTCACCCCGCTGTGCAGTCAGCTCTGCTGTGAATATGTTGTGAGAAAAAGTGCTGGGATGCTGCAGTTGTTCTGAGAACAAAACCCTGAAGACAAATGTTGCCTCTCATTAGCTGCTTTGCTTCTGTGCAGGTTTTTTTATAGAAGCAAACTGTACTATCTGTGTGAATTCTCCTCTCTGGCAAAGCCCCCTCTGACCCATTTCAAATGTTGGTGTGAAGCAAACAAGATTTGCTAAACTAATTTCCTTGGGGGAGAAAAAGTCATATGCCTAGTTATGGAGAAAGAATTCCATTTCTGCCTGTCTCTGAAAGAAAGATGGAGGCTTGATTATTCTGAAAAAACTCCTGATAGCAATATTGTCTTCTCTTTTGTGTCCCCAAGAATTGAGAAGAAACGTGCTGTTGTCCCAGAACTGGCAGAAGCTGTCAAAACACGAGACGGGAGAGAAGTGAACTGGGAATACTTCTATCAGCTGCTGTTTACCCTGGATAATTTAAAACTCGTACATATTGCTTGCCATAAGAAAACCAATCATAACCTTAGCTGTGACAAAACCAGAATTTACAGAAAGAGGAAGCAAACCCATGAGATTTCCTAGTGCTGTCTCTGCTTTTTTCAATCATGTCAGTCTGTTGTTTTTAAATAGCTCCAATTTCTTAAATAAGAACTATTTGAGAGTCCCTGGCACAAGACTGGCTGGGTAATCCAACCAGAGCCTCACAAAGCACATTCCAATATCCCATTTAATTCTTCTCTCCTGCCTTCCCACTCCTTACAAGCTTCCCTCAGCTCAAATCAAGTGTGATAAAAGTACAAAATGAGCCAAAGGCTGATACTGATTCTACCATGTCATCTCTGGCCAGCGTTGGCCCAAAACTCATAGTACATGGAAATGAAATTTGGACAAAACATTTCTTACAGACTAACCTGCATGGGCTCACAGATACCTATTCCTCTGGAGATTACGCCAAACAAAGAAGGATTTAGGATCATATTTTCCTCTATCTTTCACAGGTAGCAACCACTGTATTTCAGGAGTGCCAAAGGTGATTCAGCAGCAGAGCTGCCACCTCACCTGTGCCAAACTCCCGCCCTCATGCCCACCTGCCCCTTTGCCATTGCTTCAGATGTGCATCTCCCAGACAGAAGAGCAAGGCCATGGCATTTCCTCACATTTCAGCTTTTCCAGCCTTTGTTTGCCATCTTCCCTGCTGATTTCCTTCATTACCCTTTCTGCCTTTTCAGCTTGAGTTTGCTTGACGCACCACCAGCAAGGACAGCTATAATGATCATGTTTACAGTAATGTTTACCCACTGCCTTGGAGAATATTGCTTTGGTAAAACATTTCCTACCTCAGGCAGCAACAAATCAGGAATAGTTCAATTTTTTACTTGAATTTTTTTTTATGCCAGCTGATAGCAACTGAACTTTTGGGATTGTCAATGTAAATGGTATGAACTTTTTAAATAAAAAAGTGCCCCCACATCTGTGTGTGTGTGAGTACATGGAGGAGCACCAAGAGATTAATCGGGTGTGATAGAGCATGAAGGGAAATGTGTATATGAATTGAGCACCAGCTATTTTATTGCTCTGTAAATAACTAGGGAATACTCTATTTTCCTTCATATTGTTGGTTCTGGATCAGTTACTCCACATGGAATTGTGTGGATACGGTATTTCTGTCTGAGCCCCAAATTACTGGGTCTTGGAAGCTTTGCTACAGAGAGTATTGATTGACTTTACACAACAAACTCAGTCCCCTCCCAAACACTGCAAGCTGAAAAAGCAAAGAGGTGCATTTTAAACACAGGATTTCTAATTCCACTGCATGCAGTCGATCCTTCCAGCTTCCCTTGCTGCATTATTTGACACTGGGGAGGGCAGCACTTGGAGGATTTACTGACAAACCCAGTGTCACCTGTGTGACACGTGTCTCCCAAACTGAAAATGCATTTTGCACAGTGAAACGAATGTCTGTGTGTGAAACTGTGTTTGCTAGAAAGAGCCAGCAGCAAACACAGCACTGAAGGCATGCTGGGAGGAGCTGCTGCAACACAGAGCTGGGCTGGAACTATGAATATGCAATTAAAAAATCTGGATTTTTCCATGTTACAGAATTAGAGTGAAAAGGAGCCAAGAAACATCTTTGACAGAAACAATGCATCAGCTGGAGTGGAAATGGGAATGCATTACCATGCCATACATATGCAATTTGTTTGCCTTACAACTTTTGAATGTTTAACAGGCTCTAGCTGTAGAAATTAATATTTATTTAAACCATCTGCTGATAACATTTTCTCTCTATTTTTAGAAACATAGAAGGAGTTATAACAATAAATATCTAGAAACTTATTGCATAATCACACTTTCAAAGAAATATTCCCACAAACACTGGGTGAATTAACAGTTCCTAGAAGTGGCTGAGGTTGCTCCTTTTTTTTTAAACATGCAGAGGGGGCTGCCCCACAGCCTTAGCAATCTTCCTCTGTCCATCAAATCCAAGGGATGGTATTCCTTGTGTATCACCACCAAAGCATTTGTTTCCAAAATCCCTGCTGGAAACAAGCTGAAGATCAATAAAGGACAACTTGGAGCAGCAGGTGGAGGGAGGAGGCAGCACCATGGGGTGGGTGTTTGGGGAGCTGATGTGCAATGGAAATGTGCTGAACTCCCAAAGATGAGCACACTGAACTCACTCTGACATCCTGCATTTCATTTTGCCAGTAGAACTGCATTTTAGAGGTTTAATTGGTCCTGGGTTAGGTGTAAACAACCCACACAAGGGAGACCCTTGACCTTCTTTGTACCAGGGAGTCAGTTTTCTCCTTTATTACCTGGATGCCAGGGACATCACAGAATGAAAAAGAACCTTGCCCTAGCATCCTTTTCTTGACCATTTTATAAAAAAAATTGAATGAAATCAAATACTTCAAGACAGAGGCTCAAATTTACAAAGAAACAATATGAACTTCTATTTTCCCTGGTTTTTTTTTTTCTAAATATCAGTGGTAAAGTGCTAAATTATACTTTATTTCCAAATCACTGAAAATTCAGTATTTGCCCCACATAATCACTGGAATACTGTATCTTCCAATTCCAGCAAAACAAACTCTCCCAGTTCTCTCCCTGAGAAAAGGACCTCATGTTACTGACACAGCCATTGCCATGTGGTTGCAAAGAAAAGAATGGTTTCATTTGTTTACAGTTTGTTGTTAGACAACATCCTCTTCTTCTTCTTCCTCCTCCTCCTCCTCATCATCTTCCTTTGCAATGAAATGGAGCTTCCTGGCTTCTCGCCTGCTCCTCGTCACACTCGGGAGCACAACTGCTGGGAGATGCTGGAGGGAAAAGATCAAATCAACAAGGAAAGCCTGTGGTGGGAAATGGCAGAACTCCTACCTCCACCAGCTCCCATCCTCCCACAGGTGACACAACTTGGGGGCAGTGGCACAAACCCAAAGCTGAAGTGTGGAGCTTTGAGGGAAGTCTACCCAAACCAGATTCATGGACAGTCTCAGGGCCAGCATTCCTTCCACTGCTGTGAAGAGGACTGGCAGACAGTGAAGGGCTCCCTAACCAAATCCTCACTGCTCTGTAGAGACCACAAAAAACACCTAAAAGATGGCAGCATCACTTGCTCCAAAATTATAATTGTTCAAGGGGTCCAAATTTAAAGCTCTGGCCCTTGGATCAGTTCAAAAGCTGAGGTAGACAGAAACCAGTTTCCATTCCAAACAATCCCAATGCAGCAGGGCTGGAACTGGGTGATTTCTAATATCCCTCCAACCCAAGCTGTTCTGTAATTTTGTTAAGAACTAAAGACCACCAAAAATCTATTTTGCCAACAGTATTGTGTCTCCGTAATGTCATTATCAGTAAAAATACCTATCTCATGGAATTGGACTAAAAAGTCTAAATAAGAAAGATTTTACACCTAAATTAATTTAGCTGGGCAAGTAATTTCATCTCTGATGGAGACAATTTTATCTGGCATACAGGGCCCAACAACACTGGTCAAATTCACCAAGAGTTTTGAGGTAAATTTTAAGCAGACCAGCAGAAATAAAGGGGGGCATAAAGCAGGAACAGACTTATCATCTCACCAGCTCAACATCTCCAAAGAACCGGTGCACTGGCATGGGCTGGTTGCTGTCCTCATCTGAGAGGCCGCTGCTGTGCTCCAGGAACATCGGCCTCCGCGGGCGATCTGCGTCCTCCGAGGTGGCCCCATCGAAGCTCCCACAGCTGCTCTCCTCTTCACTGAACACGTGATAGTGGTGCAGATACCCCCCCATTTTTAATGGAGCATCACTGGGTTTCACTGTGTGTGGCTCCAGAGAAACACCAGGCTCCTTTTCCTGCTTCCCTTCATCAGTCTCTAGAATGCTTTCATCTTTTTCCTGTTGGATTATACTGCTGTCTCCTGGATCTTCTACACCTCCATCCCCATCAGATGTTTTGGGTGTTTCCCCCAGTGCAGCAAGGTTTTCACTTTCACACATGACTCCCTCTATCTCTGATTTTAGACTGCTTTCTTCGCATTTCATCCTCTTTGCAGGTCGTCCTTCAGCACCTTCATGCGATGAACACTGTTAGAAAAAAAGACAAGATCCTAAAACTCGCTTGAAAAAAAGAATA